>NC_089495.1:28753463-29098463 GCF_036850765.1 Saccopteryx bilineata
TTTCTTTAAAGATAACTGGAAGAAGCCAATTAAGACAGTAACTTACTTTTTCCCAAACCTATAATATAGGGGTCAGGAACCTTTGGCTCGCGAGCCAGATGTGGCTCTTTTGATGGCTGCATCTGGCTCGCAGACAAATCTTTAATAATAATAATAATAATAATGTTAAAAATATAAAACATTCTCATGTATTACAATCCATTCATTTCCTACTACTCATGTTCATGGTTGCGGGTGCTGGAGCCAATCACAGCTGTCCTCCGGGACAACACCAAATTTTATTGGATAATGCGTAACGTACACAGGTCGTTGTATGGCTCTCACGGAATTACATTTTAAAATATGTGGCGTTCATTGCTCTCTCAGCCAAAAAGTTTCCCGACTCCTGCCGTAATAGCTTTGAATTTTCCCTTCTTTTATAAATCCTTACCCAAAAAATATGAGGCCAATTCATGTCAAAAATAAACAAACAAAAAACATCGACAAAATCAGAGGTGCATAGCATAGATAGAGAGTGGGACTAACTCAGGGTTGGGGTTTTGTCAGGGTCATATTATGAAGGGAGAGAAGGCAAGGGTGTCCAGGGTGTATGGAAAAAAGTGATTTGGGGATGCCCCATGGAATCTAGGCTGGGTAAAGAATACTGAGGAAACATTAGAATTGATAAATTGGCAATCCTCGTTATACCAAAGATTTGCTGGAGTTCAGTCACTTAGAAGAAACGAGCGGAAATGTTAGGAAGTGGTGATCAAAGTGTGTGATGCTAAAAATCAAAATGGGGAGTCATACCCTCATTATTAATGAGAGAGACTTTGCTATGACCGAGGGAATGTGCGGCAACAGTGAGGAAGAAGATGCACTCTGCATTGAGAAGGAGGGGAGGAACTGAGAGGCCAGGGTATGAGAAGGATTTTCTCACCTGACCTTGATGTCATGGAGAATTAGAACAAAAATGAGAGAGGGAGGGGAAGGGGAAGACCTGTCAGAGTAGTAAACAAGTGTTCACTATTCAGTGATTATTAAATGGAAACCCAGGCTGAAAACGGTGTGTGCTTCAAAGAGCAGGTGAAAACAAAAGCCCAGAAGCTGCAAAGATGGGGGAGGTAAGCAGTGCTCTACCCCAAGCCTCTGCTGAAAGGGAAAGCAGCCCTCACCAGAGAGCACAAGGTCCACTGCAGGCTTCAGCTAGAACAGGACGGTGAAGAAGTCAGAGAATCTGAGCATACACCATTTTGCAAATGACAAACAGCACTACACTAGGGAAAACTTTGAAGAGATTGGGAAGGGTGAAAGGCGAAGGTGTATTAAAAGATAAACTGAGGCGTATCAAAATGTTTCAGAGTTTATTTGAGCAAAAATTAAATTGAATTGAACAGCGCCAAACTGGAAGTGGTTTAGAAGTGCTCCGCAGCCAGGCCTTATAGGGGAAAGCTGTTATAAGGAAGCAACGCAAGGAAGTTCTTTGAAGCATTTGCCTTATTTGAAAAAAAAAACAAAACAAAACAGCCTAGTTTGGCTATTTGTGATTGGCTGTTCTCAGGTTTTGATTTTCTTTTTTTTTTTTTAATTTTTATTATTATTTATTCATTTTAGACAGGAGAGAGAAGGAGTGAGAGAGGGAGAGAGAGAGTGAGAGAGAGAGAGAGAGAGAGAGAGAGAGAGACAGGGGGGAGGAGCTGGAAGCATCAACTCCCATATGTGCCAAGCCCGGGGTTTCGAACCGGCGACCTCAGCATTTCCAGGTCGATGCTTTATCCACTGCGCCACCACAGGTCAGGCAGGTTTTGATTTTCTAACCTGACGGCATTTCAGGCTTAAGTTTTGGTTGGCTTACATAGGCTGCTGAAGTATTAGAACCCCTCAGTCTAGTGGCCTTCTTGCTTAACTGAACAGGTGGGTTAGTTAAGGTACGAAACTCTATGGGATGAGAGTCTCAGCATCAAGAAATACCCAGGAAGGCTTAGAAGTTTTGTGGACAATGAAGACCAGAGGAACGTTGAACATGACCGGTGGTCCCCTATGGTGAGCTAGGTAAATCTTTCTTGGGATTGATTTCTCCAGAAGACTGAAGCAAAGAAATGGGACTGTAACAAGGACTGGGAGGGTGAGTAGGAAAAGAAGCATTTGGCACTCTCTTTATCATTTCTGCCGATAGTTTCAAGGCCTGAGTGAAGGTGAGGAGGAAGCCTGGTTTCTTTGGAAGGGACCTGCAATGATGTAAGGGATTCTTCCTCTTGCCCATTAAGAGGAAAATTAAAGAGGCTCAAGAACAAGAAGTTCACGTGTGCACGCACTCACGTGCATGCACACACACATTGAAAACAGATATCTGATTCAGGAAACTTGCTGTAAATGCCTACTTTCCTAACCTTCTCACAGTAGGCAGGGGGAAACTAAAAGGCCCACTTCCCCGGCAGCTAATGGCTTTCTCTTTTATTCCACTCTTTTCTAGAGATTCTGTTATTGTTTGGGTTAAGGAAACAGAAGCAGAAAAAGGAAAAGGCCCACAACAATGCCTAGGCCTGCTTCAAGGGGAAGTGGGAGCTTGGACTGTTAGCAGAGGAGGTGCATGTGGATCCAATCCTTCCTGAAAGCCAGCCTGTTCTCTGTTGCCTCACCAAACACATGAGTGATTTATGGCTTCTAACGTCTTTTAGTTTGTAATAAAGTTTTCAGCAGCTCTTTTTAGCTGCTGCAACCTCTGCCCCTGTAAATACACACACACACACACACACACACACACACACACATTGATTTCACTTTGTTCTTTTTTCACATAATGTCGACTCATAAAACTTTCATCAAGTCAACCAGGTGGAAAAATCCCCACGCTGAAAAGAAGCATTCATTCAGGAAGGGGGAGGCAAGCCACTGCGCAGAAGAGGGGCGTGGCAGACAAGGTGGGGAAGAGAAGAAAGTGCACTGATGAGAAAGGTTTTATGCCTGGGGATGTGAGTGTAAGTGTCCCAGGGGTGTGCCCTCTTGACAAAAGGTCTCTTCACCTTGCATACCCTGCCTGCCAACATCCATAGCAGCTGACAGCTCTGTCATTACAAGAACAAGGAACAGAATTCATAATATACATATTCAAAGAAGCAGAGCTTTGGGGCTAATACCTAATGATGATAAGAAGGCTTAAGCAAAGTCAGGCATTTCTCCCAGTGTTAAGCCCAGCATCTTGTGAAGAGTTTGGTTTCTGCTCCTTTCTCTTGTGATCCTACTTACCCCCTGGTTTCCATCTCCAGCTCGGCTATACCCTGCTGTGGTTGTCCCAACCAGCAGGCCCCACCCAGCCCCTGAGAGCTTTCTCAGCCCACTCACTTAATGTTTGTCATTACGTGCTCTAGCACCATATGGGGTGGGGTGGAGGGAATAAAGCCACTAGAGGAAAAAATGTTTTTAGAGAAGAAAGGAACTGAAAAGATCAAGAATACAGAAATGGTAGAGTAAGAAGATTTATATGTCCTTTATTCTCCGGGACTAGTATCACTATATAGGAGTTTAAGATTTGGGGAACAGTTGAATATGGCCAGAGCCCTTATATCAGGGGTCCCCAAACTATGGCCCGCGGGCCGCATGCAGCCCCCTGAGGCCATTTATCCGGCCCCCACCGCACTTCCAGAAGGGGCACCTCTTTCATTGGTGGTCAGTGAGAGGAGCATGGTTCCCATTGAAATACTGGTCAGTTTGTTGATTTAAATTTACTTGTTCTTTATTTAAAATATTGTATTTGTTCCCATTCTGTTTTTTTTACTTTAAAATAAGATATGTGCACTGTGCATAGGGATTTGTTCATAGTTTTCTTTATAGTCCGGCCCTCCAATGGTCTGAGGGACAGTGAACTGGCCCCCTGTGTAAAAAGTTTGGGAACCCCTGCCTTATATCTTAGCGTGTCTCCCAAGAGGTTATAATTTGATGGACATCCCCTCAATTTATAGAATGTAAATGAAATCCCATGTTAAACAGTACTTTCAGGGATCTTATGAAACACCTGGATTTTAACCTTGTCTTTCCAGAGATTAGATGGAAAAGTCTCTGAATTCTTGTTTTTTTTCCCTCACTTATGATACTTGATAAGAACATATGTAAAGCCAGTATACAGGGCCACCATCACAGCCACCTGGCTGTAAGGCCAGGAGCCGTCATCGTGACCATTCACATGCAGGTTCCCATTGGATTCGGGCAGGCGATAAAGAAATGGCGGAGTCAGAGGATGGGGGGCCATCCTATTTATTGGTGTCTCACCAAGACAGGCAAACCACAAAAGAAGACAAGGGAAAAGCAGAAAACCAGCTCTTCCCATGAAGGGCAAGGGATCAGGGGAGCCCCTGCAATTGTGATAGCAGGAACTGTGTGTCTGAGCTCCTGGTCTGTCCCACTTTATAGTGTAGAAAACCAAAATCCCTTAATCCAATATACAAACAAGGAAGTCTCCGATACAAAGTCACTTATCCAAGGCATAATTGGATTCCTCATGAGAGTGCACCACCCAGATCATACAATCAGTCAAGGGTGTGGGGAAAAGCTTAGTCCCAAAACCAAACCTCAGGCTACAACAACCTGGCCTGCTTATAGCCTGTCCCCCACACCCATTATAAGTCACAAGCGAGCAAACATATATATCATGTTTACAAACTTATTTGACCAACATTCCACCCCTTTTGCTCGCTTTACAATCTAAACCACAGGCATCTTCCATGATGGTCACTGTGCAAAGAGTAGGATACATTGCATAAACAGAAATAGTACCAACTACAGCAATAGGATTAACAGATCAAAAACTATGGGCGAAATGAGAGAGCTGTCAGTGGCACCAAGAGAGGCAAATCTTTTCCCTCTGGCAGAATACAGGCCAGAGTTTTATCTGCAGACAGCACTGTAGCTGGCACCAGAGGCCGCCCTGAGCGGGAGTACCAAACCTTATTGGCCAATACACCAGCATCTGCTGGTTCTATGTGTAGTAAAATAGGGGAACTCATTATTGGCCATAAAGAGATTACAAAGGTGCCCTTCAAAATGCTGTCCCCTTGAGCACTCAAGGGATAATACACTTCTACCTTAGGTGGCCAGGTGCTGGTTACCCAAGGAGTTAACTGGAGGTTCACCTCTAACCCCTTTCCCCATGGTGCCAACAAGGCCACCCATCTCAGATGGGGGGCCTGTACAGTCCAGGGCCAAGTCCATTGAAGCCGTTGTCCTTTAAGAAGGGCTGTTGGAGCAGGCAAGAGCACGTTGCCCTGCTGTCCGAAACCTGGCTTGAGTAAAATGTCCTTGGTGCGTATCTGCAACTGAATAGGGGCAGCTGTCCGATGCAGGAGGGCCTCTACTGGAGCTGGGCTTCCCCGTCGAGGTCGCTCATTCAAAATCCGAAGTACTGTCCATAAGCGGCGTGTCCATCCAGTAAGAGAGCCGGTGCCCCCCTCCTGTCGCAGTCCCTGCTTTAAGAGTCCATTATAACGCTCAATGATGCCAGCAGCCTGGGGGTGGTAGGGAACATGGTACTTCCAGTCCACCCCCAGCTTTTGAGCCCATTGCCTTACCGTTGAACCAGTGAAGTGGGTACCATTGTCACTTTCAAGGACCAGTGGTCGCCCGTATGCAGCACTCAGGCGGTCCAGAGCCTGTATGACTGCCCTCTGGTCAGGGTTACGAGCGAGGTAAGCAGCAAGCAGCCCGGTGGCAGTATCTACACAAGTGACTGCATACTGGTACCCTTCTGACTTTGGTAAGGGTCCAATGATGTCTATCTGCCATCGTGTCAGTGGACATGACCCCTCTGGATCTGTCCAGGTGACACCAGTGGTCTCCGAGGGTGTTCCTTGGAACATACTGCACATTGCTCACAGGCTGCAAGTACCTCTGCATAGGACACAGGCAAGTTCCAAGCCTTAACTGTAGCCCACATAGTTTTCTGTCCTGCATGGAGCAGGCGCCGGTGGAGCCACTGTGCCACATCACCTGCAGGTGCAGTCTCCAACCATCGCACCCTTGCCAACGTATCTGCCTCATCATTCCCAGGATGGGCTAGAGGGGCATGCCCTGTGACATGATATACTGTCACCTGCTTCTGGTGTCCTATTTCCCATAAGTCCTGCCACATGGCCTGACCCCATAATGGACGGTGCATTACCATCCACTGGTTAATGTGCCAAGTAGCAATCCAAAGGGTCAGTCCACGATAGACAGCCCAACTGTCAGTACAGATCACCAGAGGTGAAGGTTCATTATGGGCAACTAGCCAAATAACTCTTAATTCTGCCCATTGGCTGCTTTGGCCTGTACCCGTGTCCATCCAAATAGTCTCAGTGGCCGGATGGAAGGCGATAGCCGTCCATTTGGTAGGTTGGCCCCTGCTGGAACCATCAGTATACCAGGCATCTTCGGGGATGGGCACCCGCCCCTCCTGGTAAGGACTGACCTCAGGTTCTGCCTCCTGAGCCCCAGTTGCACCTGACTCTAAGGTCGCATAGGTGACTGGACCCAAGACCTCCTGCAGTTCTGCCCTCAATGGGCTGGTGCTAAGAGCACAGCGTTGTTGCAGATAGGCACCCCACTTGGCCAGGGTAGACATTTGGGCCATACCACTACGTGGTTTAGTTGCCCAATCTCTCACCCATCCAGCTATAGGGTATGTTTTGACTGTAACTGGTGTTGTGGTTGTAATACTCTCAGTTGCCAGGAGGGCAGCATACACAGCTGCCAGCTGCTTCTCTACTAATGAGTAACGAACTTCAGCACCTTTCCACAATTGAGACCAAAATCCAATAGGTTGCCGTAGGCGCTCTGTCTGCTGCCACAAGCCCCATCCAAACCCCTCCGAGGTTACATGAACATCCAGCTCACAGGGCCTGGCAGGATCAAACACATTCAAGGCCTGTGCCACCTTGACAGCTCTCTTAGCAGCTGAAAATGAACCTTGCGCCTGCTCAGTCCAGTCCCAGCGAACCCCCTTTCGAATAAGGTTGTACAAGGGGCGTAGTAACTGAGCCAAATGCGGTATAAATGCTCGCCAATACCCCAACAAACCTAAGAATTCCTGTAACTGTTTTACCGTAGTGGGCTCGGGGTATGCTTGAATCTTATCTATAACTGCGTCAGGGATAACTTTTGTCTTACACGACCAGACAACTCCCAAGAATTTAACAGATAACCCAGGTCCTTGTAATTTGTTCTTGTTAACTGCCCAGCCACATGCTTTCAAATGGGATAGCAGGGTAGGGACTGCTTGCTCCAATTCTGAAAGAGAATCACTAGTTAGCATAATATCATCAATATAATGGTACATGCGGACTACCTCTGGCTGTTTCCATTTAGCCAGGTCAGCAGCCACCAGCCCATGGCACAAGGTGGGGCTATGCAAATAGCCCTGGGGTAACACTGTAAAGGTCCATTGTCTCCCTTCCCAACTGAAGGCAAATTGGTCTTGACTCTCTGCGGCTATATCAATAGAGAAAAAAGCATTGGCCAAGTCTGCCACAAAGTGGTATGTCCCCAACTCATGGCTTAGCCAATCCATCATGTTAGCTATCGAGGGAACAGCAGCGTGCAAAGGGGGAACAACTTTATTAAGTTCCCTGTAATCTACTGTCATTCTCCAGGTTCCATCCGCTTTGCGCACGGGCCATACTGGGGAGTTGTAAGGACTGTGTGCTGGCCGGATGATCCCCACCTTTTCTAGTTCAAGGATTGTCCCTGTGACTTCTTCATAACCACCTGGCAGGCGGTACTGCTTGGTGTTAGTCACACGCCGAGGGATGGGTAATTGCAAAGGGGAATGTGATGCATGTCCACGCAATACTGCCTTCACAACCCTGATCCGCAGCCGGAACTCCCCAGCTTTAGTTTCCAACCACAGTCCTTACAAGACATCTACCCCCAAAATATATTCAGGAATAGGAGATACATACACCTTATATGGCTTAGGAGGCAGTCTCCCTATCCCCAATGGAATAGTTATTGGCTTCACTTGGACAGTTTGGCCCCCATAACCGTCAATGGCCACTGGGGTCCCAGCAAACCACTCTGGGTTTCCATAGAGAAGGGAACATTCTGCACCTGTATCCACCAAGGCCAACACCTGTTGTACGTTGGAAGGGGACCAGTGGATAGCCAGTTCCACATGTGGCCTCCGGTCCCCGCCCATCCCCGTTAGACGGGTCCCTCGGCCTTTTACCTATTCAAACTGGTACAATGGGTCTTGGGAGTTCCCCTCTCCCTCGGCTGTCTCTATCATATAATCTTGTAACCGAGCTGTGCGCGCACCAAACGTTTTATTGGTAGCTGCTGGGGCCTTTCGTCTCAGTGGCTGGAACTTCTGTTCTGGTTTAAGCTGCCGCCAAAGCTCCAAAAGAATTTTATTAGACTGGCCATCCAATTTCCCCTTATCTGCTCCAGCCGCAATCAAGTCTACCCACATCTGCGTTCGGGTAACCTTTACAGGCCCGTTTCCCTTGTTAGTTGGGGGGGAAACATAGGCAGCAGCCCTCACTGCTTTATGATCCCGAGCGGCCTCCAGCTCTCCCAAATCTGCTACCATCTGTGTAACTGCATTGATGGGCTGCCCCACATAGGGGCCCAAGATAGCCACAAGTGACCCAAAAAGGGCTGACGGGGCGCTAGCAAGGACAAATTCCCTCATTTTGGCCGTAAACACTTCTTCATCTGGCCCACGAGACCCAGGGTTGAAAACAGCATTCTTCATACCTAGTTCTCGAAGGACCTTTACTAACTCACTGTAGCACTGCCACCGACTCATTGCCCCCGGCAGTTCTCCAGCATTCTGCCAGACCATATGAATGGCAGCCATCACCCATTCTAATAGGGTATGGTCTCCTGGGTTGCCATGGCAGTTCTGAAGACGCTGCCTCAAGGAAGAGTGTGTGGTAATGGCGGCCAATTTCTCCATCTCTGTTCCGGAGAGCATGATGCCATCCACCCCTATATCCCATAATCGTAGTAACCAGGCTACCAGGGATTCAGTAGGTTTCTGCCTAAATTGTGCCCCCAACTCCATCAGCTCTGCCTGGGTATAGGGCCAGACCACAGAGTGTTCCATTACCTGGGCAGGAGGCTGTGGCTGCCCCTGAGGGACTCTTTGTTGCTGGGTTTTTACCTTCTTGGCGACAACTGGTCGGGCTCTCAGTGTGCGTATGGCAGTTTCAGCCTGAGCCTTCTCATCCTCAGAAGAGGAGTCGCAAGCGCCTGCTCCCGCTGACTCAAAGCCAATCCACCAGCACGGATGCTGCTGCTCCTTTGGTGACCGTTTAGGCTCCTGTGGCTGCTGGCTTTTGGCCAGAAGCTGAGACTCGAGCTCTTGAATCCGGAGTTGTTTCTCCAACAACTGCCGGTGAAGACGTTCAGCTTCCAGGGTAAACTGCAACTCTCGAACCCGTAATTCCTTCTCCATTGCTCGCTCCAGTTCCAGCCTTTTCTGCCGTTCTGTTTGCAATTCATGCTGAAGCTTTTGACCTCGGGCAGTTTCCTCTTGAGTAAAAAACATGTAGCCCATGGCCCCTAAAAGGACAGCCATGGGGAGCCAGAGCAGCAACCAGTACTCTATCCCACCCATCAAGGGTGGTGGCTCCATACCAATCTCTGAATCCTGCCGACTACGCCAGTTGTAAGGCCAGGAGCCGTCATCGTGACCATTCACATGCAGGTTCCCATTGGATTCGGGCAGGCGATAAAGAAATGGCGGAGTCAGAGGGATGGGGGGCCATCCTATTTATTGGTGTCTCACCAAGACAGGCAAACCACAAAAGAAGACAAGGGAAAAGCAGAAAACCAGCTCTTCCCATGAAGGGCAAGGGATCAGGGGAGCCCCTGCAATTGTGATAGCAGGAACTGTGTGTCTGAGCTCCTGGTCTGTCCCACTTTATAGTGTAGAAAACCAAAATCCCTTAATCCAATATACAAACAAGGAAGTCTCCAATACAAAGTCACTTATCCAAGGCATAATTGGATTCCTCATGAGAGTGCACCACCCAGATCATACAATCAGTCAAGGGTGTGGGGAAAAGCTTAGTCCCAAAACCAAACCTCAGGCTACAACAACCTGGCCTGCTTATAGCCTGTCCCCCACACTCATTATAAGTCACAAGCGAGCAAACATATATATCATGTTTACAAACTTATTTGACCAACACTGGCCCATGCAGGTTTGCATTGGATTAGGACAGTCAGTAAAGAAACAATGGAGCCAAAAACTGGTGGGCCATCATCTTTAATCCTAGCTTGCACTCGGTAGGCAAGTAAAAACACACACTGGGCTCCAAAACCCACTCACGTTCAGTGCTCACAAAGCTACTGACTTATCCAAGTTTCCTAGGATCAAAGGTTTCTAGCTCACCAGACTTATTTACCTCTGTTCCCCATCTCTTTCCTTCTCCCTGCACAAACTCTGCACAAACTGGCTTCTCACTCAACACTCCAACATCTTGGCTACTTCTCCAGGCCTCCTCCACATAGCCTTTCTCTGCTCTCCTCTCTAATGCTAATCTAAGGAACCAAGAGAGAGCAAGCTCCCGTTCTGCCCCCATTTTATAGTTAGTGTAGAAATCAAAACCTTTAATCCAATATACAAAATAGGGAAGTCTCTAATACAAAGTCACTTATCTGGGGCATGATGAGATTGCACCACCCCTCATCAAAAAGGGTGGGAAAGGCTTAGTCCTAAAACCAAGCCCCAGGATACAAGGATCCTGCCTGCCCACAGCTTGCCCCCAACACACATTAATATCACCTGGGCAACAGGCTCCCATGTGGGCAGCACCATCTTTAACAAAGTGAGCATAATATATTTTATGTGCCCAACAACATAAAATATCTACTGCTATGTAGCAAATTAACTTTGTCTCAGAATCATGTTGTAAACTAGAGAAGAAGCAGCAAAAAAAAAAAAAAATGAAAATACCAGTAAGACACAGCTGAATTAATGTGCTAAGTAAGTCTGTTCTTCACTCTCTCCTTAACTTCAATAACAAAGATTTGGATTCCCAAAAAATAATGATTACTATAGTCAAATAATGTTTCTACTTTTATCAGTATTCTCTCTTTTCCTTTGGTTTTCAGCATTTTGAATATAATATATAATTATATTCGCTCATTTTGTTTGATATTTATTCTACTTAGAGTTCACTAGCTTCTTGTTCTGTAAAGTTGTGTCTTCCAACCAATTGGACAAGTTTTTGAACATTATTTATTTAAATATTTATATTTTCTGCCCGCTTCTCTTTCCTCTCTTCTGGCAGCTTAATTTTAAGAATTTTTGATATGGTATTGATTTATCTATCAGTAAGGTTCTGTTTTTTGGGTTTTTTTCCCTCTCTTTTCAGATTGGAATTTCTAATTGTTCTGTCTTCAAGTTCACTGATATTTCTGTCATCTTCAGTTTGTTCTTCTTCTTCTTTTTTTTTCAGTGAGAGTAGGGGAGATAGAGAGACAGATTCCCACATGTGCCCCAACTGGGATCCACCCAGCAACCCCGTCTAGGGCTGATTCTCTGCCCATCTGGGGTGCTGGCAACCAAGCTATTTTTAATGCCTGAGGTGGAGGCTTCAAGAGCCATCCTCAGCACCCAGAGTGATGCACTCAAACCAGTCAAGCTATGGCTCCAGGCAGGAAAGAGAGAGAGAGAGAGAGAAGTGGGAAGGGGGGAGAAGCAGGTGATCACTTCTCCTGTGTGCCCTGACTGGGAATCGAACCCAGGACATCCACATGCCAGGTCGACGTTCCACAGCTGAGCCAACTGGTCAAGGCCTGTTCTTTTTATAATTGCATTTTACTGGGGTGGCATTAGTTTACATAATTATACAGGTTTCAGGTGCCCAATTCTACAACACATCTCTGTACATCATATTGTATGTTCATCACCCACCCTCAAGTCAAGTCTATTTATCACTGTTTATCCTCCCATACCATCCTCCACCTCTTCCCTGACCCTGACAATCACCACACTGTTGTCTGTGTTCATGAGTTTTTTCTTGTTTTTATTTTTCTCCTTTTTTGCTCTATTCCTCCATTCTTATCAAGGTATCAATAGTATATTTCACAGAACTAGAACAAATATTCCAAAAAATTATATGGCATCACAAAAGACCCCAAGTGGCCACAACAATCTTGAGAAAGAAGAACAAAGAGGGATAACGCTACCTGATATCAAACCGTAGTACAAGGCCATGGTTACCAAAACAGCATGGTACTGACATGAAACCAGATTCATCTCTTTTCCCCTTGATTTGTTAATCATTCATTAATGTTTGTTTTTTATTTGTCCACTAATTATTAAAAGCATTTATTTTTTACATTCTGGAGCATATCTGCTTAAAATCTTTTTCACTAGTTCCAAAATCTGGTCATATTGTGGTTGGCCTCTATTGGTTGCTTTTTCTTTTAAATATATGCCATGTTTTCTTAGCTCAGTCATTTAGGATTGTATCTTGGACATTGTGAATGAAATATTACAAAGATTATAAGTGTTCTTCCCAGTCTTCTAAAATGTTTTGATCCTTGTGTGCATGTGTGTGTGTGTGTGTGTGTGTGTGCGCGCGCGCGCGTGCGTGTGTAAGTGGGGAGGGGGCTACTTTTAGCAGTCAGTTAACCTGACAGGACTCAAGCTCCAAACTGTTTCTCTGTAGTGGACAGCAGCAGCTGGTATCTTCATTTAGTTCTTTTAGAGTTAGTCAAAGTTTTGGAGTCTGCCATGCACATGTGTAGTTCAGAGAGCAACCAGATATTTAGGCCATTTAAGCACCAAATGGGTTTCTTGCTTTCTGGATATATTCATTCTAGAATATACCCCTATACTTTCCAATTTCAGTGGTCACTCTTCTATTTCTTTGATTAGCAAAACTGTAAGTTTCTATCAGTTTTAGCCATTCCACATGGGGCCAAACTAAAGCTAATGGGTCTTTAAAAACAGGAAATTCACCAATGTCATTCTCTTCAGTCAAGTATATATATCCACTCTAGTTTCTAGTTTCTGTTTTGAGTCATTTGTAAGTGTCTTCGGGTAGGGATTTTGTTTTTGTTTTTGTACTCTGCCCAGAATTGATAGTTGTTACCAGTGGAATAGTTGGCCTAATAGGAGCTACTCATTATTACTAGAAGCAGAACCCTGTTACTGCTTTTTAATAGTAAAAAAAAAAAAAGTCCATTGATTATACTATTGTAATATTTTGAGTTGTTTATAAAACAATTTTTTTTAAAAAAATTGAAAGCAAAATTTCATACTCTATTTACTTAAGAAAACATGAGATTTCATCAAAGATTTAGTTTCAACATTTATAAATTTAATTGAGAACATATTGTACTTATGGCATTTAACTGTCTGCCCTCAGGGAAGATACAATCCACTCAGAGAGATAAAACTTAGCCATAACAGATAAGCAGCATTATTCAAAAGCAAAAATAAATACTGACCTAGTGATGTGATAATAAATACTGAGCAAGAAGAGGTCTAAGTGAACTGAAACACTCCAGGAAGTCTGCTGGCACTAAAAATTGAGCTGATCTTGAAGGAAGCAGAAACATTTTAATAAACGGATAGAAAAAATCAAGAATTATTTAAGAGGGGAATAAATATGTGAACTTAAAATTACATTTTGATTTAAGGATCATAAATAGACCAATTGGGCTAAAACAGAGGGTTTAAGTAGAGAAATTATCAGATATAATGCTGGACCAGATGGTAGAAGACCAGAACTTTATAGCAAAGTTATTTGGATTTTATTCTGTTATTGTCAATGGAACTAAAATTTATTATACTGGTGATGTGGTGATCCCAGGACAAGATAAAGTAGAAGTAACTGTGTTTCTATATTTGGCTATGTTATGACATGACAACTATAAAATATGGAGAATAGCCCAGTACCCTTTTGTTGAGGGTGTGGTCTCTTACTGAAGTGAATAGATTGTTTTTAAAGTCAATTATCTGTGAAAAAGGTAGGGTTTAGAAAGAAAACTTGATTAGGATAGTGAACACACAATACAATATACAGATGATGTTTTATACACCTGAAACATAATTTTATTATCCAATATCACTCCAATAAATTCAATTAAAAAAATAAAAAAATAGATAGGAAATTTAAACCAGTCTGAAACTACCTAGAAAGGAAATTTCTCTTCTTGGCTCTTATTTTCCTAAGTTTCTACTTTTATTTTGTTTTTAGAAAGCAGGGGAAAGATGATCCCTCCCAAAGAGGACAAGTTGGAGATGAGTTAAGGAGATAGACTGTAAGCACCATTAAATCAAAGATTTACATATCCATGTGGTTCAACAGCCAAGGGCTTGCACTGCCTGGCAATTAGTGGCCACTGAGAAAGTATGAACATTTGTATGAAGATGAATGAGCTCAACCAATACAAGTTATAATTTTTGCTTTTTTCCCCCACTCTTCTTTATTTGTTATACATAGATATTTTAACCTATAAGTTTAAGCTTAAGCATTAATTAAAAGTGAGCAGTGGTGGTAGAAGCAGAAATCAGTGACAAATACTCAAGAATATTACAACTTTGTCAAATAAGAGTCTCTGGGTTTGCCTGAATTAAGGAAGTTAAAAAATTCCCCAATGGGTAATTCAAAAAAAAATTTTTTTTCTGAAGTTGGAAATGGAGAGGCAGTCAGTCAGACTCCCGAATGCGCCCGACCAGGATCCACCAGCACACCCACCAGGGGGTGATGCTTTGCCCATCTGGGGCATCGCTCTGTTGCAACCAGAGCCATTCTAGCACCTGAGGCAGAGGCCACAGAGCCATCCTCAGCGCCTGGGCCAACTTTGCTCTAATGGAGCCTTGGCTGCAGGAAGGGAAGAGAGAGACAGAGAGGAGGGAGAGGAGGAGGGGTGGAGAGGCAGATGGGCATTTCTCCTGTGTGCCCTGGCTGGGAATTGAACCCGGGACTCCTGAACGCCAGGCCGACACTCTACCACTGAGCAAACTGGCCAGGGCCAAAAATTTTTTTAAATTGTATATTTCCACCAACCCTGTGAGTGTGGTATTATTATTCACACATCAAAGATGAGGAGAATGGGACCCAGGGTGGTTAAAAACTTCCCGGAAAGACACACAGCTAAGAGGTAACAAAGCTAGACTTTAAAACTAGATGCTTCTCAACTAGACTACCAATTAGGACTAAAGATTTGGGCTCACAAGCTTGCCAAGGTGTCATGTCAATGAAGTCTACAAATGAAGGGAAATTCACCTTCAAGAGAGATGGTGAAGGAATAAGCTAATGACAGAGCTTCACAATAGGGTAGACTTTGGGTTAAGGATAAGAATAATAACATCAGTTTGCTTCTTCTTGACATAATCTGTAATAAATAGTCTGAACAAATAAAATTTAGACCAGATTTCCTTGAATCATCTCAATTACCAGAGCTTTACTATGGGCAAAACTAGAACTGTAAAGAGATCATCAATTGTTATAATGAGAAAATTATTATATTGCCCTCTTGGAAATTCTGCATTTCCTATTATTTCTTTCTCTCCTTCCCATGTAGTCTAAATTGAAATTTAATTAAGGCTGAAACTCAGTTCAGAAAATTACTGACAATCATCTCTACTTGATTTTCTCACTAAAATAGATCCATTGAAGGACTAGGCAGCTAAATTTGGTCTTAGTTCTTTCTTATTTAATTAACTCATTCAACAAAACTTATTGAAGACTTGCTATGTCTCAAGCATTTGTTGTCTCAAGAATTGGTATACTAGGCATAAGACACAATCCTTACCTTCAAGGAGCTCACAGTACAATTACATGATCTAAAGAAAGTGACTTCTGCTTGACCTGTGATGGCGCAGTAAAGCATTGACCTGGAATGCTGAGGTTGCTGGTTTGAAACCCTGGGCTTTCCTGGTCAAGCCACATATGGGAGTTGATGCTTTCTAGCCTCCTCCCCTAAAATGAATAAGTAAAATCTTAAAAAAAAAAAAAAGAAAGAAAGTGACTTCAGTGTCCTCAAACTCAATTTGTTCCCCTGTAAAACAGATAGAACAATTTTAACCCTTTGAGTAGTATGAATGTTCATGTATGTCCTCGTGTCTCCTGACCATCCAGAGTGGGATCAATTTATTTTAAAAATGTGTAAGGCAGCATTAAAAAAAGGCAAATGTATGTTGTTCTTGTTTCCATAAATTGGTTATCAAACAAACATGATTTTAAGTTAATAAAACTGGAACTGAAACTAATTTCATTTTTTGAAGAAAAAAACCCAAAAAAACTCCTGGGGGTCAGCGAGCATGAAAAACACTCACTACTCAAAGGGTTAATCTCTTTTTTGAGAAACTAAATATTCCCATAGTATCAAGGCAGCCTGTGCTGCATTGCAGAATGAAAAGTAACTTATGAGAAAATTATTTTTACCTTTTATACACTGCTTCATTTAACAGTCAATAAGCTAAACCTAAACTATGTGGATGAATTAGGCAATTTTCTGCCAAATGCTCTGACTTCCTATGAAACGACTTGCCGAGTTATATGAATTCACCTCCTCTTCTTAAGCATTCAAGATGTAGAAGTAGAAGAATGAGTCTGATTTTACAGATTCACTAAATATGACATTATTTAGGATTAGGTTTGTCTTTAGGTAACAGGGCCCCAAAAAAGAGTAATTCAAATAAGACAAAAGTTTATTTCTCTTCCACATAAGAGAAGCTGGAGGTAAGTAAGTCCAAGACTCATCTACTAGTTCCAAAATTGTCTCGATGAAATCAAATTTGATATAGTCTTTGTCCACTTGGTCCAAGAGATTACAGGCATCACATTTATATATTTCCTAGTGGCAGGATGGACAAAGGTAGTTAGAATGGCATACCCTTTTTCACATGACCAATGTTCTTGCAACCCATTGGTCAAAACTTAGATACACAGCCACACTTTGCTACAAGGGAGGCCAAGAAATGTAGTTTTTAGTCAGGAGACAATGTGCCTAGCTAAAGGTCTTATTAGAATAAGTATTTGTAAGGCAACTAGCTGCCACCAGCAGAGGGAACATCAGAAAGACTATTGATAAATATTCATTAACCTCTCCCCCAGACTTCCTTCCTTTCTGAGAGCTACCATCTGCTGCTGCCTAGTACAACTCCAACTCTAGCCAGTGGTTTTCAAATGTTAGCAGGCATCGGAGTCACCTGGAGGACTTATTAAAACACAGATTGTTGAGACGAAGCCCCAGCATTTCTTATTCAGTAGATCTGAAGTGGGGCCAGACAATTTGCGTTTTAATAAGTTCCCAGGTGATGCTGGTGCTGCTGGTCTGGGAACCATACTTGAGAATTACTGCTCTAAACAAATGCACAAAACAAGAATGAAAGGAAAAATGGGGAATGCAAGAGATTACGAGTGTTAATGATAAAGTGGGCAATAAAGAGTAGGACTGGCAAATAATAGTGACATCAAGCCATGAAGATCAGAACACTGTATATCAGCACCTCTAAGCCATTGACTAAGCCTCAGAAGAGTTCTTCTAGTGTTCCAGGACATTTTGGCACATAAAATAAACCAGACGATGTTTTTCAAGAGATTCTGGGTGTAACTGTGCCCTGATCTAACTCAACCTGCCTTTTTGGAAATAGCAGAGACCATACTTTATCACTCCAAATTGTTAAAGTCTGATTTGTTCCTTACTTCTGACACATCATCCACACCCTCACTGGAATTGTTGGTGTATAACCTGCCTGGGATATTTGACTCAAGTTTTCCCTGGGAAGGTAGAATACCGACCCTGAAATAATCATAAGCAGCTTCCTGTCTCCCACACACTCATGAAATCAGTTACCTGAGAGGCCCCCACTTTCCTTGTCATCTCTCTGGAACCTCTTAAACATGAGCTCTTCTATTGGTGGAGTTGCCAGGGATGGCAAGGCAGAAACTTCTAGCCACTGGTCAGAAGGAACAACCACATTCTCTGGTTAGGTGGGGCACCTTACTTTCTGACTATGGGCTTGTTTTTGTATTTATTTTACATGTTTCCCCCAAGAAGATAATTTTACTAATGGCTATATATATATGGGATGTGGGTTTATAGTTGTAATTACACAAAACAGTTTATTCTTGTATTATTTTTATTATTGTATGGCCAATAGCCACAGCCACCATCACAGCCATCTGGCCTGTGCAGGTTTGCATTTGATTCAGACAGATGGTAATGAAACAACAGAACCAAGAACTGGTGGGCCATTAGCTTTAATCCTAGCTTGCACCCAGTGGGCAAGAAATACACACAGTGGGAAAACACTTCCCTTTCCATTCAGGGCTCCCAAAGCCACTGATTTATCCAGGTTTCCTAGAATCAAAGGTTTTTAGATAAAAGTGGCAGAATATAAATTCCTCACCAGCCTTATTCACCTCTGTTCCCCATCTCCTTCTCTCTGCACAAACTCTGCACAAACTGGTTTTTCCTTCAGCACTCCACCATCTTGGCTGCTTCTCTCCTCCATGTGGCCTTTCTCTGCTTTCCTCCAGCATGGGCTCCTCTGCCCCATTTTATAGTGTAGAAATCAAAATTTTTAAGCCAATATACAAACAAGGAAGTCTTTGATACAAAGTCACTTATCTGAGGCATAAGTAGGATTCCTCATGAGAGTGCACCACCCCCTATCATGCAACAGTCAAGGGTGTGGGGAAAAGCTTAGTCTTAAAACTAAGCCTTAGGCTATAAGGACCGTGCCTGCCCCCACACCCAATGCAAACTATAAGCAAGCAAACATATATATCATATTTACAAACTTATCTGACCAACAATTATGAACAAAGAAAAAACTACTTCTGCCCCACCCTGTACCTGACTTTGATGAGACCTTACTCTGTGTATGCTATCTGCATGCTCTAGGTATTTGTGTCTATCCTCTCTCCTCCAGCCAATGTGAACACCTGAAGCATCCAACATTGTGCCCAACATCTAGGTAATCTTTAGTGTTGAATGGTTGACACTGAGCCTGGGGTTTTTCCATCCACAATTGACCACAAGGCTTTGAGATTCTTTGTTGATGGCCCTGTCAAAAGCTCCAGGCTTGACCTTCACTTGTGAACACCACCAGTTTGTGGTCTCATTCTCTTTTCCCCTTCCATCATATGAAAAAAAAAGATAGTGCTCAAAACACATACATCCTTCTTTTGAAAGAGTGTCAGGTCCTAATGCAGGTCTTTGGCAGGGACACTCAGAGATAAAAGTGGCAGAATATAAATTCCTAAAGATTTTCTGTGCAGTAGGAATAGCAATCTCAAGGATTGATCCTGACCCATTGGGGTCAATGAATGTTCCATGAAGTTAGTTTACACTACTGTTCTCTCTCTTTCTCTCTCTCTCTCTCTCTCTCTCTCTCTCTCTCTCTCTCTCTCGGTGTGTGTGTGTGTGTGTGTGTGTGTGTGTGTGTGTGTGTGTGTGTGTGTGTACTGAAGACCCTTTGGGAAAGATTTATTGAGAGATCTTTGAGGAAGTTATAGAAAAATCAGGAAACTATTTATACTCTAAAAAACTTGCATCTTCCTTATTCTTCTCTGTTACTCCGTTTGGCAATAGAATCCTAAAGCTCAGCCAGAAAGCAAGAACAGATGAGGTTTTAGAGTCACCCATACTTCAGGTGCCAGGCTGTCTATGGAAAATGAACTTGATCTGTTTTAAAGGCTTGATTGGGTTTAGGAAGTTAGTTCCTTGTGCTCTGTTCATCTGGCCTAATCAGCTGCATTTTTTTTTGTTGTTCTCACTTAACATTTCTTGCCACAGGGATAAA
This sequence comes from Saccopteryx bilineata, assembly GCF_036850765.1. Lineage (NCBI taxonomy): Eukaryota > Metazoa > Chordata > Mammalia > Chiroptera > Emballonuridae > Saccopteryx > Saccopteryx bilineata. The sequence goes on from NC_089495.1 coordinate 28,773,196, forward strand.
ATGAATGAGAACAATAAAAAGCAAAGGAGTGATGAAGGGATAGAAAGAATTAAAGGGTTCCTGAGTGAATAGGTAATTTGATTCACTGTTTACATTGCTGGTGGAGATATTTAAACAGTTGACCTACTGATGACCCTTTAAACTTAGATTTCAGAGAAAAATTTAAAAACAAATAAACTTAAGAGAAATGAAGACTATTTTGTAAACTCTAGACTAATCCAGGTGATCAGACTAAGAAGGGGTTGGACAGGGGTCGTTATTGGGGTGGGATCTGAAAAGATAGTTTTTATTTTTCCTGCTTAAAATTGCTATAAACCATTGAAATTTTATGGCAACAAATTATGTGCAAAACATTATACTGAGCAATTAAAATATAGCTTGGAGGAAGATACAGTATAAGGTACACAGAAAAATATTGTATCTTTGTATGTTATAGCTACTAAATGGTACACACAACAACAGTCACAATAATGACACAAAATAGTAGAGAGGGAGAGATTGCCACAGAATGTTATATTCAAGAAAGATTTCACATAATAAATTAAGACTGTATTAGGGTTTGTTTAATATGCAAAATTTAGGTAGAAGAAAGGTGGTTGTAATTCTAGGAAAAGAAAAAGGCATGAGATTAGATAAGGGAAGAACAATGGCATTAGAGATTACTATGTTAATAGCTGCTTATCTAAGTAATGAACAAAACCCCATGAAGAATTTTTGGGAATGATGATAACATAAGTGAAGATTCATAAACCTATATACTGCTCCCAGAAAACCAATAAGAAGCAAAGTAGAAACAAATATTTTATTACTGCCAACGGAGGGAATGATCTTTACTTTATTCATTAAAACCTGGGAAATATGTGTCAGATAATCAGGTCCAAATTGAAACAAGTTATAAAAGGCTAAAAACCTGCTCCCACTTCTCAAGAAATTTGTGTGGTATGACGAGAAGACGAAGAAACTCTATAAACAGTAATAATTTTAAAAGATTCTGACCCTTAATTTATAAAAATGAAGATTGAGTATATGAACTGGCTGTAGGCAAATAAAGGCAAACACCTTATTCTGATTTTCTTTCCTAACTGATGTCAAATGTACCCTGTAGACCCTACAATTGTGATAGGAAATTTCATAGTCGCACCACATTATTTCTTCTCTTGAACATGCCTCCCTAAGCTGACTCTGCAACAAAGACAAACTCAGCCTAATATGGAGAAACATATTACAGAGAAACTGTATTTGCACAAGTTTAGGTACCCATGACTTGAGATCCTCACCCTTCAATGAATGAACAACTAAACTATTTCAATCCATTATCCAGGCCACCAAGTAAAATTTAAAGGGAGGATTAAAATGGTGTACAAGTAAACTGAAAATAAAAACATGAAGAACTCACTTCAATTAGGCAAATAAGAAGCCCAGAAAGAGTTTCTCTCATTAAAAAAAAGTAATAGGCCCTGGCCGATTGGCTCAGTGGTAGAGCATTGGCCTGGTGTGCGGGGGACCCAGGTTCGATTCCCAGCCAGGGCACATAGGAGAAGCGCCCATTTGCTTCTCCACCCCCCACCTCCTTCCTCTCTGTCTCTCTCTTCCCCTCCCACAGCCAAGGCTCCATTGGAGCAAAGATGGCCCGGGCGCTGGGGATGGCTCCTTGGCCTCTGCCCCAGGCGCTAGAGTGGCTCTGGTCGCGGCAGAGCGACGCCCCGGAGGGGCAGAGCATCACCAAGGCGGCCGGGTGGATCCCGGTCGGACGCATGCGGGAGTCTGTCTGACTGTCTCTCCCTGTTTCCAGCTTCAGAAAAATACAAAAAAAAAATTATAAATAGCCTGACCAAGCAGTGGTGCAGTCAGGCTATGGAATGCTGAGGACCCAGCATTAGCCTGAGATGCTGAGGACCCAAGTTCAAAACGCCGAGGTTGCCACCTTGAGTATGGGTTCACCAGCTTGAGCACGGGGTCGCGGGCTTGAGCATAGGATCATAGACATGACCTCATGCTTGCTGGTTTGAGCCCAAAGGTTGCTGGCTTGAGTCCAAGGTCACTGGCTTGAGCAAGTGGTCACTGGCCCAGCTGCAGCCCCCCAGTCAAGGCACATATGAGAAAGTAATCAATAAACAACTAAAGTGCTGCAACTATGTGTTGATCCTTATTATCTCTCTTTCTTCCTGTCTATCCCTCCAACTCTCTCTTTCTCTCAAAAAAAAAAAAAAGAAAAAGAAAGAAAGAAAGAAAAGGAAATGATGAACAGGAAAACAAAACAATCAAACATAAGACCTATGTAAAAATCCTGCAATGATAAATGTATATCTAAAGAATAAAAATGAAAATAAATTATAAATTTTTTAAATTCATTCTCTAGAATAAGATTCAATAAGAAAATATAAAAGATTTAGACTGCATCACACTCTTAAGAAACTTTTTAAAAATAAAGTCTCTCAATAAGAAAAGAGGGGGATAATTAGTAAACTCGGTATTTTACTAAACTATAGAGAAAAATCACAAAACACTAAAATCAGCAGTATTTATGGAGAATTAGCATAGAACAATCATACATGTGATAAATTGAATTAAAGAATAAAATGAAACAACTGGAACAGAAACAACACGACAGAAGAAAATGTTCCTAAAATAATGAAGATTACCAATATTTAGACTGAAAAAATTTGCCATAATTTATCAATAAAACTCAAGATATATCCTAAAGAATCTTCTGAATTTCAAAAAAGAAAAAGAAAAAGAAATACTACAAGCAACCTGACAAGTGTAACTAACAAAGAAAAAAGTCAGACTGACTTCAAAGGAACAGAAAGACAAACTAAGGATTAAAGCATGACACCCATGAAAATACCTGCTTGGTAGAGTCTAAGAAATGAATCAAAATAAAAAGGCCATAATAAAGAATATTTGGGAAAAATCAATGTTGAATGTTTATTATATGTAAATGCAGAGTTGGGCTCAAGTAATTTTGCTAATTATATTGAAGGAAAAGATTATAGTTATCTAATTCTTCAAGGACAAGGTATGTAATATAGAAAATAATAACTAAAATATAATAATAATTTAATTAGATAATAATTTTACTAAGAGAGTCATATAGGAATATACCAACAAAACCCAGATAGCAAAGTCTAAATGACCTAATATCTATAACAAAAAAAATAAATTAATGCTATTTAGTTTCTCAGTTTAAGTAGTAATTATAACTTTTGCCACATTAGTTAAACACATCAAGCAAGCATTTGCAATCAGAGGAAATAGAACACAGTTATCAAAAAACTGACCCACAAGGAACATAAACATAAAACAAAAGAAAAGATACAGACAGAAGTAAGCTCATACCATAAAACAACAGGGAAATTATTTTTTAAAAATTAATTAATTAATTAATTAATATGAAAACAAATGATGTGTGTGGAATTGTGTACCTGAAGTCTGTATAATGTTAACCAATGTCACTCAATAAATTCAATTAAAAGGAGAAATAAAGAGGGGGAAAAAACATGTACAAAGCAAAAACATAACAGAATAAATGTTTTGTAAACATAAATTGATAACTTACCTATTCAAAGAAATACTCAATTTAGAGTTATAAAAAGACATAAATAACTTCAGTCTTAAAAAAACTAAAGTGGGTATTTATTAAGGCTGAAACTAAAATGATGTGCAAACATATTAGAGATATGAAAAGTAAAATAAAACGACAAACAGCTAAACCAGAAGGAATTAGATTTTCAAAAGCTATGTCTTGCAACGTTGCATTCAGAATTAAAGGATTAAATAGGACAAAGCAAGTCCTATTTTAATGATGAAGACATAACATTCAATGAATGTATATTTAACCTCTACCTGTATGCGTCAAGTAAAATAAAATTAAATATATGAAATAAAAATCTGTTTAAAGTGCAATAAAAATTTTACTGAAATACACTGGGAGTAGGAAACTTAAATGCAGTTAAAAATCAACTATAAAAAGACTTTAATGTTTTAAATAAAGCATACCTGTTCTGAATAATATAATAAGAAAACTTATAATACACATTATTCAATTTCAGGTTCTATATATAACACTCCATATATAATAAATAAAATATACCAACTTTTTATGTTCCAATGCTATATTTTTTAAACAGTATATCATATAAAATGTGAAGGAAATTTAAATAAATTCCAAAGATAATGCAACACCTCTTTGGATCACAATGCTGCAAAATAAGAAACAAACAACAGAAGTGCAAATAATTGACAAACTAAAATATTTTAGACTCTAATAAAAATGTGTGTTGTTTTAAATCATCTGACTCAGGTCAAAGAGAATGGCAAAGTTATAATTAAAACAATAAATAACAGTAAAGAAAACTTTTGCCTTCAAACTTACTGAATGTGAACAAAATTGTGCTCAGAGGATGATTCATAGCCTTAAATGATATTATTACTTAGAAGAAACTGGTATCAATTATAGTTTTAATTCATAAAGTTGAAAAGAATAAATTTTAAAATTTAAGGAAAACATATGAAATAAATTTACATGGATAAAACTACAACTCAAAGACTTCATGTTTTATAACCCTAAACAGCAAAACAGATGAATCCACTAACTTATCTTCCAAGAAGTAAAAAAACCAAAACACAAATATACAATACTAGATAAGATAAAGGGAATATATACACATGTTTAATGAAAATTGGAAGATATTTTTTACAAAAAAATACTCTATTTGATACTATATTAGTTAAATGGAAAAATGGATAATAAAGACTTTATTAAAAAATATAAACTATGCAAATTAACTCAAAAAAGTAAAAATATCTAGGTTAATAACCACTGGGAAGAAAAATTAAGAATACTAAAAAAAACCCAAAAAAACAAACAAACAACAATACCCTTACCCCCCCCCCCAAAAGTAAAGACAGAGCTCAGATGGTTCTAAATGTGATTCAAGGTAGTGCAGTAGTTTTTGAATGAAATACCAAATTCTGAAAAGATGAGGATTTTTCTAATGTTTTCCTGAGGCTGTAGCCCTGGGAATAGCCTGAACTCATGGCCAGCTAAATCAGAAATAAATTTTAAACCTTATTTTTTTAGGCAGCATCAGGAGCCAAGAGAAAGTAGACAGTTAAATAAAACATCAGTTCACACCTATTAAAATCAGTAGAGGCAAGGTTTCATGCCAAATTGGCTTGAAGAAATAGTGTGGCAGGTATGCTTTTAATGAAGATCATTTCTCCACCTTCCTGTTTTAATTTGATTTCCCTGGCAGAGTTGTGCTTCTTTGGCTTGGAGGAAATCTGCTTAACTACCACCATCTCAACTGGGAGCCAGACAGGACTGGATTTCCTCACCACTTCTGCAGTTTGGCTTTTGACTTCCACACGGATAACAGCCTTGCCTTCACCAAAGTCCTGGAGATGGTCCAGCAGGAAAGGAGAGACTGTTCTGTTTGGCCGGGACAGGCCACACGATGTCAGTGGCAGAGGCTGTGCCTACTTTAAGTTAAATTATGAACGATATCCTCTTCTCAGATTCATGGCCGCTGCCTACTCTCTTTGTAAACAGCTCCAAACTGCAAAGCAGCCCCTCTAGCTGGGAGCCCAGCTGAGGCCTAAAGCTTCTGTCTAGCTTTAGAGCAGGCTGGTTCTGCATTCACAGTGAGCCTCCAGGGCTCTCCATATATAACCACACTTTCCTTATAGATTACATAAAAATTTCATGGCTGTTTCATTGTTTTTCAAATGCAAAATGTCCCATAAGGCCTTAATCCAGACAGACAAGGGTTTGCTGAGGATGTCTGTATTTGTTTCCTACTGCTGCTGTAGCAAACTGCCACAAACATAATGGCTTAAAACAACACCCATTTTAAAATCTTACACGCCAGGAAGTTAAAAGTACAAAATGAGTGTTATGGCTGAAATTGAAGTGTCAATAGAACCCTCTAGAAGTTCTAGAAAACCCACCCCTTGCCTTTTCCAGCTTCTAAAGGCCTCCTGTATTCCTTGGCTCATGGCCCTTTCCTCCATCTTTAAAGTTCATTATGCCAGTCTCTATTCCAATTGTCACATCTTCTCTACTGACTGTACCCCCTTACCTCTCTCTTAGAAAGACCCTGTGATTACATGGGGCCCACACAAATAAACCAGGATAATCTCACCATCCCAAGATTTTTAACATAATCACATCCACAAAGACCCTTCTGCCATGTAAAGTAACATAACCACAAGCTCCAGAGACTAGGGCCTGGACATCATGGGAAGCCCGCTTTTCTACACACTACAATGTCCTCTATGGATAGGTCAGCCTGACCAATATAATTCAACCAGGCAGGAGCTGCAACAAAGTTGTAAGTGATTAAGAGCCGATGAAAGAACAAGAGGTGTAATGAATGCTGAGATGTCAAAGGAAAGAGGACATTTTGTTTGAGAGTGGTCAGCTGAACCATCATGGAAGCGGAGGCAGGAAGCAGGACTGCATCATAAAGGATGAGGGAGAGTTATGTTTCCCTGAGTCCTAGAGGGGGCCTTGATGAGCAGGAGTCAGTTAAGGATATGAAATGCCAGCACTTTCATTGTATTTCTTGTAAAGGCATCGCCAGCCCTACGAACACCAAATAAATGGTTCTTGAGAAAGAAGTGAGAGACTTCTGTACGTACAGAAGTGAGAAGTCTTCTTTATCTTTGGAGAGACCCCTTTAACTCCCACCTATACACTCCCGCAACTCCCAGAAAAAATCAGTCATTATCCCTCAGAATACATTGGAGGTGACTGGGTCAAGGCTATGACCAAAAGGAGCCTCTATTCCTTAGAAGAAGTCTTATCAATTTCTCTATTCAACAGGAAGGGGATGCGTCCTAAATTCCTCAGTTAGAACTCAAATCCCTTTCTCCATGAAACAATGTTCATAATGAATTTAAAATGTAGTTGGAAAGGACATCAGAGAGCAACTAGCCCAGTAGTTTTCAAACTTTTTATACTTGGGGACCAGTGAAAATAGGAGAATTATTTTTAGGACCACTAAGGCAGAAATCACCCTGAGCATAAGCAAATTCAACTAAGGCATTGGGTTTTTAAGCTACATACAACATCAGGGTGGTTAACTCTTTCACGGACCAGCATGAAATTTGGCAAACTGGGGACCGGCAGTTGAAAAACATGGACAACCTTCCTCAAAAAGAAAGCTGGTGGTAAAAGGCTAAATTCTCCCATCTACAAAAAGATATGTGAAACCTCTGTTCCATTTTTATTTTCCTTGGATTTTTAAAAAGTATTTGTTTTTTGTTTAATTCAAAGCCATCTGAACTCTACCGTTCTTTAAACAGATACTTATGTAACAGTCATTCACAAATATAAGAGGACATGGCCAAGAGGAATGTATTCCCACCACTAACTAATAAATAACTGGCAAACTGAACAGGTCCCTTAGCAAGCTGGCCCAATATAGTCACTGATGTACAATACACTACTCCTCCTAATTTCTGAGGGAGATTGTCAGTTCCTCCTAAATTATCATCTGACATATTAATTCCATATCCATGGAATTCTCTTTCTGCAGATTTGCTTACCAAGACCCACATCTATTCATTCCTCAATCCCAGCTCACCCCTTCTAACTTTTCTAACATGTTTTGTATCCATCCTCAGAGTCATAATGTGAGTGGACAAAGAAGAACAATGTACACCTTAACCACAGCATTCTTGCTATCAAGGACTAGCATGCCCCTAATAAGATCGGGGATGATGCTACCAGGCTAGACACTGTACGTACAGAAAAGAAAACGTCAAGTATGGTCTCAGGCTTAGAGCATGCTTCTATGATCTCATGAAGCTTACAGTCCAATGCAGAAGATAAAAATTAAACAACCATCCAAATGAACATATACAGTAATTTTATGTTTTCATAAGTACTCTGAATAAAATATATGCTATGACTCGTATTTCATGTGTTTTCTCTTTCTCTTCATCCTCCAAATTTGAAGACCAGATATCTGTTCTATCAAGGCTCTTTGATTATACTTTAGAACTCTCTGTGATGTAGGCAAACGTTCCATATCTCTACCATCAGATATGGTAGCTACTAGCCACATGTAGTGGTTGAACACTTGAAATATGACTAGTGTGACTGAGGAAGTAAATTTGAAATTTTAATCAATTTAAATGTAAGTGCAAATAGCCACATATGGTGAGTGGTCAGTGTACTGCGCAGCACAGGTCTCAATATTCAAGCTGTGTAAGAGCCTCAGCCATAATTGTGTCATCCTCCTAGAGCAATGCTAGCCTAGTGCTTGATACATATTTTACAGTAAGTAGATATTTCCTATTTGATCGAATGGAGAGGAAAGAAGGATTAAATGTACCTATTGTGCTAACATGGAAAGAGGCAACAATTTCTTGCTTAAATTCTCTCTCTACGTCTCCTTGCTAGTTGTACAAATTTTGGCAAACTATAGTTTTTAAATTTTTAATAATATAAAAATAATATAATAATTGTTAGCGTGTATTAAATATTTAGTGCATGAAATCTTTTATGCAAATTTGTTTGATGCATGAGACAAGCCTATATTTCAAGTGAGGAAACTAAGACTAACAAGTTAAGTAAATGATTTCAAACTGAAGGTCATTACTATAAAATTAATTAAGTTGATTCTACTTGTCTAAATGTACAATTCATATATACTTATATATGTACGTGTATTATGTGTATATATGGTATGTGCATATATGTGTCTATGCATTTTCCTGAGTGTTTGAAAACCACTAGATTAAGTAACATTTTTTTGTTTGAACAGAGACAGAGAGAGAGTCAGAGAGAGGGATAGATAGGGACAGACAGACAGGAACGAATAGAGAGGAGAAGCATCAATCATCAGTTTTTCGTTGCAACACCTTAGTTGTTCATTGATTGTTTTCTCATATGTGCCTTGATTGTGGGCCTTCTGCAGACTGAGTAACTCCTTGCTCGAGCCAGTAACCTTGGGTCCAAGCTGGTGAGCTTTGCTCAAACCAGATGAGCCCACGCGCAAGCTGGAGACCTCGGGGTCTCAAACCTGGGTCCTCTGCCTCCCAGTCTGACACTCTATCCACTGTACCACTGCGTGGTCAGGCAATTAAGTAACTTTGCCAAGATTATTCATCTAGCTAATTGGTGAGTTAGGATTTGCATTCAGGCTATCTGACTCCAAGTCTTATACCTTAACTGGTATACTCTACAATATCCTCTGTTTTTTTAGGAAATGTGTTTAGATTTTAGCAACTTACACAAAACCTCACTGTTCCATTAGATATGAAATGTGCATGTGTCTGTGTGTACTTTCTCTGAGTAATGCCTAATATCTTTTAGATTTAGTCCATTGTCTCTGGCTATGGACCAAGGAAAATTGATTCTAATTTAAATGTATCTAAATCACCCTAAAGGATTCCACTTTGGCAGGAATTGCTCACAAATATATGAATTTCTTTCCCTTTCATACTGAGTACACCACTGGGCTATATTTCCTACTTACCTTAAAGTTAAGCAAGGCCATGTAGTTGAGTTCTGGCCGATAGAATACAGCTAGAAGTAATACACACCATTTCTAGGACTGGCCTCTGAATCTCCCATATAGTTCTGTAGACTCTCTTTCTGCTTGTCAGAAGGCTGGATACAGAGCATGAATTGGAAGATTCTAAAACCTAGGGAGATGGCAGAATGCAAAAGGCTTTGGCCCTGAATGACTATGTAGAGCACAGCCCCTGCTCTCTCCCCCAAGCCTGCTTTGCACCGTGACATGAGTGAAAAGCAGGCCTTAGTTGTAGTATGCCAACTGCAATGTGTTGTTTGTCGCAGCAGTTAGCCTATCTTGACTGATCTATTACTTTAGTTGATGAGATTCACAAAAGAAAACAAATCTGAGCTGTGTCTTTCTGCTTCTGTTCTATCCTCCACTGTCATATTGAGTGCAGGAGGGCTATGGAACCACCCATGAGCTCCCACAGTCAGGTTGAGTGAGAAGTCTATATCCAGTTGTTCAGGTATCAGAAAGGACAATGGATATTTAGTCATCTTAATAACATCAAAGAGCTTGTATAGTTCTTTGTAGTTGCAAAAAGAGCTTTCTCAATACATGATTTCATGTGATTAAACTGAATATGGACAAGAACCCCCATTTTATTGATGAAGAAGTTGAGGTTCCAATATAATAAATTTACCTGCACTAGGCTTTATACATTAAGAGTAAGGATTTGATTCATATCCATGTCTATAAACTAGATCCAGTGACTTACTAGAAGGTGGAGTGAGAGGCAGCAGGAGTCCCAAAGCCAAAGTTAAAGTTGCTCAGTATTGGTCTTGTTGCAGAAGCTCACGGTCCTGTCTGCTTGCTAGAAAAAAGACACACATCAAATGTGATGTTTTAAGCTTTCCAAAATAGTGTTATGTCTATCATATCATTTGAGCCTCATAATAGCCCTGTAAGGCAAGCTAGGCTGATAGACAAGGCCCCTTAGATAAGGGACCACAGGCTCTGATTTTCCATCTTGGAATTCACCAGCTGATTGACAAGAGGTGTTAAAAAGCAAAAACTAAGATGGTGAAGGGTGGCCATCACTGTCAGGCCTGCACATGCCTCATTGCTCTTGGGGTTGGAGATTTAGAAAATAATTCTCAGGACAGAAGATCATAAATCATTTCAGTGATGCAGTTCAAGAAAAAAACAGACATTCCACACTGTGAGGAGTGATGGCAGAAGGTGTAAATAATGCCAGAGGCAGAGATGTAGTGGGCTGAACGGTGGCCACACCACCTCCTCATCTTCAGAACCAGGGAATAGAATATGACCTTACATGGCAAAAAGGTGATTACACTAAGGATCTTGAAAGAAGAAGCTTTTCCTGGCCTTTCGTGATGGACTCTAAGCGTAGTCATATGCTTCTTTCTAGGTGAGAGGCAGAGGGAGTTTTGAGACAGATGCACAGAAGAGAAGGTGATGTCCAGATGCAGCACAAGCCAAAGAATGCTGACAGCCATCAGAGTCTGAAGGAGGCTAAGAAAAGGTCCTCCTGTCAGAGGTCCTCCATCAGAGTCTGAAAGAGGCTAGGAAAAGTCCTCCTGTTGAGCCTCCAAAAAGAGTGTGGCCTTGCTGACACCTTGATTTCAGACTCTTGTTTCCAGAACTGAGCAAAAATAAATTTATAGTGTTTCAAATTACCAAGTTTCTATATAATAATTTGTAAGGCAGTTCTAGGAATTTCATATGGATGGGTTATATTATCATCTGAGGCAAATACAGAAAATCTGCAGAGAGGCTAACCCTCCCCTATATCCAGAATATGCAGGAAACAAGAGCAAGACCAAAAGGAAGTGAGACTTCAAATAGATGGCTCAGAAAAGAATTCCAAATCGAGTCCACTGTGAAACTACAATGGAGAGCAGAGAATGAGAACAAAAATTCTGGGTTACTCTAGAACAGCGGTTCTCAACCTGTGGGTCATGACCCCGGCGGGAGTCGAAGGACCAAAACACAGGGGTCGCCTAAAGCCATCGGAAAATTAGGCGACTCCTGTGTTTTGGTCGTTCGACCCCTGCCGGGGTCGCGACCCACAGATTAAGAACCGCTGCTCTAGAAGGTCAGACAACTAACAGACCAGTGAGTAATGAACATAAATTATAAACAAAAGGTGGTTATAATCTCTACATCTTTCCCCCAAGGACACACCCCCTTTAATATCCTCTTCTGAAATTAGGGGAGAAATCTAGAAGTTAGAGATAAATCAGATTAACAGAAAAGAATTTTGAAATTAATTCAGTGTGTGTGTGTGTGTGTGTGTGTGTGTGTGTGGACATTAGACACGTGCATTCCCTTCGCAGAAGCAGAACTGGGTGGCCAGGGCAGTATCTGGAGCAGAGAGAGCATTAGCCCCTCCACGGTCTGTGCGGTGGAAGAGTGAAGGCATACTGCCCACAATGGCCAATCCAGAGGGAGAGACCACAGCATGAACCTTCCAATATAACCTCCCCAGGAGGGAAAAGAAAAAAAAAAAAAAAAAAAAAAAAAAAAAAAAATATATATATATATATATATATATATATATATATATATATATATGTTAAAAGGGCAGTACACAGTTTACCTAAAAACCAGTATTTCCTAAATCTCTCCACCTTTTCCCATGTGTTTTGGGAGGTATACTAAGCAGGGAACAATCACTGAAATCAGACAAATTAAGTCCCAGCTCCAGTGCTTAGCTGTCTTTCATCAAGTTACTAAATTTGAGGCCCTATTTCCTCTTTGATAAGAAAAGCCAACGTCTATTTCACACAGTTTTAGAACTAAATAAATGATGTATGTAATTCTTTTAATATAGACACACAATCAGCTTTAGATCCTCTTGAATGTGATATTGGCTTCAACATCCCGGAGAACCCAACTGGCATCTGAGATGCCGTCTTTAAACAAGGACTCAGAACTGACCCTGTTATTCTTAATCAGCAGCAATTACTTCCTTCGAAGTTTGTGCTCCTAATGCAAATCTAAAGTGATCCATCCACTTCCTAAAGCAGACCTCATAAACATATTTTCTTACTGACATATCTTGAATTTAAAACCATCTTTTCATTCGATGTCTTCATTAAATACATTTGCAAAGATCCCGCTAATCATGGCTAACCATTTATTTATTTATTTATATTTTAATCTCAAGGGGTTGCCATTAAGCAGTGAGAAGCTTCTGTCCAGGGACAATCAGCAAGTCAGGGGCAGAAGAAGTAGGACCACCAAGTCCAGAATTCACTCTGTGGCTGCCTCAGGCCCCTTCCTCCAAGCTTTCTTGTCACCAAGGGAACAGGCAAAGGCCTCAGCCCTCAGCTCTCTACTGCAAAGAGAAAAACACAACAAAATCACCTGCCTTTGCCTACTGTCCCTTTTCATTTCATTAGGCCAGTGAAAAGCAGAACCAGAAAAAAAAAAACACACAATTTTTTTTTTAATTTTAATATTGTCAATTGTAATAAATTCAACTAAGTTTCACTAGCAAATTGCTCTCTGTTTGTTCAGGGAAATTAAGCTGTAGTCTTCAAATCTTACCTTAACTAGATGTTTGGTTTTGGAATAAGACCGCAGTCTCTCGCGGACCTAATGAATTCTGCTGGCCACTAAAGACCTGCAGCCAAGCCAATGTTGCGCTAGGTGGGCTGTTTGATTCATTTATCTCTAGTGACTCACTTAATACAATATATAAACAAAAGGGGAAATGCCTTCTGAGGCGATGGAAGCATGTAATGGCATCAGACAAGATAGTCATAGCAAGTTTGTTGACTCTTTCCCCAACTTAAATGGCAAACCAATTATCTCTGCAGAAACATGCAATTGAGATCGAAGTGTTATGCAAAGAGTTGAGATGAATAAAACTTTATTAAGTGGAGCGGAGTATTGGGTGACTCCAGATAGCTGAGTGTCAGGTGAAGGCAGCCAAATCTCAAAGGATGGGCTACTGGTCTCCAAGGAGTGCACTGGTTTCTTCCCAGAAGTTCCTGATCTGGGAGTGCCCTCTGTGCCTGCAGCCTGCAGGGACTGGCAGCCGTGAGTGGGTGTCCTGGTCATGTCTTTCCAGGTCATAATGACAGCAGCAACATAATCAGTCCTCTTCACATTTGTCGTTTTGTTGGTCAAATAAGTTTGTAAATATGATATATATATATATATGTTTGCTGGCTTATAGTTTGTATTGGGTGTGGGGGATGGGCTATAATCAAGCCAGGTCATTATAGCCTAAGGCTTAGTTTTAAGACTAAATTTTTCTCCACACCCTTGACTATTACATGATGTAGGGTTGTGCACTCTCATAAGGAATCCCATCATGCCTCAGATAAGTGACTTTGTATCGGAGACTTCCTTGTTTGTATATTGGATTAAAGGTTTTGATTTCTGCACTATAAAGTGGGGCAGACCAAGAGTTTGCTCTCTCTCGGTTCCTGAGATTAATATTAGATAGGAGAGCAGAGAAAGGCCACGTGGAGGAGGCCAGGAGAAGCAGCCAAGATGGTGGAGTGCTGAGGGAGAAGCCAGTTTGTGCAGAGTTTGTGCAGAGAGAAGGAGATAGGGAACAGAGGTGAATAAGTCTGGTGAGCTAGAAACCTTTGATTCTAGGAAACTCGGATAAGTCAGTAGCTTTGTGAGCACTGAATGTGAGTGGGTTTTGGAGCCCAGAGTGTGTTTTTACTTGCCTGCCAGGTGCAAGTTAGGATTAAAGATGATGGCCCACTAGTTCTTGGCTCCATTGTTTCATTATTGTCTGTCCGAATCTAATGCAAACCTGCATGGGCCAGGTGGCTGTAATAGTGGCAGCAGCTACAGGCTTTACACGTTTCCAGGTTGGGAGAATCAAGGAAGTGCAGAAGAATCTAAACTCAAACCACAAAGCCACAAGCTTATAAATATCTTCAACCTAAGAGGAAATAGTAGGAACATGTGGGCCAGTAGGACGACATAATTCTTCTCTGAAGTCAATTTCTGACCATGCTTCTAGTTAAGAGAGCTTCAAAGGTGTCATCTGAGACAGAGATGTTGATAAACTCCTGAATCCAGCTGTCAGGTTCTGATTAGATTCCCTGCCTGTTTCTTCACTCCTGCTCTTACTAGTTCCAGTTCTGTTCCAGAACTCCCTGGCAGTCTTGCAGCTGCCTCCACCCACCCCCGCCCCGTTTTCCTCTTCTGAAGGAGTTTGAATAGCTTATCTTCTCTGCCAGAGAATCCTTCTCCTGAATAAGTCTTATTCATTCTGGCCTAGGGCTTTCTTTACTTACCGTCTTTGCCCTGCCCATGGCTGAGGGAAGTGCCATTCCATCTGCGTTACATTATTATCTTAAATTCTCTGAGTACTGTAGGTATGGTCCCCCTCCTCCAATCTGAGTCTCATGAAAAGGGACACATTGACCATCAACTGCTATAGCTCTGGTACCTTACAAAATTTATGGTACATGTTCATTAAATATTTGTAGTCTGAGTGGGTATCACAGAAGTTATCTATAAGTATATATGTGTTTCAGCCCAGTGATGAGGGGTAGAGAAAAAATAAAAACCCAAACCACACGGCCGATGGTTTTAGCTCTTGAGCACAGGCCATCTCTCCCCTTCTTGGTGGGCATTTGAACCTGTGAACTAGAGAAACCAAAGCAGCTCTCTGGTTGTTTTACTTGACTTAAAAAAAAAAATGAGAATCAGATCAGTGTACCTCCAAATCCTACAATTTCTAAAATACTTCTGCATTCTCAGTCCATCTGTCTGGGCTCATGGTGTCCCTTGCAACACACCTTTGCAGCTCTCTCCACACTTGGGTAGTTTTCTCAGTCTTGCTGGCTGGGTTCACTCACTAGGCTCAGCTCCGAAGTCTTGGACCTGGGCATTACTCTTTGGCTCAAGCTGAACATGCAAGATTTTCCCTTCATCAGGCTAATGAAGTAAAAGTCTTATGTCATCATTAGTGCTGGTGTTTATCCAAGCACAGCTAATATTGGTGTTGTTCCAGGTAGAATTAACCAAGCCCAGCCCCCAACCAGCCAGATGTTAGGCATTCCTTACTGATGTTAATGAATAATTCCCTTGGGTTTCACAAACAGCTGAGTCCACCAAATGAACTTCAAGGACCCAGAAGCAAGCTGCCTGCCTAACAAAGATTTGTCTTAGGAAGATACTGAGGCTTAGAATGTCTGGGCTGAAAGCAAGTAAGAGTGTCCTTTTCTGGGTAACAAACCACCATACTACTCTCAGCTGCCCAAAAAGCAAGAAAGGGTCACTTGGGGGCACGTTTCAAGCCCCTGGGTTTTGTAGGGAGTGTTCCTGTGCAGATTCCTCTGTCTTTCTGTGCCTGTCCCATAGGGGTTATGCATATGTGTGTTTATTTCCTCCCACTGGACCATGAGTGCAAGGACTGTGCCTTTTCATCTCTATGTCTCTGGAATCAGGTAGAGAAATCTCCTAACTGTTGTATGAAAACAAACACTGGCAGATGTCTTCCCAGAGATGGTTTGCTTTACCTTCTAATTCCACTTGGCTCTTTCCTCACTCTCCATCAAGTAAAATGTATCCTCTCTAGACTCTCCATTTATATTTGATCACTACTCTCATAGGAATTTGGTAATAAAGATAGAAACCATTTATAGAAAGGGCCAGACCTTGTGCTAAAAAAAAAAAAATGCATGCATTTTGAACAACCCAATGAAAGTAGTGTATCTAGGTTTTAAAATACATGCTCAAGACTTGGGGTCTGGGTGGGGTTAGGGAGGGGAGGGGTTGTTTAAGTGATTTGCTGCCCTGGCTGGGTAGCTCAGTTGATTGGAGCATCAACCCAGCCCACCAAGGTTGTGGGTTTAATCCCTGGTATAATAAATACATAAATATGTGCAAAAACAAATGGATGTTTCTTTCCCCCCTTCCACTCTCTCTTTCTAAAATTAATCAATAAAAAAAATGATTTGGTGATTTGCTTATAGTCATAGCACTAGACCAGAAAAGAATGGCTGGTGACACTGTCCATTCCACTAGTAGTTGGGTGACTATGCAACAGAAAATTACCCATCTACCTCACCGGAAAAAAAATGGGGCCAATGTCTGTAGTACATACTCCTTGAGGTGTACCATCCCCATAGTAGAAGAATATGTAAATGATAAGCTTAAAATATTACAAGAAAGAATACAAGGGGCAAGGAGGATAAATGAGAGCCTTTCGGAATATTTTTTGGATTGTTAAAATAATGAAGACATTGAAGGGACTATCAAAACCATTGGCAGATGTTTTGTTATTACTCCTGGCTACTTTATAGTTGATTTCCATTTACTCCACCACTCCCCTTACGCTAGCATGTTTTCAGGCTCTCAGTTTCAGTGAGATGCATGTAAATGTTTTTAATTAGTAGCAGATAATATGGGTACTAAGAGGATTTTTCCCTCGGTGACTGCTCCTCAATCCAGATGTTCAGAGTCCTGTCAATAATGACTCAGCTATTGACTCCCTCCTCTTGGAACCCACCAGACCTAGAGATGAAGGGAACTTGGACTCCTGCATGGAAAAAGTGAGGCTCTATCAACTTGCCTCCCGCTATGCTGGAACATTCCTCCACCCTGACAACTCCACGCAAGAGCACAGCACAACACCCTGACCCGACTCTGCCCATCCTCTCACTCAAGCCTCAGCTCCCACCTTGGTGTGAGGACAAGTATGAGCATCCCAAAGGCCTGCTTCAGATTGTCTCCATTTCCTTTTCCTCTCTTACAGAGGCATGGCAGAAATCTCTATGCTTATTCTTTCTATTATCTCTTCCGTTTTATTCCCTTTCTCTCTGCCCAGCCTACAGTTTTCTTCTCTCTTTCTCTATTATCCCTGCAAAGAGTGACTAAAACTTTCAGTATACTCAGACTCAAATATTCAGTTGGAAGAAAAGTACATAGAAGGAAATAAATTTATAGTAGGATTTTCTGAAATAACCCTCATGGTTGGGGACACTTTCTGCATATAGATTCTTTCCGTGAGTCAAGGTCTTATTCATTTGTGCAAATTTGAGCCAGATAATCACAATAATAATAGACTCACATATTGAACACCCAACCCTGTACTTCAAGCACTACGTTGGGCTGGGTACTTCCCATGCAATATCTGTAGTTTAATGACCCTCTAAAGAAAATATGATCATCTCTATATAACCAGTGAAGAAACTGAGGCCCATTATCAATGTTGATTGATTTGCCTTACAGTTACACCTTTGGAGACAAGTTCACTTCTCTTTCCTTTGTCTAGGAAACAACCATTTATACTTGAAAGGGAAGAGGCGTGTTAGTGCACTTAGAATAGAGAGCTCCACACTTCTCCGGGTAATCTCTCAGGACAGCCTCTCTCCCGGAGACGTATGACTTCAGAGCCCCCAGGGCAATCAAAAATATACCCTACAGACTGTCACTCTGTGCCCTCCCATGCCAACCCTGCTCTATGTGATCCAACATAGAACATGATCAGATGTTTTCTGACAGATAAAATGCCATATTTTGAAAGCCTCCCTTTTGTGTTTGGTGTTTATACTTAACAGGCAGTTCTATCTCTTCTCTCAGCCCTTTCAAATCCTTACATTTCTAGTTTCAAATTGAGACATAGTTCATAACATTATATGGCATTTTGTAAGGATAAATGAAAAATCAAGGCATGCTTTCAAAGGAATGGTTTCCCATTTGATCATAAGGAATGAAAGACATTAGATCTAAACTCCCTTTAAGACTAAATCTAACCCCAACTTGAAATGATCTACTTCACAGGGTCTTTTCCCTTTCTTTCCATGCCATCTGTATATTCTCAGGGGCTATAGGTAATCCTTTAACCTCCCTGTGCCCCCCCCCCCAGGGTCAAGGCCTAGAGCTGACAATACCTAGGGAGATTCTGGCAAAAGCAGAGTTGATGAGAAGGATCCCCCTAAACCTCCCTCCAGGAAATGAGAAAGATTCAGGGGTGGGAGAAACAGCTTACAGTTGGGCTGAGGGCTGAAGGCCAGGCCCACCTGAGCTGCCGGCTCCGAGCCTCCATGGCCCATGCACACAACACGGGGCTGGGCCTTGCCGTCCTGCCAGGGAATGTCGTCAGTGCTGCAGCTGTCCAAGGTGCGGGACCCTCGGGGAGAATGGACGAGGTGCCAGCGTGGCAAAAATAGAGACAGAGAACAAGGCAAGGACTGGAAGTTATTTAAGTTATTAATTTAAAGCAAATGATGTATATATTTTGACTGGTAGATTCAAAAGCAGCTGCCTGTGGAACTAGCCCAGTATAAGGCATTCAAGAGCATAGAGTTATAAAGAAAGGTTTGAAATATGCATTGCTTGCGATTATAGTTAACAATATAGTATTATATACTCGAATGTTGCTAAGATGGTAGATCTTCAATGTTCTCGCCACACACACAAAATAAAGAAATAATTATGTGACTTGGTGGAGGTGTTATCTATCCCTACGGTGGTAATTCTTTTGCAATATATAACTGTATCAAATAATCATGTAGTATATGTTAAATTTGTACAATATTATATGTCAATTATATCTCAAGGGAGCTTGGAAAATAACTAATTGTAATTAAATAGTTAATATGTATTTCTGTAATCTCTTAATTAAATACCGTATTTTTTGCTCCATAAGATGCACCTGACTGTAAGACACTCCCAGGGTTTTGAGGAAAATAAGAAAAAAAATATTCTGAACCAAATGGTGTGTTAAAATATTTAATAAAATACCATACTTTTTGCTCCATGAGACGCACGGGCATTTTCCCCTCCACTTTGAGGGGAAAAAAGTGCATCTTACGGAATGAAAAAATATGGTATATCTTTTATTCCTTTCCCACCTGTGTCCTACTCTAGGTCATGGGGATGGCACATAGGCTGTGGGAAATTGTACAGCAGTACTGTTTATCCCCAACCCGTCTCTGTGTCGTTCTCTGCCTCACCCACACTCACACACATATGCACCTTCATAGGCACACCGCGGCGGCTGGGTCAGCACTATTAATGTGTACTGGATGACAGCGTCCCCGGTGTAGTAAGGGAGTTCCAGTGTCAAGCAGTGCTCTAGTTTGGGAAGTAATCATTCAAAGTGTCTCCACCCATCTGAGCAAAAACACATTTCCAAGCACGCAAGTATATTTTTCATTTGCATCTTTTCATAACAAAGGCCCAAACAGTCATCCTAATAAAATGATGAGCACACGCCGAACGGACGTTCAGAGCCTCAGAGCTCCCTAGCGCTCCCAGCCAAGCTCTCGCACACCTCCACACACACACCCTGCAGTGTCCTCTGCCCACCTCTGTCCAGCCAATCGCCGGACTCAAATGCCCTCAGCCCCCTCTCTTGACTTTTCAGACTGTCAAGTCGCCAGCCGCCTCTGATCCCTGCCCTCCTTTTCCTACAAATTAAATTTCAACTTTTTGTAAACCTCCATGAAAATGACAAGCCAGTGCCAGGGCTGTCTTTTAATATACAAAAGCATAAATAATGCCATCCATCAGGTCTGTCACTCAGAAAGATAGATTGCTGGTTGTCCAGACCCCCAAATGACACCAAAGCCAAAGTTAGAAAGGGTCTCTTTTCTTTCCCGTAGTGGCTCTCTCACTGCCGAGCTCGCCGGCTCACTCTCTCTTTTATTTGCCGGACTGCTTGATTCTGATTAATGGTCCTGTCAGGGTGGGATTCCACTTGCTCGGATAATGAGTCAAGAATGTATTCCCTGTCACAGGCGCAGCAGATGTCAGGGGCAGAAGGGCTCAGGGATGCCAGAAACAATATACAGTTTCTTCCTAGTCCCCTGACAGGCCAATATGCTGCACAAGGTCTAATTTATGTAGACAAAATGCAGGCGGGGCCACAGCAACCAGAAAACTGCCCCAGAAATCCCGGCTACAATGCGGCTCACAAGCGGGGCCGGTGTGTCGGCTGGGCCGGCTGGCAGCGGGCTGGTAATGAACATCAGCCGGAAACTCAATAGTGCCGCCTCCCAAGGCCTGAACACACCGCGAGGCCCAGGACCCCTTTGACTTCATTAAACTGCACTTTATATCATTATGGGAAGAAATCAAACAGGGCAGAGGGCTTCTGTTTCCTTTAATGGCTTGATGAGGTTATTCTCCGTTGGGCATGGGCGTTATCATACCGGAGCTGCTGAAGGGTGCCTAGCAGTATCAGCTGAATAGCCGCTCCAGCCAGACGCTCTCTTTGCTTTGACGGGTCTAATTTGATCTCAGGAGTTTGTGTGCACTGACTAGACCTGAATCAGGGCCCCTTGTCATTCCACTGGCACTTCAAGAAACAGAGCTGCTCCTTGGCCAAAACCTTGATGCTTGTGCTTGGTCTCAGCCCAAAGGTGGACACACTTGCATACAATCAACCTGTCCACACAAATTTTGTGCATATGCATGTATTTCTCTCTCTTTCTCTCTCTCTCTCTCTCTCTCTCTCTCTCTTTGAGAAAAACCTCTTGGGCTGTTTCTTGAGTTATAACATTAAATCAGTATACATTTCCCTTAGAGATGAAAATATGACCACATTCCTTTGACAAAGAACTCAAGCAGTTGAATGTTCAGGACACACTAGAATTAGATAAATCAAAATCAGGCAGGGGACAGTCGTGTTACCAAGACTGCAAAGGTGGAATTCATATTTACCAATTTCCATTTGAATTTTAATCATGCCACAAACATCTTCCATTTAAAAAAAAAAAAGAACCTTCAAAGAGATGCTAACGCTCCATGTATTGAGTGTTAAGTTCTGCACGGCTTCCAGACTTCATTTCTGTGGTTTCCGCGGACTCTTCCGGAAGGGTCTCGGCTGCAGGTGCAAGGTTGTGGGTCCTGCTTGTTAACAGGCAGAAGGCCGCATGATTGAGCTTGAAAGCCAAGTAAAATGTTATAAGCTCAGCTGGCATTTTTTTCTTTCTACTGGTGTTTTTCTTTTTCCCCCTCCCCGTTATTTTATTAACATACTTTTCTCCCTCACAGAGACTTTTTTAAATAGGATGTTGTCATGATAGGAGCCAAGGTGATTGTGGCAAAAGAGTGTGGCTTCCAGAGGTGGGTGGGTTGGCATTTGAGCAGGTTCTCCCTCGTGCAAGTTTCAAGGCCATGGTCAAGCTGCTTAAGCTCTCTGAACCTCATGCTTTTTAACTGTAAAATGTGAGTAATGCCATCTACGTGGTGTCATTTGAGATCAAGCATACACAGTGTAGAATAGCATTAGGCCTTGTGCAAGCATTTTCTGAAAACCAGGTGGCCAATAAATGGTAGCAATTATTGCTATATATTTTGTTCCACTGCCTAACATTATACCATGCAAAAGCTACTACTATGCAGATACGATATGTTCTGTACTATTCAGCGGAGAAAAAAATTAAAATGGGCCCCTTGTAGTTGTCACCCACTTTGACTGAATTCAGATACACCAATCATTAGTGTGTCAGTACCAGTCTCATCCTTACCCACACCTGCCAAAGCTCATCACAGTTCCAGAGACATTTCCCAGCTCTGATCCTTGCCCTATAAGTTTAATCCTGTTCCTTCCAAATTCTGAGTGCTGATTGGGTCTCTCTTAATTCTGTCCACATAGTTTCCACACTAGTGGCCACCTGAGATTGTCACAGGAGAGAGCAAACAGAAAAGAAAGCAGGAACAAAGTTCGAAAGTAATTTGCCTCCACTAAGATGAAAAGTCGTACTGTTCAATAGGGGGATAAATCAAGTTGCAGAAGAATTATGTGTAATAAAATTGAATCCGTATTATATGTCTGTGTTTATTTAAATTTATTTAAATTTCAGAAGGATACTTAAGAGATTTAACAGTCACCTCAAGGTAGTAAGTAGAAGGTCAAATTTTTTATCATGACTCTGCATTATTTTTATATTAAGAATCAATTTTAAAATAAAGAAAAAGAACTGGGAAGGCCAAATGAAGCAAAGCTACTTTTGTTTTGAACTGCTCCCAATTAAAACACGGGTCTCGGCCCTGGCCGGTTGGCTCAGTGGTAGAGCGTCAGCCTGGCGTGCAGGAGTCCTGGGTTTGATTCCCAGCCAGGGCACACAGGAGAAGCACCCATCTGCTTCTCCACCCCTCCACCTCTCCTTCCTCTTTGTCTCTCTCTTCCCCTCCCACAGCCAAGGCTCCATTGGAGCAAAGTTGGCCAGGGCACTGAGGATGGCTCTGTGGCCTCTCCCTCAGGTGCTAGAATGGCTCTGGTTGCAACGAAGCAATGCCCCAGGTGGGCAGAGCATCGCCCCCTGGTGGGCATGCCGTGGATCCTGGTCGGGTGCATGCAGGAATTTGTCTGCATGCACTGCCTCCCCATTTCCAACTTCAGAAAAATACAAAAAAAAAAAAACAAAACAAAAAAAACCCAAAAAAGAAAAAAACGCGGGTCTCTCTGATGGTCTAGATTTATGTATTAAGAGAACCATCAGGCCAAAATACATATCACAATATAAATGAGTGCCACTTTGTGAAAAATTCAGTGTGAAAAAGCCGAACATCAAGCAGGGCTCCAACAAGAACAAGCTTCAGCGGGGAGCCCGGCTGTGACATAGCAACGAGGGAAGTCAGACGGCAGGAATGGAGTTGACCATGGGCAAGGGCAGCCGTGGGCAACAGGAGAGAGCACAAAACACAGGGGCTTGTGGGATGTTTTAGAATCATTAGAGGATTTTCATGTTACAAATACTTCATTCATGGTAAGCTCATACAATATGTTTATACATTTTTATACATGCATAACTAAGAAATGCAAGGCAGGAAAAATTAACATTTGCAAGGTTTAAAGACCATAATACCAAATGGTGAAGAATCAAAAAGATAGGTGGGCAGATAGTGGCTGCCTTCCCCCAAAAAATAACCCAGAGAAGCAATATACAGGCACCAGTGGGAACGCTTACTGTGTAAAATGAGCCGCATTTGCACCAGCTTGACCTTGAAACATACCTATTTTGATTTATCTGAGTGGAGGTCATTTATCACAGAGGAAAAGAATCCCAGAGCTGAGGCACTGAGCAAGGTCACCAGAAAGATGTCAGGGTGAGCACGCTGGAACAAAAACTGAGTGGAACGATGGCATGGAAAATTAATTTTAAATCCCAGTTACTGAACTGTTTCCAAGACCTGTCTTTTCCAGGGCACAGGGAAGTGCAGTGTGGAAACTGGCCCTGGCTGATTTGATGCCCCTGTCTAGGGCCTTGCTAAAGTGTTCTGGGACCAGGGGGTCAGCCCCGTGGTCACCAGTGCAGACAAGCATGGAAACAATGACGTCATTGGCAGTGGAGAGTGGAGAGTCAGGGCGAGGAAGGGCATGTGTGTTATTAAGCCATTTTCCTCCAGGCATTCCCTGAAGTGACCCTTCCCAGTCCTAATGAGGGGACGAGCTGGAGTTGATAGCTGGTTCATCTCCGGCCACACACAGGACAGTTCCAAGCTGGGCGTCAACACTCAGGTTGTTCCACTTCCCCGAGGTCCTCGATTTTCCTTTCCATCTTCATCAATCACCAGTGCTGCCTCTGAGATCAGCCCAGATCCGGTGCTCTCCGCCCTTCTTGGTGTAAGATACCCTGAGTCATTATTTGAAAGCTGACTTTCAGGCGTGAAATATAAACTCCTTTCAAGAGCCTTCCTTTGCGGCCCCTCGGAATATGCACTCTGGCGACACACTGTGGAAGGGGAAGTTGGGAGGACTGACCTTGAGCTTTCTCCAGGCAGGGAAGCACCGGCCCTCTTTGACAGGTGCCACAGTGCCCGGTGAGGCTGCTGCCCACTGGGTGACAAGTTATTCAGTGGGAGGGAAAGATAATTAACCCAACTGTGAAAGTTGTTCTCACAATTATCTCCTCTAAGCCAAAAGCACAGGGCATCGATGACAGTTTAAGCAGGTCTTCCCCGAAGAGGTTAATATAATAATTATTCCAGTTCACTTATCATCTCTTTAGGAATGACTCACTAGTTAGAGTAGTTTCCTTCTAATTCCTACTCACTGTATTTTTTTGTTTCATCAAGCTTATCTTAAATTCTGGGATTCCTCGAAAGCAGAACCCAAGCTGATGACTTGGGTGTAGGTTGTTTATTTGGCAGATGACCCCAGGAAGCAGAAGTAAAGACAAGGAAAAGCCCATGGACAGGTGTGTTATCATGAGTTCTTCATACCCCAAAGAAGATGAGAAGAGCCCAGCATCATCCACCTCAAACACTGGAAGGACTCGCCCACCAATTTCTAGTGTCCCCTATTAATTGATGATCGTCCCTGGAAGCATGACTTCCCCTCACTGGTCAGATGCTGACCAAGGGGCTCCTGAGAGATATCTGAGAAGACTGTGGGCAGAAGGCAGGAGACACAGGATGCCAGCTGAAACTGGGCAGTCCAGAAAAGTCTGAGCTCACATAGAATTGTCCACCAGTAGTACTCCTTGAAATCAGAGGTGGGCCAAAGGGACATGGCATGGACACCAGTGGCACGTCCTACAGCAGGGGTAGTCAACCTTTTTATACCTACCGCCCACTTTTGTATCTCTGTTAGTAGTAAAATTTTCTAACCACCCACTGGTTCCATAGTAATGGTGATTTATAAAGTAGGGAAGTAACTTTACTTTATAAAGTTTATAAAGCAGAGTTACAGCAAGTTAAAGCATATAATAATAATAACTTACCAAGCAATTTATGTTGGATTTTTGCTAAGTTTGGCAGAATAAATCTTTATAAAACAACTTACTATAGTTAAATCTATCTTTTTATTTATACTTTGGTTGCTCCGTTACTGCCCACCATGAAAGCTGGAACACCCACTAGTGGGCGGTAGGGACCAGGTTGACTACCACTGTCCTACAGCATTTATTATGAAATTCTCTTATTTTATATAAGTTATCTACCTACTTAATGTCTCCCACATCACACCTTGACCCATCCATGAGAGCAAAAACCACCTTCCAAGGGCCCATAATAAACCTTTGTGAGAATTAGAAAATGACACTGTCCCCACCCTCACTCAGGTGGTCACAGCTTCTCAGCTATAGGACTCGACCATAAGACCTCACCTTCAATGCAACTGCTCGCTCTGTCCCTCAGTGGAGTGCTCCTTGCAAGGCGAGCCCTGCACATCTACAGAGGAGCCCTGAATATTTCTTCTGTCCTGCTGACTGGCTATCCATAGTACCTGGAATAGTAACTGCCTCATAGTAGGTGCTCAACACGTTCTGCTGGATAAAAGAATTCAAGTCACCATAGCCGCCTCCTTTATATGCATTGTAAGTTTGATAACTTTTGCATCTTTTAAACATAAGAAGCAGTTCTCTTCTCTGGATGTCTGGTGGTCACAGGGAAAGGAACCATGTTTTCCGACCTCAGGGTCCACTGGCTCCTCCAGGAAGGACTCAAAGGATGAGGGCTTCTACAGATTGTCCTGGAGTCCATAGTCCTCCACGCCATGCTGCAGTGGGTTGCTGTCTAAATAACCTGAGTCTAAACATACTTTCAAAATTCCCAGTTCAGTATACACACTTCTGGTTCTATTTTAGAAATACGCACCCCCTCCACATTCCTCTAAGTTTGATCATATTTCTTGCAAAATCCTAGCTCTGTCTTTATGATTTAGGTGTCCTGAGGGTCTGAGTTGTTTTATCGCAGTAACTTATATTAACATCCAACTCAGCTGCTTTAAAAAAAAAATTAGACTTTTTTTCTGAACATAGGTCAGAGACCAAAGGATGATTCTATGATAAGGGTAAAGGTTGGATTTCATCCACCACAAAAACAAACAAAAGACTCCAGATTTTATGTCCTTATTTGTGGCTTTTCCTTGAATTCTCTTAAACCTACAAAGTTGACAAGAGGAGTAGATACTATCCTAGCACCTCCAAGAGTCAAGGGATCTAGTTACCAACGCACAGGGCACCACCAGGGCTCTCGGATGCACCCAGGTATCTGGAGCTCACATATGCATCTGCACACACATAACCGCACAAAGAAATAATCAGGAGTCAAGAGTATTTGATTACATTTTATGAGATGAACCTAGTCACAATTACAGGTAGAACTCTAGGCCTGTGGCACTGACCCTAATTGTTCATATGAGAACTAGAACCAAACCTTACAGATAAATGTATTTGAACAGATGTGAAAGACTATTTTTAGTTTCATAGGACTTCTATGTCAATTATTCACCCTGTCCCCCTACCTCAGTCAAGTGTTAGCAGATAGTCGCTTATGGAATGAGAGCAGCTAAGTTTATAATGGCTTACTGAATTCTGGCCTTCTCAGAGAAAGTATAACGGGTAATAGGGAATGCAATAGCTTGAACTGCCTTCCCTCAAAAGATATAATTAAGCCCTATCCCCTAGTACATCAGAATGTGACCTTATTTTGAAACAGAGTCACTGCTGATGTAATTAATATGAGGTCATATTGGAATATGGTAGGCTTTTAATTCAATAGGACTGTCATGCTTATAAGAAAGAAGAGCACCATATAAAGACATAGAGACACACAGGGAAAAGGTGACCATGTGACAACAGAGGTAAATATTGGAGTGATACATGTCCAAGTCAAGTATTGCCAAGAACTGCCAGATTCTAAGAAGAAGCAAGGGAAGATTCTTCCAGAAAGTCACCGGAGAGAGTGTATAGCCCTGCCAACATGTTGATTTCAGGCACTGGATTCCAGAACTGTGAGACAATAACTTTCTGTTGTCTTAAGCCACCCAGTTTGTGGTCCTTTATTACAATCCCAGAAAACAAATCCCAAGAGCTAACTAGTACACCATAGGAAACAGATCCCTTTAGAGCTCTGTAAGTATACACATTACCACCCCCTACTGCCCACAGGTGTACGTGCACTGGGCCTCTGGGTATGCTGGACATGCTGCAGTGAGCAAAGAGGTCCCGCAGGGAAATTCTGCTCAGTGGCCAGAACACTGTGGCTACATCACCAGGCATCATGCAGAGGAAGAGTATGGTTCTTTAGTTATAAAGTAGGTTCCTGTGGAACTGGGAAATGCAGCCCTCCTTGCCCTGAGCGTTTTTAGATCTCTAAGGAAAGTGAAATGTAGATTAGATGTTCCTGGAACTTGGATAAGGTTGAAAATCAATGTTTCTTCAAGAACATAGCTCACTTTCTCAGGGAAACTTGGGGGATTACTGTAGAAGAACAACAAACAGAGAGAAGAAAAAGAAAGAGGAGGGGGAGGAGGGGGAGGTAGTACTTAAGGTGGAGAAGGAAGAGAAGTAGGGGGCGGGAGAGGAGCAAGAGAAAGAAGGAGGAGAAAAAGGAGAGGAGAGGAGAGGAGAGGAGAGGAGAGGAGAGGAGAGGAGAGGAGAGGAGAGGAGAGGAGAGGAGAGGAGAGGAGAGGAGGGGAGGGGAGGGGAGAGAAGAGGAGG
Source organism: Saccopteryx bilineata (assembly GCF_036850765.1). NCBI lineage: Eukaryota > Metazoa > Chordata > Mammalia > Chiroptera > Emballonuridae > Saccopteryx > Saccopteryx bilineata. The sequence goes on from NC_089495.1 coordinate 28,801,073, forward strand.
GGAGGGGAGAGAAGAGGAGAGGAGGGGAGGGGAGAGGAGAGGAGGGGAGGGGAGGGGAGAGGAGAGGAGAGGAGAGGAGAGGAGAGGAGAGGAGAGGAGAGGAGAGGAGAGGAGAGGAGAGGAGAGGAGAGGAGAGGAGAGGAGAGGAGAGGAGAGGAGGGGAGGGGAGGGGAGAGGAGAGGAGAGGAGAAGAGAGAAGGGGAGAGGAGGGGAGAGGAGAGGAGAGGAGGGGAAAGGAGGGGAGAGGAGAGGAGAGGAGAGGAGGAGAGGGGAGAGGAGAAGATAGGAGAGGAGAGGAGAGGAGGGGAGGGGAGAGGAGAAGATAGGAGAGGAGAGGAGAGGAGAGGAGGGGAGAGGAGGGGAGAGGAGGGGAGAGGAGAAGATAGGAGAGGAGAGGAGAGGAGAGGAGAGGAGAGGAGAGGAGAGGAGAGGAGAGGAGAGGAGAGGAGAGGAGGAGAGGGGAGAGGAGAAGATAGGAGAGGAGAGGAGAGGAGGGGAGGGGAGAGGAGAATATAGGAGAGGAGAGGAGAGGAGAGGAGAGGAGAGGAGAGGAGAGGAGAGGAGAGGAGAGGAGAGGAGAGGAGAGGAGAGGAGAGGAGGGGAGGGGAGGGGAGAGGAGAGGAGAGGAGAGGAGGGGAGAGGAGAGGAAAGGAGGGGAGAGGAGAGGAGAGGAGAGGAGAGGAGAGGAGAGGAGAGGAGAGGAGAGGAGAGGAGAGGAGAGGAGAGGAGAGGAGAGGAGAGGAGAGGAGAGGAGAGGAGGGGAGAGGAGAGGAAAGGAAAGGAAAGGAGGGGAGAGGAGGGGAGAGGAAGGGAGGGGAGAGGAAAGGAGGGGAGAGGAGGGGAGAGGAGAGGAGAGGAAAGGAGAGGAGAGGAGAGGAGAGGAGAGGAGAGGAGAGGAGAGGAGAGGAGAGGAGAGGAGAGGAGAGGAGAGGAGAGGAGAGGAGAGGAGAGGAGGGGAGAAGAAAGGGCAAAGGGGAGGAAGAAGGCAAGATTTCAAAAAGGAAGGCTCCTACCTTAACGCCTCTGCATCTTCTGCATCCTGTTTATCCCCAGAGACACATTAACTTTCTCCCTTCCCTCGACCAGGTGCCTCATTCAGAACCTCACACCCCTTTATCCTGATTGCTATGAAAGCTTTTACTCTAGACTCCACCTCTACACAGCACCAGAGTGAGCGTGTACTTCCCCTGCTCTTGGCCCCTGGCTTTCTGTCACCCACAGGTAAGATCAAGACTAAATTCCTAACACAGAACACAAGGACCTCCAAAATCATACTTCAACCCACACTTCCTATATTTTCTTGTACCCCTCACTGCATAGCATCCTAAACTCAATTCAGTTATATACCTTGGTTATTTCATAAGCATCTGATTTTTTTTCCCTTGAAATGTGATGCATCCTCTTCACCTTAGGAACCTCTATGAATTCTCTTAGATCCAGCCCAAGTGTTACCTCCTTTGTGAAGACTTCCATTGCCTCATGTTTATGCCAGCACGGCAGCAGGAATTTGTCCCTCGCCTGGACTGCCATAGAATTTCAAAAAGGATACCTACCACACCACGTTGTGGTTATCTGGCTAGAGGACAATTTGCCTCCACAGAATGTGTGTCCCATGAGCACCTTATTTGACCGCAGCATCCCAAGGCCTGGCATCATGTTTGAAATGTGGAAGCTTTTCAATAAATGTTCAAAAAGCAAAGTCTACTTGAATGAGAATAACATACACCATGCACAACAGTTTACCCTCATGGTCCCCACAAGCTGGCCAGATGTCCTCCATCTGGTGTCCTTTCCCAAACCCATTAGAGAAATTCACTTGATTTTTGAATACCATTGCCATCTCCTTCTCTGCACTCTGCACAGGGCTCTCATCAAGTTCAGCGCTGGCTTCGGTCTAGGAAAATAACTAAGCCTCCCCTTAGACACATAGAGCCAGCTAATTCATATGACAAGGAGATTCCAGGCCCCCCGCATCCTGGACTGAGCAGAGAGAACAAGATGACGAGTTGTATCGAGAGTTACTGTGTCCAGCTTGGCCTCTTTCTAACATCGGGCTCTTTGCACAAAGCTTTGTGCTAGAAGTCATTAAGGTTTTCTGCCTAAGCACAACATGTTTCTTTTTAAAGGCCTTTATTCCCGCTCACAAGTTTCTTAATCAGAAACAGTGACTAACTGTTAAACTGCGAATAAAGGAAATAAAATTAAATGTCCCAATCGCTTTTGCTGATTTGGGATTTGGTTTCATTTTATTATTTTTTATAAGCCTTAGGCTTATGGAGAAGCTCCCCAATGCCCAGTTCCCCACTTGGCTGTAGAGAGGGAGCGCTGTAATGCTCAACATGACGCTGGAGTTATAGTTTCTCTAAACCATGTGACCGTGGTGATTGGAAATTTAAAACGAGCAAACCTGGCCTGTGATTGGGAGACTGCTGTGGATTCCAACCTGCTAAAGTACCGGGGTGTTTCTAGAGCCAAAGAGCCAACGGTTCAGGAGGCGAGAAGAGGATTCTGCCAACTTACACCCCTTTGAATGGATTCCAGCCGCCTGTCCTATTTATGAAAGGTGATTGCAGTTGGCCTCTTCGATTCAACCATAGAAACCTGGAATACGTCCATTTGGGGACATTCTAGAGAAAATTCCATAAAAGAGAGATGAAAACCCAGAAGAGAAAGAAGCAATAAGAATGAGAGAAACTTAGTAGCTGGTCTTACACTTATATTTTAGGACCGTAGAATGTCCCATTTCATCGTCCACATTTATGAATAAGGGGAGTGAAGCCCAGAGACACTTGGGCTCCCAAAAGGGGAATAAAAATTGTTCCATGCCATCTTAACTTTACTGGATGAAAGAAAGCGTGAAAGAACAGGGCAGGAAGTCTAAAATTTAGCACAGTTCCTGGCAGAAAGTAGTCAATAATAAATACTTGAAAAATAATAGTTCACACACAGAATAAAATAACCCAATATATGCATTGTCCCTCATGCAACTCCCTACAAAGAAAGTCTGGAGTTATTAACTTCATTTCTAAATTGTTCCAAACTTACAAAAGTTATAAGAATAGTCCATAAGATCTCCATACGCTCTTTACCCAGACTCATCAACTTTTTAATATTTGCCACATTTGTGTTCCCTATCTACTACCTAGGTACACACATATAGTATTTATTCCGAACTATTTATGAGTAGGCTTCTTTGAATCTGCTTCCCTTTATTACTTCAATATGTCTTTCCTAAGAACAAGGACAGTCTCTTACAGTTATCAAATCCAGAAAATTTAACATTTACACTTTTTTTTTTTGTCTAATCCACAGTTCATTTTCAAATTTCATCATTGTCTTACTAATGTCCTTCATGACATTGCCCCACACAGGACCCAATCCAGGATCATGTCATACAATTAATTGTCATGTCTCTTCCAACTACCTAAGTCTGCATTGCACCTTGGTCTATCTTTGTTGTGAAATTGACATTGTTGACAAGTGCAGGCTGGTGCTTTTATAGAATGCCACTCATTTTGGATTTGCCTGAGGTTTTCATGTCATAAGACTCAGAGCACATCTGCTGGGCTGGAGCTCTACATGAGTGATAAGTGTTCTTCTCAGGGTACCAGCTCTGGAGACATGCTAAATCTGTTTGCTCCTGATTGATGATGTATATTTTGAACACTGACTTCTCTGCTGTAGAGTTACAAGCTTTTGTTTTGTAATTAATAAGTAATTTGAAGCAGTACTTTCAGGCCATGAAAATATTTTGTTCTCCATCAATCTCCACAATGAATTAAATAATCAGTGTATTTTATTATTATTTTTTTTGCTTTGTACTCCTAGGGTTATATAATCCATTGTTGATCTTAATCATCTTGGTGCTCAAGTTATCCCAGATCTTGCCACAGGAAATCCTTTAAACTCTATTGTATCCTTCGGGTATGTGCCCATTTTTAAGCCCCCCTTTTTTTTTTAACTTTTTGGCAATACAAGATGTTCTAGGTTCATCTGTGTTTCCCTGTCCTATCCCTGAAATAAGTCTTTATCCAAGTATCCCTGCTTCCTTTAGTGAAGGACAATATCTAGAAATCCAGACCTCAGTGCTATGTGTGGTTCTTGTCTAAAGGGTGTCATCGTTTTAAGGTCCTACCAGCAGACAGAGATAATAGATACATATTTTTTTAAATTTTCTGTTTATACCAGCACTTCCGATCTAAACCAGTTCTTCGGGGATACTTCTTGTTTTTGCTACTCTTTATTTGTATCTCATTACTTCAGAGTGAGGATACAAGACCACAAAACTAAAAAACTAACTAGAGCCTTACCAAATAGCCCAGATTTGTTCATGGGTCAGGGGGAGCATGAATGCTCATCTTCCGCTGCATGGGTCGTTCCACCCACACCTCAGGGAAGGACTAACCGGAACCTGCCAATACCCTCAAACCAGCCATTGTAACAACATCCAGAGTCTCTCAGGCCCTTTGAGTTATTAGACAAGCTGACCAGGATGATAATGGTAGAACTTTTAGAGCTCCCTATCTTGACTAGGAACGTAAGATAGATTTTTAAAAAATGAAATTCACAAATTAAAAGGGAAATACTACTTACCAAGTGGTACATTCGGTGTTTTCATATTTATAATTTCATGTGATTTTCAAAATAAATCAAGTCAACATTTTATTTCCATTTTATAGATGATACATTCAAATGAGTGTCTGCTTTGAATAGTTCGGGTCTTCTGATTAGACAGTATGTCCTTTAGTGGCCCCAGGCTGTCTGCAGGCAACTTGGGCTTGTCCCTTATTGTCATTATTCTTTTGAAAACCTAACACAAACTTAGCAGCATTCATTGAAAGCCTGCTGTCTAGCCCAGTATAGTCAGATCCACGTGAGAATTCCTAAAGCCCTTGGCTTGAATGCCAGTGCTTATCTTTGCAGCCAGAAATGTATTTGAGAATGATGGAGAAATCAGCTTGGGCTCATCCAGGTCCAAGCTCCCAGGACACCATGTTTGTACGGAGGTGCATGAGTAAGCATTTAGGTGAGCACTGGACTAATGTGAGCGAGAACAGCATATTGTGAAGATCAGCCCATCTCAGCTTGTATGCAAATCAGAAATTCCAGAGACCTTTTTCATAGTCTCCTATTATGTTCATTACAAAAGAGTCCCCAGATGGCAAATGGCTATTAGCTCACTATGACCTATATAAATATCAAACGTAAAACTATTGCCCCAGCAAAAATCTCAAAATAAATAACAACGGAAGGGAAGAGATACTGCTGTCATCAGTATTTACAGTTTATGCGTTTGGGCTCTTCCATTCTCAAATGAGCCCAGAAATGCTTTCGTCCCACTAGGGAATTCAATTAGCCAGAGCAATACAGGAAGTGGAAGTCCCCCAAGAGTAACTGGCACGGATGAAAAATGGTTACCCTGAAAAGGCAAGCCCAGGGCTGGGAAGACTGCAATGGCTGTAGGGCATCGCTTAGCCCACGTTTTATAGGTTTATCTCCAGATCTTTATCCTCATGGCCAGGTTTACTAACACAGAAAGAAGGCTGGCTTTCTTAGCTCCACAGCTGGATAACCCAGAGCAGTGACATGCTTTATCATCTAAGGAAAGATTCTAGATCTTAAGAAAAATTGAATAAGTTTTTTTTTTGTATGGCGCTTAAAGGATCAACTTCTTCCTTATTTGAAATTTACAGGGTCTCTCTCTGCCAATGGCCAAACCTAGAGAGAAATGCTTTTTACCATGATGTGTCTGTATGTGGTGTGTGTGTGTGTGTGTGTGTATACACACACAATTTATATCTATACATATATCTTTTTATAGAACATTAGTATTTCTAACACAACACAGTTTAAATCTGGTTCTTCAGATGAAGAACTATAAAATTTGTAGTCAATCTGTTCAGTAAACCAAAATCAGCTTGCCTTGCCTTGTTGGCCTTGTGGTATAATGATTCTGCTTAATTTTTTCCTGCATTTCTGAAGCTCTAGATTGTTCTAGGAGCTAAGCAGTTATACTGGGGGGGAAACAAAAACAAAAATACCTGTCCCTAGAGCTTGGGTAAAGGATTCACCAGGAAACAACCAAAAAGCAGCGTGATCTACAAGTTCAAAGAGAGGGTGTCCATGTAATTTACCTTCCAGACTGGGACAGTTCTGAGAGTGGAAGGCAATGTTACTAATAATTTCACCAAGGCAACAGGCATAAACCAGAGGTGTCCAGGGCAAACCAAGATGTAAGGTCACTTTATCAAAAATGATTTATAAACACCACAAAAATGCTTATTTAAACAGACATGTATCTGAGGAATAAAGTGTTCATTATAAGAAATAACCAAGGCAGAATGGCAGCAGGGTGTAGTATAAAGAACTGTGTAATTTGACAGCATTTTATTTCAAAACTAGCTCTTTCCCAACTATGTGACCTTATGCTCCTAATATCTCATTTGTAAAGTGAGAATAAAATACCTTGAAAAGCTGTTGTCAGAATTAAATGAGATGAAAAATGTGAAGTGTCTAACACATTACCTGGATAGAAATGGCACATAATAATTTTTATTTCTCTTTTTAGAAACATGCAGATCCTACTTCAAATCTGTTTTATTCTATTATTCCTTGGTTTTAAATCAACAACTACTAAAAAGGTACTTAAAAATTAATTTTCAACAAAGTTTTTTCCAATACTGACAGCTGGAAGATTGCAATATGGTTATACAGATATTTTGTGAGTCTTATTGTGAAATGGAATTCTTTCATCCAAATGTTTTCATTTTTACTTAAAAAGAATTACAGCCCTGGCCAGTTGGCTCAGCAGTAGAGCATTGGCCCAGAATGTGGATGTGCAGGGTTCAATTTCTGGTCAGTGTACACAGTAGAAGCAATCATCTCCTTCTCCACCCCTCCCCCTTCTCTCTTTTTCTCTCTCTTCCCTCCCACAGCTATTGCTTGATTGGTTCAAGCTCATTGGCCCCAGGTGCTCATGATAGCTCTGTGGAGCCTCAACCTCAGGCACTAAAAATAGGTCAGTTGAGAGTATGGCCCTAGATGGGCAGAGCATCAACCTAAGACAGGGTTTGCCAGGTGGATCCTGGTCAGGGTGGATGTGGGAGTCTGTCTATCTCTTCTCACTTAGAAAAAAAGAAAAAAAAATTTGTGTGATTCCACAAATAATACCTTAAGTTATGGTGTCAAGCCAAAACTTAGACTAGAAGCAGAGATGTTCATTCCTAAAGAAACCTCCCAGTTCAGGGAGAGGTCTGATGTGCTAATTGGCTCTCTGAATCTCATTGTGCATCTCATAACACATGAGAACTCTGGCATGCAGAGACTGGGTAGTATCCTGCATTCCTATTTCATATGTTACAGAAAGTAAAGGTTTTATAGCAAAAAAACAAATTTATATTATTGCAGCTAACCTCAAAAAAGTTCTCTAAATGGCCATGAGTCCCGAACAGTAACAGCCTACCTTCCTTGTCAATGCAGTGTGTACTTGCAGGTCCCTTGTCCTCAACCCAAGGAACTTGCTGGTGGAGATTTGATGTGCAACTCTCTCATCACAGCAAGCCTGCAATTGTTCCACTGAAGTCACATTCCGAAGTTCTACTCACTCTACAGGAAAATCTAAGGAAAAATTTGTCCCTGAGGCTCTTATTACTAAAGTTGGACTCACACTCTGAACACCACGTACACGCTGAAATGAGGTTTGTTTTTTTGTTTGTTTGTTTGTTTTTGTTGTTGTTGTTGTTGTTTTTCTTTCTTTTCATTTTTCTGAAGCTGAAAACAGGGAGAGACAGTCAGACAGACTCCCGCATGCGCCTGACCAGGATCCACCCGGCACGCCCACCAGGGGCGACGCTCTGCCCACCAGGGGGCGATGCTCTGCCCATCCTGGGCGTCGCCATGTTGCGACCAGAGCCACTCTAGCGCCTGGGGCAGAGGCCAAGGAGCCATCCCCAGCGCCTGGGCCATCTTTGCTCCAGTGGAGCCTTGGCTGCGGGAGGGGAAGAGAGAGACAGAGATGAAAGCGCAGCGGAGGGGTGGAGAAGCAAATGGGCACTTCTCCTGTGTGCCCTGGCCAGGAATGGAACCCGGGTCCTCCGCACACTAGGCCGACGCTCTACCGCTGAGCCAACCGGCCAGGGCTGAAATGAGTTTTGAAGTTAAAACTCATTAATTAGTTAATAAGCATTTATAAAATGTCTGTTACATGCTGACATCAGAGCAGGTTCTGAGGAGACCAGATGAAAGGACTTAGTTTAGACATTCATGATTTCTGGGAGAAAGCAGTAGTTAGTTACAATATGCCAAGTTGTTGCTTTACTAGGGTCATGAACAAACTAAATTGGAACATAGGAAAAGAAACATCTAAACAGACTTGAGGACTGAGGGAAGGTTTCAAAGAGGAAGTGGTATTTGAGCTGGGATTAAAAGACTGAGTTTGCAAAGCTATCAAGGTAGAGGAAGAAGAAACTGTGCATGCAAGGACACAAGGTTGGAGAGAGGGTGGTGGGGTCTGGACTTAACAAGCATCGATGCAACAACACATGCAGTGTGAGGATGTTGAAAGTCAGTTAGGCTGGACCATGTAGCAAGTGCCCAGCCACTCAAATAAAAGACATGGAAGATAATGCATCATTCCTAGAGCGTAGAAAGCTTCTAATAAGTGTTGTTGTGAATATTATTACTGATTAAATTACATCAGAAGAAATGAAGCCAAAGGAGTCAACACTTTACAGGAAGAGCAGGGTCACCAATCTTAAGAAAAAAAGAGTCTCAGGTGAATAGTCAGTACTATGAAATATTGCTGTAAAACACAGACAAACAAACAAACAAAAAAACAAGCAAAAGAGTTAAAAAATGCTACAAATATGGCCACTAAGATTTTGATAACTCTACCACAAGCAGTGTACAGGGAGTGGTGAGGATGGAAGCCACAGGAGTAGAGTAGGAGTAGAGTGACATGGGGGCTGAAGGAAGGAAGGGACAGGGACCTGGTTTTAATTCAGGCCCAGCCTTTCTCTAGGAGATCTTGGAGAAATTACCTTATTTTTTGCTACATAAGACGCACCTGACCATAAGACACAAGTAGGGTTTTAAGGAGGAAATTAAGAAAAAAAATATTCTGAACCAAATGGTGTGTTAAAATATTTAATAAAATACCTTATTTTTCGCTCCATAAGACACACGGGCATTTTCCCCTCCACTTTTGGGGGGGGAAAAGTGCGTCTTATGGAGCAAAAAATATGGTACTTAATTTTGTACCTCAATGATGTCATCTATAAAGTAGTAATAAATCAAGTTCTTATGATAGTGTCTGGTCAATGATAGGTGATCAATTAAATGTTAGCTTTTTTTCCATTGTCTCTTCTCTTTTCTGATAATGGAAATGTAAAAAGAACCCAGACATCATGCTTGATGCTGCCTCAAACTCATCATAAAATCCACTGGTAGTATCCTGGCTGGATAGCTTAGCTGGGTAGAGCATCGTCCGGAAGTGCAGAGGTTGCCAGTTTGATCCCTGGTCAGGACACATACAGGAACAGCTAGATGTTCCTATCTCTCTCTCTCACTAGTTCTCTCTCTCTTTCTTCCTCTCTCACTGAAATCAACAAATAAAATTTAAAAAAATGCACTGATGATGTAAAACGTAGGCATGCTAGAACAGTGTGAGAGCAGTAATATAGTAGGAACAATAAATAACTATAATTTGCATGTAGTATCTAGAAAATCATGTCAATTATCCTTATATCCAGTAAATGTTTTATTTTCCTCTTTCCTTAGCCCAACTTCCCTTACCCAACAATTACTCTCATGTGCACAGAACGTAATTACACAGTGACTGGATAAACCCTCCAAATGTATTTCCTTAACACCATTCATGAGTGAAACTGACTAGCCTGCTCACAGCCTTTCCTCAAATTTAACTCCCTTGGACTTCAAGGGACTCTGTTTTGAGTTTGGCCATAAACCGCTGTTGCCCTAATGAGGCAGTCTTTATAAGGTTTCTGGGTCCTGCTATTAAATGACCAGTCTGCTATTTTTCTTGCTCAAATGATCTCATTTTCTGAGAGCCAAAAAGGGCCTCAGCAGCCTCCTTCTCCTTCTTACACATCCTGCTCCGGGGAATTGAACACCAAAGAGCAAGACGCTACATTTCCCCAATGCCAGAACAGAAACAGAGTCTTCATTTCCTGCCCCGCCTCCCTTTGGGAAAAAAGATCCCTTTGTTCTTCTGTTGGTGAGGACAGAGTTAACATCGCCCTAAAGAAACAGAATAAAGGCTTTCCTCTCTCGTTATTCTGGCGTGCCAATGCTTCGCTTCAATGTCTATTTGCACGAACATAAATTCTGAACTCAAGAGAATAATCTCAGCCAAAGCCTACATGTGCCGGATACCATAATGTAAACTGCATATGTTGCGAGAAGCTGTTAAATGAAACCAATGAATGAAAACGTGGCCAGCTTGATGTCTGGGCCCCTGGATTTCCTCTCCTCTGTAAACCAAGGCCTCTCCCTTCTATTCTAACTTTCCGACATGCCTATAAATAAAAATAGTTTTGGCTACCAGATCCCCTTGAAATGTTCAGAAACAGACTCAGTTCCAGAGTTAAAGTTCAGACTCTTCTCTAGAGTACAAACGGCCGGGCCTGCAGCTCCCCTCCATCCTGACGGTGAGCAGACTGTGATGCACAAGAAAACGGAGCAAAGAGGCTGCATTTCTGCTCTTCACGGGCCCATCTTAACTGCCTTCTCTGCTCCAGCTCTGCCCTCATTCCAGCAGGAAGGTGACCCAGCTCAAACGGGCAGACAACGGGCTCAACACCCAAATCCAGTCCACAAAACCAGTTTAAAAGCAATTTGAGCCCCCATTCAGATAGAGAGGTAGCAACTCACCTGAGTCCTTTCAGCCCTCATGCCCCCATTGTTCTGAGGTTGCATCCAAATTCAGGGCTAGTACACCACAGCCAAGGCATTTGGGGCAGGAATTTGGCCCTTGATATCCTCTGCATAGAGGGGCGTCCACTGAAGTGCACATAACCCTTCCCGGCACTTGACTATTATAGGTCTATGCACAGTGATGCTAAGATATCTCTGTTTTCACATGGCCATGTTGGCACTAGCCCCATTTTCTTGGCTACACTTATAATTTCTCCTGATATTTCCAGGCCCTGCTGGGCTCTCAGAGTTTCTGTAACAATGATCTTTCTAGACTTGTGTTGCTTCCTCAGGCCTCTGAACAGGAAGCAGGGGCCAGCACTTTGTGACCTGCTAGCTTCCATACTCTCGTTTCTTTCCCCCAGAGCCCAGCATTTAGTTCTGCAGTTATTGCAAAATGCCACTCTGTAGTTCAGCACCAGTTTTGCTCAAGAGAGAAGGAAAAAGCACACTCCTGGAGAGCCAAATAGAGATCTCTCTTAGAGCTAGTAGTCTACGTTTCCATGACCCACAATCCCTAGGAACCATCATAACTCATGTCATGTCCTCTTTTGTAAAACAGGTTCTAAAACTGATGCAGTTGTATACGTCTTTAAGGAGAGTGAACTATGACATACCTAATGTTCCCAACTCAGGGTCTTAGTTTCCATTGTTTAGGAACACACCATCCTGAAAGGTTGAAATCATTGATCAGGACACACACACACACACACACACACAGAAATATAACCATAATGACAATTTAAAAGATTTCATTCAATATGAAGTATAGGTCTTAATTCATATTGCATTGGAGAAATGAGTTATTGCGGGTCAGGTAGCCAGTGAACATAAACATACACACAAGGAAAAGGAAGTAGAAAGAACCTGGGTTCAGCACACTGGTGTTCCATGAGAACCAATGCTGGAATCATGGCCCCAGGCCAGAGGGCTGACATGGCTCCTCTAAGCTTCACCAGGCAAGGCTCCAGGGAGGCTTGTGTCTGCACCTTAAGCCCCACCCTATCACTATGACTCCAGAGTCTATGTGCACATCAAATCTGGATATCTTATTATCACTTTAGCATAAAAATGTCACTGTCATGTCCTCTTCTCTCCCAAGATTGCCCACGCAGCGCACCTCCCTCTGGTCAAATGACTAAATGGTTAAGTGAATAAGACCTCAGTATAAGAGGGATCATAGAATTAGAGAAAGTAAAGCAGGTTCATTGCAAAAGAACATATAAGAAAAAATTCCCTGGCCGGTTGGCTCAGTGGTACAGCATTGGCCCAGTTTGTGGAAGTCCCAGGTTTGATTCCTGGTCAGGGCACACAGGAGAAGTGCCCATCTTCTTCTCCACCCTTTCTCCTTTCTCCTCTCTATCTTTCTCTTCCCCTCTCACAGCCAAGACTAAGTTGGCCTGAGCGCTGAGGATGGCTCTATGGCCTCCATCTCAGGCACTAGAATAGCTGCAGTTGCAATGGAGCAAGACCCCAGATTGGCAGAGCATCGCCCCCTAGTGGGCTTGCCGGGTGAATCCCAGTCGGGCGCATGCGGGAATCTGTCTCTCTGCCTCCTCGTTTCTCACTTCAGAAAAATACAAAAAAAAAAAATTCAGTTATATAAAAAATAAATAAAAACCACTAACAATCTCACAACCCAAGAGGTATGAATTCTTAATAGTATTCTTCCAGCTTTATGTGTGAATGTCTACATTTATTGTTTTCAAATGTATTTAACAAGATTGGAATCATACAGTTTGATTCCCTGCTTTGCATTTAGCCTTTTGTCCTGCGCACTTTGCATAGTCTTTAAAAATGACTTTAAAAGTATGCTTGGCATACCGTATCTTTATAAAAAAAATCTGAACCTTCAGGTTACTTACAATGTCTAACTGTTATAAACTGAACTGTAATCATATTGTGATGATCATCTTTGTGCACAGCTTTCTCTCTCTTCACTTGAAACATGTCCAAAACATGGAAACACTCAAACACTTTTAAGCAGCTTGATGTATATATATTGCCAAGTTATTCTCTAAAAATAATTTCCAATATCCTATCATCCAGCCCCTTACAAACTGACTTTACTCTCTTTGACCTCTAAGTAAATATAAATAATGCTCAACAGTTTTTAATTGATTTGATTGCTAGTAGGTGTAGTAAACTATATAATGACCCCCAAAGATCCTAATCCCTGGAACATGTAAGTGTTATCTTATTTGGAAAGTGGATTTTTGCAGACATGATGAAATGAAGGATTTTAAGGTAGAGAGAGTTTTTGAGTTATTGGGTGGACCCTAAATGCAATCATGAGTTTCCTTATAAAAGAGAGGCAGAAGGAGGGGCAATGTGACCACAGAGGCAGAGACTGAAGTGAGGTGACCATTAGCTATGGGATGCTGGCAGCCAACAGAAGCTGGAAGGAGCAAGGAACGAATTCCCCCGTAGAGCCTCCAGAAGGAGACAGCCCTGCTGAAGCCTGCATGTTGGCTCAGTGCAACTGATTTCAAATTTCTGGATTCTAGAACTGAGAGAATAAATTATTGTTGTTCTAAGCAACTAATTTTATGTTAATTTGTTACAACATCATAGCAAATACTTTAAGGTTAACCTATTTTCATATATTTATTGACCACTATATTTCTTCCTGTCTTGAAAACACATATTTATTATGTTTTTGCCAATTTTCCTATAATGGCATTTAATTTTTTTCTGTATTTTTAAAATATATACATAGCTGCCTGACCAGTGGTGGCACAGTGGATTGAACATCTTTCCAGGATGCTGAGGGTCCTCGTTCAAAACCCTGAGGTCACTGGCTATACTGCAGGCTCATGGGCTTGAGTGTGGGATCATTGACATGATCCCAAGGTTGATGGCTTCAGCCCAAGGTCGTTGGCCTGAAGTCCAAGGTTGCTGGCTTGAGCAAGGGGTCACTGGCTCAGCTGCAGCCCCCTGATCAAGGCACATATGAGAAAGCAATCAATGAACAACTAAGGTGCCACAACCATGAGTTAATACTTCTCATCTTTCTCCTCCCCATCCCTCCTCCATTTTTCTTGCCTCTCTCTCTCAATAAAACATAATAAAATAAAATAAAACAATAAAGTAAATATATTCATAACTTTCCATTGATACATTTATACCTTTATCTATATATGTGGTGCTAATAGACCCCCAATGTACCATAAACATTCTAGCTTTGTTATAGTTTTTAGTGACTATGTGTTTTAATTTTTTAAAACCCTATCAGTATGTTGTTTCATAATTTCTTATTTTGCTTTTATGTGATGTCAGAGAGATGTGATTCTGTTTTCTTACCAGTCATTGATGATTTTATTTTTTATGTTTATCTTTTTAATTCATCCAGGTTATCTTTGGCAGATGATAGGATACATCTCCAATAGTGAGCCCACTGTTTTAGCACCAATTATTCAATAATCATCTCTTGTTACTGATTTATAGTACTAACTTTATCATTTGATTAATTATGCCACAGTGTATGTAATATGCTTTGGTATGTTCTAGGGTTTTTTTATTCTAGTCCATTATCATTTCTGTTTTATTTTAATAGCTTTATAAAATCCTCAAAAATCTAAAAATGCAAGTCTCCATCTGTATTATCCTCTTCAAACATTTCAAAAACCATCCAGGTGAACTTTCTGATTAGTTTGTCAGGTTAAAAAAAAATCCTTTTTAAATTTTGATTAGAATTATATTAAAGTTTTCATCTGGTTTCAACACCCAAGCAATTGAATTTCACTTACAAATTTTATTTTATTTTATTCCCGCCTCAGGCTTATTTGTACAAATACCATAGGAGCACACCAGTCCCGTGCAGATGGAGCAGGGGTCACGCTAGTTCTGTCCTCACATCGGCAGACAGAGGCCTCTACTCTGGAGCTCTTGTGCGGGCCTGGACACCATTGGGAACCTGAGCCTAGGTGGAGACAGAGCTGCTGCCGCAGCCACAGCTGCAGCCTGGGCCTGTGTTGAGCCTTGGACTTTGGCTGGCAGAGCCTGAGATTCTTGATGATACAGGCACCAACCTGTTTCCCAAGCTTGGGGTAAGCAATATAGGCAAGGTGATTGAACTTGTGGCTGCCACCCTTTGAGATCTTGACCTTGACCTCCTTGTGCTTTACAAGGACCTTAAAATCATCGGCATATGCACACATGGCTTTGTTGGCCTGCACCTTTTTCAGGGCCTTTTTGTTGTTCTTCCTGTCAAATTGCATGTTCCTTATGAAGTTGGGGTTCATCCCCTTAAGAAATTCATCTTTGTGATCAAAATTTATTTTTTCTTTTTTTTTAAATTTAAGTGAGAGGAGGAAAGATACAGACTCCCACATGTCCCTCAACCAGGATCCACCTAGCAACCCCCATCTGGGGCTAATGCTCGCAACCGAGCTATTTTTAGCATCTGAGGCAGAGGCTGGACAGGGCCATCCTCAGCACCTGGGGCCAGTGCACTTGAATCAATCAAACCATGGCTGTGGGAAAGGAAGAGAGAGAAGGAGAGATGGGGAAGGGTGAGGGGAGGAGAAAGTAATGGTTGCTTCTTTAGTGTGCCCTGACCAGGAATCGAATCCAGGACTTCCAAACACCAAGTTGATGTTCTGCCACTGAGCCAACCGGCGAGGGCCAATCGAGGTTTTTTGATGCCACTTCTGTGCCATTTTGGGTACTGATCATGCATGGTGTAGTTCTTGGACTTGGCCATCTCTGCACTGAAATCTGCAGCTCCTGAAGCACCTGAGACCAGAAGAGAAATGAGTTCCACTTACACATTGTAAACATTGGTATTTTTAAACAGAAACATGGATGATCCAGGTTGTCGTAGGGGCTACACCCATGTCTAGATAAGGACAGTTATTCTTCGGTATCAGATTACATAAATCATGTTCAGGTATGGTTTCACTCATTCCTTTATATACTCTATGAATTCTCAAGAAATTTTTCTATGGTGTCTGTTTGCTTTACTCTATTATGCATTTTTTGTTATAAATATTTGGATTTCCTAGATCATGTCTTTTCACAGTTTTCTTTATTGATTTTTCCTTTGAGTTCTGGGGAAATTTCTAGGATTTGCCTTCATTTTCAGATTCAGTTGGTTGGCAGTATCCGTTCAATGGTTCACTACTACATTGAAGTTTTAAATTTTATACTTGTATCTTTGAAATTTTCATTTGGTCTTTCATAATTTCATATCATTACCTCTCTGTGATATTGTTTAAATTTCAAAATTGGAATATCTATTTGAATATTATGAAGAATATACATTAGAAATGTTCAACTTTTCCGTTTATTGCAGAATTTTGAGTTTTATAGGAAGAATTTTGTTCTGATTCCACATAATGGTTTCTTTTTAAACTGCAGAAGATTTTTGTGTTAATGGTTTTTCTCTATTTGTATAATTTTTTTAAAAAAATGGGTTGTGTGTGCTTGTTAAAAGTTGAAGATGTTAAGGTATTAAAAGTTGACACAATTTTTGTTGGCCTTTGTAAGAAAAAAAACTTTTTAAAAATTTTTAGTCTCCCCCCACCTGCCAAAGAATAGAGAAAGATAAAAGTTCACACAGATTTTACAGTGCAGGGACTCACCAGCATTGGGAAATACAGGTGCCAGGATGGAGGTAACTGCAGAGTGACTGGTGAATTTCTCTTAGGTGGGATGAGGCATTCAGAAATTGTTGGGAGCCATTCCCTACTCCCTGTTGTTTATGTCAAGATTAAAAATTGTCATTGCCACCTGTACGGTGCAGCCTCTGGAGCCCAGCAGGGACCGAGGACAGTTTGATGGGATATAGATGTCGCCCCACCCCAACCATCTTACAGCACACCCAATCTCAAGCTCCACTGCTTGAAACTTCCATGGGTAGGGGAGTAGTGGAACTTGATTGGATCTTTTCAATTTACTTCCCAGACATACTGTTTTTTCAAGTGCAGGAAAATGCACATCCTGTTGGCCAGATACAGTAGATTTCTGCCTTCACTTCAGCCAATAAAATTTCCTCCAAGTTTCTGGAGTTTATCTTGCATTCTTCCCTAGTTTCAGATGCATAATAAACCCCATTACTATCAATCAGTAACTTTTGTAGAACTCTAGAAGCAAGAAGTCAGATGCATGTGTTTAAGTTGTCATCTTTCTTGAAAGTTTGAAAATGCATTTTAGAAAGTGGAAAACACAAATAACCTATTTCTGTCGATGTTGATACTAATAGCCACCTAGCTTTTAAACTGGTGTGGTCACTTATTTTTATATGTAGATTTTGTTGTTTTGTTTTTTATAAAGAAAATGTTCCTCCCCTAAAACCACACAAAAACATCTAAAATTGAAAGTGTCAACAGAACAAAAAGGGAAGGAGGGCTATGAATTCACTTTCCAAACAGTATGTAAAGACCATGTAATTTAATAACTATGTATGATATCAGATGGGTATAATATTTACTGCAATGATCACTTAGCAAACTGATATAATGTTTAATCACTGGTATGTATACTGGAAACTAAAATTTTATATCAACTGTAATTAAAAAAGAAAGAAAAAGGAAAACAATCAACATTTCAGACTTCAGAATCCTCCAGGACAAGGATTTACTGAACATGTTCATAAATAGGACTGGTTTCACCACATGAGAAAATGAGTGTCACTCATTTCTTTGAGCCTTGCTCAAAGGCTCTGTTTTCTGAGAAGTGGAGGGTGGCAGTGTGGGAAGTTTCAGGGGAAAATGTGCAAAAATATAAAGCAAAACTTTCTGTGCTATTCATCTTTTAAGAGACTACAAGCTAACTTCTACTTGTTTTATGGGTTCCCTATTTCATTTTTCCCAGAAAAATTCTCTGGCAGAAAATGCATAGGAACCTGTAAAGGTCAGAACTTTACTTAGTGCAGGTTATTGAAACGAGAACACCATAATATTTGCCTTGAGAATTAACTCACTTCCTCTCAAAGTTATAGTCACTTTTGACTCCTTCTTTTGCCTCTGTCTCTCCAAACAGCTCCCAAATTTTCAAAGTACAGTGGTACCTTGAGATACCAATTTAATTTGTCTGTAAACGAGCTCATAAGTCAGTCTACTCATGTATCAAACGGCTGGTACTGGACCTGTGTGCCAACGCGCCAACTAGCTGCAGCTTCCTGAATCACGACTCGTATCCCGGAATTTCACTCGGATCTCGAACAAAAATATGGACCAAGTCGCAGCCTGTATCTTAAAAAAATTCGTATGTTGTTCTGTTTGTATCTCAAGGTACCACTGTACTACCTGCCGTCCAATCCTTCTTTTCTAGTTGCTAGACTAAATCCTCTCCCTTGTGGAACCGCATGTTCCGTTTCCCCTCAGCCCCGCTCCCCCACTCCTCCCCAGTCTCTCTCAAAGACCCCCCCAGCTAATCCTACTGTGGAACCTCATGTCCCAGTGTCCCCTTAGCCCCGCTCCCCCACCCCTCCCCAGTCTCCCTCACAGACCCCCCAAGCTAATCCTCCTGTGGAACCTCATGTTCCAGTTTCCCCTCAGCCCCGCTCCACCACCCTCCCCAGTCTCTCTCACAGACCCCCCAAGCTAATCCTCCTGTGGAACCTTATGTTCCGTTTCCCCTCAGCCCCGCTCCCCCACCCTCCCCAGTCTCCCTCACAGACCCACCCAAGCTAATCCTCCTGTGGAACCTCATGTTCCAGTGTCCCCTTAGCCCCGCTCCCCCACCCCTGCCCAGTCTCTCTCACAGACCCCCCCAGCTAATCTTCCTGTGGGACCTCATGTTCCAGTGTCCCCTCAGCCCCGCTCCACCCCCCTCCCCAGTCTCTCTCACAGACCCCCCAGGCTAATCTCCCTGTGGGACCTCATGTTCCAGTGTCCTCTCAGCCCCGCTCCACCACCCTCCCCAGTCTCTCTCACAGACCCCCCAAGCTAATCCTCCTGTGGAACCTCATGTCCCAGTGTCCCCTTAGCCCCGCTCCCCCACCCTCCCCAGTCTCTCTCACAGACCCCCCAGGCTAATCCTCCTGTGGAACCTCATGTTCCAGTGTCCCCTCAGCCCCGCTCCCTCACCCCTCCCCAGTCTCCCTCACAGACCCCCCAAGCTAATCTTCCTGTGGAATCTCATGTTCCAGTGTCCCCTCAGCCCCGCTCCCCCACCCTCCCCAGTCTCTCTCACAGACCCCCCGAGCTAATCTTCCTGTGGAACCTCATGTTCCAATGTCCCCTCAGCCCCGCTCCCCCACCCCTCCCCAGTCTCTCTCACAGACCCCCCAAGTTAATCCTCCTGTGGAACCTCATGTTCCGTTTCCCCTCAGCCCCACTCCACCACCCTCCCCAGTCTCTCTCACAGACCCCCCGAGCTAATCTTCCTGTGGAACCTCATGTTCCAGTGTCCCCTCAGCCCCGCTCCCCCACCCTCCCCAGTCTCTCTCACAGACCTCCCGAGCTAATCTTCCTGTGGAACCTCATGTTCCAGTGTCCCCTCAGCCCCACTCCACCACCCTCCCCAGTCTCTCTCACAGACCCCCCGAGCTAATCCTCCTGTGGAACCTCATGTTCCAGTGTCCCCTCAGCCCCGCTCCCCCACCCCTGCCCAGTCTCCCGCACAGACCCCCCGAGCTAATCCTCCTGTGGAACCTCATGTTCCAGTGTCCCCTTAGCCCCGCTCCACCACCCTCCCCAGTCTCTCTCACAGACCCCCCCAGCTAATCTTCCTGTGGGACCTCATGTTCCAGTGTCCCCTTAGCCCCGCTCCCCCACCCTCCCCAGTCTCTCTCACAGACCCCCCAGGCTAATCCTCCTGTGGAACCTCATGTCCCAGTGTCCCCTTAGCCCCGCTCCCCCACCCTCCCCAGTCTCTCACACAGACCCCCCCCAGCTAATCCTCCTGTGGAACCTCATGTTCCAGTTTCCCCTCAGCCCCGCTCCCCCACCCCTCCCCAGTCTCTCTCACAGACCCCCCAGCTAATCTTCCTGTGGGACCTCATGTCCCAGTGTCCCCTCAGCCCCGCTCCCCCACCCCTGCCCAGTCTCTCTCAAAGACTCCCCAAGCTAATCCTCCTGTGGGACCTCATGTTCCAATGTCCCCTCAGCCCCGCTCCACCACCCTCCCCAGTCTCTCTCACAGACCCCCCAAGTTAATCCTCCTGTGGAACCTCATGTTCCAATGTCCCCTCAGCCCCACTCCACCACCCTCCCCAGTCTCTCTCACAGACCCCCCGAGCTAATCTTCCTGTGGAACCTCATGTTCCAGTGTCCCCTCAGCACCGCTCCCCCACCCCTGCCCAGTCTCCCTCACAGACCCCCTGAGCTAATCCTCCTGTGAAACCTCATGTTCCAGTGTCCCCTCAGCTCCGCTCCCCCACCCCTGCCCAGTCTCCCGCACAGACCCCCCGAGCTAATCCTCCTGTGGAACCTCATGTTCCAGTGTCCCCTCAGCCCCGCTCCCCCACCCCTGCCCAGTCTCCCGCACAGACCCCCCGAGCTAATCCTCCTGTGGAAACTCATGTTCCAGTGTCCCCTTAGCCCCGCTCAACCACCCTCCCCAGTCTCTCTCACAGACCCCCCAGGCTAATCTCCCTGTGGGACCTCATGTTCCAGTGTCCCCTCAGCCCCGCTCCACCACCCTCTCCAGTCTCTCTCACAGACCCCCCAGGCTAATCCTCCTGTGGAACCTCATGTACCAGTGTCCCCTTAGCCCCGCTCCCCCACCCTCCCCAGTCTCTCTCACAGACCCCCCAGGCTAATCCTCCTGTGGAACCTCATGTCCCAGTGTCCCCTTAGCCCTGCTCCCCCACCCTCCCCAGTCTCTCTCACAGACCCCCCCAGCTAATCCTCCTGTGGAACCTCATCTTCCAGTTTCCCCTCAGCCCCGCTCCCCCACCCCTCCCCAGTCTCCCTCACAGACCCCCCAGGCTAATCCTCCTGTGGGACCTCATGTTCCAGTGTCCCCTTAGCCCCGCTCCACCACCCTCCCCAGTCTCTCTCACAGACCCCCCAGCTAATCTTCCTGTGGGACCTCATGTCCCAGTGTCCCCTCAGCCCCGCTCCCCCACCCTCCCCAGTCTCTCTCACAGACCCCCCAAGCTAATCCTCCTGTGGAACCTCATGTTCCAGTGTCCCCTCAGCCCCGCTCCACCACCCCTCCCCAGTCTCTCTCACAGACCCTCCAGGCTAATCCTCCTGTGGAACCTCATGTTCCAGTTTCCCCTTAGCCCCGCTCCCCCACTCCTCCCCAGTCTCCCTCACAGACCCCCCAGCTAATCTCCCTGTGGAACCTCATGTCCCAGTGTCCCCTTAGCCCCACTCCCCACCCCTCCCCAGTCTCTCTCACAGACCCCCCAAGCTAATCCTCCTGTGGGACCTCATGTTCCAGTGTCCCCTCAGCCCCGCTCCACCACCCTCCCCAGTCTCTCTCACAGACCCCCCAAGATAATCTTCCTAATACATCTCTAACCACCAGTGACTCCTGCTTTTAATTAGATAAAAATGAAATGCTTTTAAGTTACTCACTATCTGATTTCTTCATATACAAACAATTTTATTTCAATCACTTCCTGTCACAAGTCACCCTCATTTTCCAGCATGATACTTGGGACACATGGTGCTCAGTTACAATTCCAAGCCTCTGCCCCTGCTCATAACCTGGTTAGAATGCCCGCCCCACCCCCTTGTGAGGTTGTAAACACCTACTAGTAGGGGTCATGTCTATTCATCTTCACAAGCCCTTAGGACTTAGTAGAGTACCTAGGTCATTGTAATAAGCTCATGTTTATTGAATCATATCTGATTCCTGTCTTTTATAGCCCGGCAAGGTACCATCATCTGTGATATCTGTTACAAATACTCAAGGCTTATTCATTGATCCAAGTTCCTGCTTTTTATAATTATTTTCTTAAGTTTTTCTTTGGGATATAATGTAGATCAATATTTCATAAATGTTTTATTGATGATGAAAATAAAAGATATTCTCTGCAGGATATGAAAATCAATATATACACATTTACAAATATAACCTTATTAATCATATTATTCAGGACTTGCAAAACGTTCTTTTTTTTCTATTTGATTTATAAAAGATGTAGAGGTATGTGTTACCATTTTCCACTACCATCATAATTCTGTCAATTTCTACCTTATTCTTTTGTCCATTTCAATGATAACTGTCAATCAGCTTTTAGTCAGATAAACAGAACAGCTATGAGTTTAAGATAAGAGATTTATTTTTGCAATTACACATTATACAACTATGGGAGGAGCTGAAGAAGGCATTTTGAAATGGGATTTGGAGGGTCACAGAAGTCAGTATAGTAGACTTCTGTTGAGAAGCCTAGTTCATCTAGCCATTGCATTTAAGCTACAGAGGGGATAAATCTATGGACGAACTCTATTGGTCACAACTAAATGTCTAGCTATGGGCCACTTGAGAAGAAGTTGGACATGGAAGTAGTAGTTGTAAATAATGTTGGACATGGAGTTGAAGAATCCAGGGATGGGCTGGAATTCTCTTGTTCCCTGAGTCTGTTATCATAACGCAACTGCCATAACCTTTGCGTCTGAAATCTCATGCAAGTACCTCCATTGATCATTTAATGTGGAAGGAGGTTCTAGAAATTGTCAACCAAGTTGATGACAAAAGAATTTTTTTAATTTAGTACAGTCCAACTCTTGTCAATATGGTATTTTGTATATGCACCTTTTAACTATATTTAACTTATAAGTAAAGACAATAGAAAAATTGTCTATCTAAAATGATACAAATATACTCCCCATACTACCTAAAGAAATTCCTCTTCCCAAAAGAAGATACAAAAGTCTCATGTCATTTCATCCATGTATAGAATAGGGAGAAATTAGTTTTATAGTTGTTGAGTATAAGAGTTCATACTTATATTTTTATTTATTAATTATTATATTATTTTCCATATGAACAACTAGAACCCTATTTTTGCCCCCACCCTCTATATGAAGGACATAAGGAAGAAATTATCTAAGTAAGGAAGTAAGAAAGAAATTAACTTCTTTTGTATAACTGGTATGTCCTCATTGCTAATGTTTATACTTTCTTTCTCTTTTTATTCCATAGTCTCTTTTCCTCAGCTAGTCATGGATCTTTGTGTCGGCTCAAATCTTCATTTCTAAAGCATCTGTGCATCACCAGCCCTCTTATAATAAGCATTTGCCACTGGTTATCTATCAGTATCAAAGTTTGAGAGTGGTATAAGTTTTTTTTTTAAATCTCAATCTATACCTTAATCAGTATTTTAGTAAGGGGCTACCTAAGAAGCCTTAAGCCAAATGCCATTTTGAATCAACCAGGTATTCATTTATGTAGACAAACATATAAACCAAAAATATTTATTTAACAGGAATTATTTTCCTAGAACTGTGCTTGGTCTGGGGTACACTGAAATGTTCCCCTAAGGATTTCAGATTCAGTAGAAGGCATGTACAATACAAAGCAGGAATTGTAGTAGAGTGGTATCTATTGTAATCTGTGGAAACACAAGGCTGAAAAAAAAATAGCTTTGCTGAAATACTGAATGAAAACATCACAAAGGAACAGGCATTTTAGCTGAATCTTGAAGAATGAGAAAGAGTTTCTCATAAAGACATGTTGGGATAAAGCAATCAAGGACAAAAAGCAGCAAATGCACAGGGAAGAAGCAAAATGTCAAGTGAAAAGGAAACTTTAATCATAGAAATGTAAAGCTATACCAGACATCAGTTAAGAGGTAGGAGAAGGTGTAGGAATGGGTTAATATTATCATAAAAATGGGAGTTGAGAAAACTACCCATTGCAGAATATGATATGGCAGCTCAAGTAAGATACATGAAGTTGCAGATGGGACAGAAAAACAACAACTTATAATCTTAACTATATTGAGAGAAGGTGAAGAAAAGCAGTGGAGAGGTGGGCTATGCCACCATCTACAACGGTATGGAGTCGGTGACTACATACAACAATAATAAATTAAAGAAGATAAAGATATGATCATAGCATTTAGATACTTGACAACAACAAAAAGAAGAAGGAAGAAGAAGAAGAAGAAGAAGAAGAAGAAGAAGAAGAAGAAGAAGAAGAAGAAGAAGAAGAAGAAGAAGAAGAAGGAGAAATAGAAGGAGAAGGAGAAGAAGAAGGAGGAGGAGGAGGAAGAGGAGGAGGAAGAGGAGAAGGAGGAGGAGAAGAAGAAGAAGAAGGAGAAGAAGAAGGAGGAGGAGGAAGAGGAGGAGGGGGAGGGGGAGGAGGAAGAGAAGGAGAAGGACAAGGAGAAGAGGAGGGTGGAGAAGGAGGAAAAAGAAGAAGAAAAAAATTATTAAAATTAGGGTGGCCAAAAGTGTATTTCCCAAACCAAGACACTTTTGAAAACACAGCAGATGCTAGTATATAATAATTTTGCTGAGAAAATAGGCATAACCCTAGATTGACTAGGGCAAACTGGCCAGTATAGTCACCATATAGGGAAAGGAGCAGGTAGCCTTTCAATACTATTTGATTCTTTTTCTGTCTGCCTACTTTAATGGAAAAAAAAGTCATCACCCAGTCTTTTTACTTTTTCATATGTCCAAATGATGTGACTTTCTTGTCTGTCTGCCTGATATAGTTTTAAACTCCTAGAGAACAAGAGTCACGTCGGACTCATCTCTCTGTAACAGCAGGGCTATTGAATTAGTGGATATTCCTTCTCCTTCTGAGTTTCTTATTTGGCATTCACATTTTATTGCATATATCTTTTTCAATTAGTGCAAATGTGTCTAATAAGTATGAGTCCTGGAGATGGGAAACAAACAACCCCTACAGCCTGTAGGGATGCTTTTTCACATGATGAAAAGGAGCTCTGCTTTTCAATTTTCCAGCACCCGAGGACAGAGGGTATTTCATCTGACCTTCACGAGAATTTACTTGGAAAGATTGTACATCTATCTTGCAGACAAAGCAGATGAAGTTCAGAGAAGTTAAGCACCTTGTCAGGAGTCACACAGATTTTTAATGAGTTAAGCCCAGATCTCAAGAAATTTAATTGCCGTCCCAGTTCTCAGCCCATTACCAAAACCACATTCCAAATCAATCATTTTTCTATCTCCACTGAAATGTACTTGCAAGGGTTGGATTTCTGACTGCAGACAACAAATTCTGCATGCTCCCCTTTCATTTTCTCCTCAGCACTGGCTCCTTCTCATTCTAGGTTGCCAGTTTCCTATGATTGAAATTTGAAAGCATGTAACTGTTAATCTAGGAGTGATTAAAGAGTTTCATTTCTTGGAAGAGTCAGTACTCATCATTGGCTATGATGAATGAGCCCCTAACATCCCCTGATCCCATTATATTATGATTAATTGTGCCAGTTTAAGTCAATAATTCATTTGTTAAAAATAGGCCTGCAACGTATCATTTGTCTCATGGGAGATATCAGAATAAAAAAAAAATTCATTTGATACTTCTCATTAAATTAGTGTTGGAAGTTATATTGAAGAGCCCTGTTCATCAAATACTTATTGCAGGCTTATTTGATAAGAAGTTGTATTTGTCTAAAATTATGTCTGCTAACTGTCATAATGGTCTGCATTTTCCCTGTGTTAATGAAGGAATAAAAAGTCTAAACACGTGAATGACTGGAGAAAAGAATGGGGCTTGAAACTGGGGTTAGAATAATTCTTAAATGGTCTGGTTTTCATTACATTAAAATTTTAAAAAATTAAAATAAAGAAAGAAAGAAAATGAGCAAGAAGTTGAGTAGAGCATCTTCTTGGGCTTAGAGACTGTCCCTGGAAGTGCCAAGCTAGTTTCCTAAGAGATGGATCTTCCCCATTGTCTCTTATCTGGAAATTATTATAAATGTTGCATTCAGCCTCCTTGGACCATTAAGACATTCTCAGCTGTGTTTCTAAAGGAAGATAAAAGTGAAGAGCAGCTCCGCTGCTGATGACAATGGTCACCATCAAATGAGACAGGATTAATATCTTAATATTTCCAAGGCAACATCATAGTAACTTCGGGAAGACTCCCCAATCACTTCTCAAACATTTGAATCCAAAAGGGGAGATGATGGCTTTTGAAAGGCTTTGATGATATCTTTGAAGACTGGATTACTTCTTTGCAATTTGGGGTGTCTAGGGAGCAGGTAGAAGCAAAGGAGGACTAAGGTAGGGTGACTCTACCCAAGAGTCAAGGCAATGAAGGTACAAAGCCAAGTCCCAGGCACATATTCAGAACTTAATGTTTGATACAAAAAAAGGAAAATAAAGGAAAAAGGAAGAGAGAGAAAGTAAGATACAGATGGAGAAGGGACAGAAAAAATTGGACTGAATAGAGAGGGACTGTGTTTAATGCAACAGCTCCTAATGGCCAGTCCTGAGACCAACTATCTAAGCATAACATGTGAAGACTTCAAGTTTCAGAATCATGGGCTCTGAACTCAATTTATGTCCCCTCCCCAAATCCTATTAAGTTTGAGATGATATCCAAGAGAATGCATGTTTAAGTTCCTCAGGTGACACTGCTGTACAGTCAAGTTTGGGAAGGCAAGCTAACGCTCAGAGGACTTACCCAAGTGCTCACAGCAGCATGGGTGGGAGCTGGTGCTCAGGTGTGACTGGAGCCGCTTCTGATGACAGAAACAAAGTCGTTGTGGAGACAATAAAATGCAGCACCAAAGGGTATATATCCATATGTCAAGCAAGAGGAAAATGCAATTTTAGAAAAGAAATTATTGAAGCCCTTTCTTACGTAAAGGAAGGGCTAGCTACACTTAACTTCTCTGGACTCTTCTGGTTATGCAAAAGTCACAGTAATCTAATTATTATGTCCAATCAAAACCAGAGGATTTGCTGATATTTTTTTTTGATGCTTCATAAGAGTAAGGGGGTCCTGAAATGGAGAACAAAAGAGGAAATTAGAGACAGTTGTATAAATTGAAAATAGTCCCTATGGTCAGCACCAGGAGGCAGCTGAAGGCCCAAGGTATCTTCTGAAAACTTTTCTGCAACAAGAAGACTAAAAGATTGGTTTCTTTTAATATTTAACGGAGCCCTGGCCAGGTAGCTCCATTGGTAGGAGTGTTATCCTGACATGCCAATGTTGTCGGTTTGCTTCCTGGTCAGGGCACAAAAAAAAAAAAAAAAAAAATGAGGTAGAGAGAATATATAGGGAGCACTGCCACTATTTTTACTTTCTTTTCTCCAGTTTAAACTCTAAGTATGGAATTATTAATGCACAAATTAGCTATAAAAGTTGTATTCCCCCACACACAAAGAAAGATGTTATAATTCCTACTGGGCCTTAGAAATAGCATGAACTTAACTTATTCTAAATATTTCTTGAGACAAACCTGTGACTTCAGCTTCACTGTTTCCCTCGCACAGTAATCAGACTTGGCAAACCCAGCTCCAGGCATCGCAAAATAAGAAAAATTACCTTAGAATATTAGTGCTAAAGGAAACTTCAAAAATCATTTTAGGAAAACCCTCTTATTTTTGAAACATGGAATTAGGAGCTTATAGATATGAATTAATTTGACTAAGAGTATATATTTCTTTGGTGCCATGTCTAAAATGAGAGTACATAAAGTCCATTCATTCACTGATAAATATTTGTTTAAAAAAATTCCTTGTGACAGGCCCTTTCTAAACAGATTAAAAAAAAAAAACTAAAATGATAGAATCCCTTCATTCAAGTTGCTTAGAAAAAAGAGCCAGATAGGCAAAAGTTACATTTTTAGAAATGTAATTTTTAAAATATATGAATTTCAGTAATTTAAACTGTCATGGTAAATGGGGAAGAGGACATAAAGGAGAACATTATGACATTTGGCTCACAGTGGTCATGCTTCCTAATCCTTAAATCACAATAATAATAATAATAATAATGGTATGTTTCTGAAACCAACAGGAGTGGTGGTGGCTTACCCACATTCCAAACCTTTTTTGGGAGGCTTGTATTAGTAGTTTAGAAATAGTGTATAGACTTTTCAGACTGTCCTGAATATCATACCGCACTTCAGAAGACTACCCCGATGCTGTGTGGATGATACCATCATTCATTTTAAAGTGATAAAGTTGGCAAGAGTTGCACTGTTAAGGCCATAAAGGTGTCAGTGTGACCTCAGTCTCAGAGCGAAGTGTTCAAACTTAACTCATTGGGGTCTTATGTTCAGAACCTCTGTGGGTTCGTAAAGATGGAGAGTATAGTAAGTAAATAAATACATAAATACATACATAAATAAATAAATAACCTACCTTTGGAAAGCCTGTATAGGTTAAAGTTACCTTGAAGCCTGACCTGTGGTGGCTCAGTGGATCAAGCATCGACCTGGAAGGCTGAGGTCGCCGATTCAAAACCCTGGGCTTGCCTAGTCAAGGCACATATGGGAGTTGATGCTTCCTGCTCCTTCCCCTCTTCTCTCTCTCTCTCTCTCTCTCTCTCTCTCTCTCTCTCTGTGTTTCTCTTCTCTAAAATAAATAAATAAATAAATAATAATTTAAAAATAAAATAAAGCTACATTGAAAATACCATCAAGCTACCGAAGGATATATACCTTAAAACAGGGAGAGAAATAGAAACCCAGCCATGCTCCCACATAGAAAGTCTACAACCCAGGTGCTTAAATCTCTCTCTTAATCCTGGATTCGTTTGGCACACACTTGGTATCACAATGGTTCTGTGGTCCTGGCAGATACAGTACTGCACACCTCCTAAATCCAGCTCCCGGGACCTGCCCAAGCAGGCACTCTCTTCCAGCACAGGGGCCTCATTGTCTGCAGAGAACCTGCCTGTTCATTGACAGAAGGTTCTGAAAACATATCTTCTCCTTCTCAAACCCCACCAAGAAACCCTAATGCTCCAAACTGCAGGTCAAAACTGTATTCGTGCCCAAGAGAGGTTATAGGAAAGAGCTTTATGATGGAAAGACAAGTTTCATATGTTAAGGATAGGGCAATGGAAGTACCCTGGTTCAAAGCCACGAGACTGCATGTGTTAACACTTACTCACTGGAGAGGACAAGGGCCTTGATTACAGCTATCTGGTCAACTTTGTAGAAGAATTCAGCCAAATAGCCTTAGCTCCCAGCTCCTATGCCAGAGCAGAGATGGTCTGAGGCTTCCAGATATTTCATGAGGTTACAGATCCCGTTAGCCCATAGGTCATGTTGAACAAACTTCATGTACCAAGTAATGTTGAAATAATTGTCATGTTTAGAGAGAAAAAAAATGGTTGTGGACATGAAGTAATTTGGTTCTTCCTAAAACAACCTTTCCCTGAATGACACAGATTTGGCAAAGCAATAGCAAATGGATGTTACAGAATGTATATTGTTTGTTATATGTAGGACCAATTGTGCATCATCCTTTTTAAATCAGTGGTAGAAGAGTCTACAACTGTTTTTTTAAAAACTAATTAAAGGTTAACTCTGCACATTGCAGACGGATGCCTTTTAGGACATCTGAGAGACTTAATTGGCTGCCCAGAGACAGTCTATGTCTTAGACTGAGGCGTGTTCCCTCAAGTATATATTATGTCCACTTTCATTAGAGAAAAGTCCGTATAGCTGAAAGCAGCTGAAGGGCTCCTGCATGTTTGTGGCCTCAGACTAGGATACCTGGCGTCTTGTTTCCTAGATATCATCTATCTCCACTCTGTCATTTTACAAACAAGGAAAATGAAGCTGAGAGGAGTGATCTGATTTTAAATGTGGCAGAGGCAGAGCTACCACAACCATCCAAGCCTCCAGAACCCCCGTCCAGAGCTCTTCATCTATGACGGTGATTCACGTAGGGGCACGCCTGGATTGATAACCAGCGCCACATGCAATAGCATTGTTGAAAAAGCTTACCTAAGAGGGAGATGGACAATATAGAAAAATGCTGATGAATAGTATTCTACGATAGTTTAATCTAGAACAAATGTATTGTTGTCTTAGGGAACATCGTCTGAGTCAGCCTGTTACACGAGAAGGACGGGGGGGGGGGCGGGGGGGGCGGAGAGCAGGGCTATGTGCGCATGCGCACTGTGCAGGTGTCAGCCTGTGCCTAGGGGAGATGCGCAGAGGCAGAGGCAGAGGCAGACCAAACCCCAAGAGGGGCCTCTCCTCATAGAGTCTGATTTCCTCAGCCTCCCACAGAGCCTAAGAGCCAGAGAGGAGGCCTGTCCCTTTGCTGTGTGTTTACTTTCCACTGGGCTATTTTATTGCTTCCTATTTTCCTCCTTGTCTGTTTATTCAGGTTGAGTCCCTGCTTGGGAGATGAAGGTGAGAGGAAATTCAGAGCCATGTAGTGGGGCCTCACCGCCTCCCCTGAGGCTTTCAGGGCTGGGTTGGACATCTTCCTGTTTGCCAAGCTTTCCACCAATGCTGTTGAGTAGAGACTTAGTTACCGATCCAAACACGTCCCTAAACGTGCTCTCGGCAAGCACTCAGGCCTATTCGTTTTGAGAGGAGGAGTCCACGGTGGCTTTAACAGAGGAGATGATATGTCCTGACCACTGACAAAACAAGATGATCTGTGTATGAGCTGTCCTGCAAGATGCTACCAGCTCTCCATGGCAATCTAGAACACCCGGGCTTTTCTGCGTCCAGGAGTATAAGCAGTAAGCCATGGGGTTTGGAAAGGAATGCAACAGTAAAGAGACCTTGCCTAGGCCAAGCTACGTCCTTCACAGTTTACATACATTATTTTTTGTCCCAGAATTCTACAAGGCATGAACTCCGTGAAAGCTCAGAGTCAATGCTAGATCCATGTTTGGGCATTCTATACCAATAAACTGCCCCTTTCCCAGTGTGAGTGACACATCAGGTGCATATGATGGAGAGGTTTCAACATCATCATGTACTACAGTGTGATCTAAAACAGTCATTTAATTTCTATTTATGTCAATAACAATGACCAGTTCCTATCTCATGGGATGCTTTTGAGAAGCAAATGAAGTATGGTACCTGCAAATGTTCAGTGAACCATAAAACAATAAGCAAATATAAATGACTAGAAGAAAGGTGTTTTGCTATTGTTTTAATGTATGTGAGGATATCAGAAACATATGAGCTGTATAGAAGTTACACTTTTGCAAGTCACATAACAGAATCAAAAACTAACTTTGTCCCAAGATGAATACATATGGGTCCCATGAAATCTCCTATGGCCAGCCTTTCCTGAATCCCTCCATTCTTTACATCAGTGGCTCTTAGTCCCATTACAGCCAATGTCCCTTTTACATTAAGGATTTTAAGCCACTTTATTAACCTGCAATAAAATTCATAAATAATACTACCTACCTATACACATATTAAAAATCAGGTAACACCCTCCTTGTAATAGTGGGAAGGAAAAACCCTAGGAGAGGGTTTCGATGTGGAAATAGCCTAGCATGCCCACCCTGGAAGACAGCAGGCGGTATGTAGACGTTGCTTTCCTCCCTCAGTCACCAGGAATGTACCAACCACAAATGTGGATGGACACTGCTGTCTTTTATCGTGATCCAGACAACACAGTGGCATTGGCCTACAGTGTATTTTCTAAAATGATGAACAACTTTTGGTAAAGTTTCAAATAAAATAAAATACTGTTTCCTGTCAATTTACAGAATTCGTGTTTTACTGAAAAACTCTCAGCAAAATTTAAAACAGTGCAAAAAACTGTTCTGATGTTAATGCATCATATCGATTTAGGCTCAGCTAATTCTAAATAGATCTTTCAACAACTATATGTCCAGTGGGATGTTTGAAAATTACATGTAAAATAGAATACCTTCTTGATGTGTGGGGTTGTCTAGTGCATTGCAGGATGTCTGTTGTTCTTGGATCTATCCATTCAATGCCAATTATTAGTAGGATCACTCAGGGATAGCAGCCCCCTCCCGTCCCACCCATATGGGGAACCAGGGTTTTCTGTTTCCTCAGGCTACACGTGCTCAGCATTCCGCCTGAGCACAGCTACCCTCCCCGGGTTATTCAGAGTCTCTTTATTTCAGTCTTTCTCTACCTTTTATGATCTGATGCTTCAACTTAACTAAACATACATTTCTCTATCTACCTAACTTCTTTGCTTTAGCTTAGCAAACTGGGCTCCCTTTGAACTATTTTACTTCCAACCCAGAGCCCTATTGGTATTTCTGGATGAGTCAGCAATGTGTGGAACTAGTTCTTAGAACTAAAAAGTAATGTGGAAGTCATTTAGTTCAACTCTTATTTTATAAATGATCAAACTGAATCTTAAATGTATACAGTGACTTGCTTAAGGTCCCACAATGGTGGATTCAAGATGAGAATCTGAGTCTCTCTCACTATCTTTACACCGTGCTTGGTCTTTATCAATTAACCAATAAACCAAGCAACAAACACATATTAAGATCACATACAAAGCACTTTGTTAGGAGTGCCTTACACTTCCCAAGTTTAAGGTACAATTGGGGAGCTTTGATATGGCAGCAAAAAACAAGAATTCAGTTGAACAAGTCATATGTCTTCTATCCCACTTTTGTTCAAGAAAATTTGCTCCAAGTATCAGGACATACAAGGAGCTGCATCAGCTTCACCCAACACTTCTCTAGAGCACAGGGTCTCGTAAGGAGACAAGATCTCATTATAACAAAAGGTAGAATGAAAGACATGCCACATCATGAGATGTGAATGCTTTAAAGAGGGGGAAGAAAGCCAGGGACATTTCATGGTTGCCTTTAAGATGGGTCTGGAGGGAAGAGGAGGACTTTGTTAGATGGTGATGGCAAAGAAGAAAACTCTTAAGAAATTTACAGAGACCTAGAGAAAATAAAAGCAAAATGTGTGCTTTAGAAACAAACAATTCCATTTAGAACACAAGGGGTTTTTAGAGGATTTAAACTGGGCAAGGTCTCTTGGGACTAAAGAGAAGAATTTTTTAGAGGTCAAGCTCAAAGCCTACTCTTACTCATTGGGAAATGGGTAGATGATGTTTTATTTCTTTATGTTCCATTTTTATTTATTTTTTTATTTAAGTATTTATAAAAACAAAACAAAAAACAGATTCCTAGAAACAGAGGTCACACTGATGGTTACATTATGTTTTGTCATGGTGACTGCCGTTCCAAAACCCTGTATGCTCTCAGTGTCGGGGACTGTTTGGGCTCAGCTATGCACCTGCTTCTCCTCCTCCTTGGCTCATATCACCAGACTACATTTCCGGTGCTGTGCAGTTCCATCAGTCAAATGTGGGTAAGGGTGATGGGGACCACTTGCAGGCCTGGCCTCAAGGTTTTCTCACACACTCCTTCTTGTGTTCCATTTTCTGCCAACTGACTGCAGAAGATCAAGGGGAGGTCTGCAGAGCTCTAGAAGATGAAGAAAGCACCAGATGGAAAGACCAGACATCTAATTCTGTATGAAACAAAGCACGCCCTCCCCACTGCCTCGTCTGCCCTGAACTCTGACTCCACTGTGTTGGGCCACTGAAATTTTGGAGTTGTACCTCAGAGCAATTAGCTAATAACTCTTTGCAAACAACATGATATCCTATTTTATCTGCCTGTCTGTAGGGCCTTCCGCAAAGTAGCAACTCATATATTTTAGAAATAAATGAATTATTGAATAAATTATAGAATGAATGAATGGAGTCATGAACACAGTTGACTTTAGAAAGCAAAATACAAACAACAGCATAAAGGTTGACTGTAATATAATGAAGGTAATCTGAAAATAAAGAGATTACTTAGGCAGGTATTATAATGGTTCAAGAAGATCAGACACTGAATCAATTTAGAGGCAGTGAAAGTGCAAAAGTGACAATGATGAAAGATGTCCTGGAGACAGACTCTAAGAAAAATGACAGCTGAAAGTTGCAATGATTACACTGAAAATAATTTAACAGTAACTGAAGCACAGAGGTTGCTGGTTCGATCCCCAATCAGGGCACATAGAGGAATAGATCAACATTCCTGTCTCTCTTTAGCTCTTTCTCCCTTTCTCTTCCTAAAATCAATAAAGTAAACATTTGATAAAATAAGGGTTAAAATGGACAGAAGATGAAACTTGGGATTTAAGATTATTACTTTAATAGCCAAGATTTGGGAAGAAGAGGGAGAAGAGGTGACTTGTGAACCATAAAGAAAGAGAAATGACAATTAGGCAGAAAACAATGAATGTGGGAACTTTTGGGTTTTACATGATGACCACTTGGGGGAGCTCCAGCCTATTCCTCAGCTAATAGTTCAGAGGTTAAGAGCACAGGGTCAAATTGTGAGTTTAATGCCCAGATATCTGATTTGAATAAGCTGCATATCCTTTTTGTTAAATGGGTATAATGATAAGTTGTTCATAAAATAGTGATGAGAATTGAATGAGATACCATACACAACACGTTTTGACATACTAAGTCCTGAAGACACGTCATCAGCACAGTCCCAAATGGAGGAAATGCCACTGAGCATTGGGAACAAGACCCTGAGGACACTGGACAAGGGTGCCAAGGGCTTTAGTGTTCAGTATGACTAGGGGAAGAGTTAACAGTTATTGACTTTTCCTTGTTTTTTAGGGATTGTGTTTCTTTTCAATATAGCCACGGAACTCAAGTGGCAAAAGCAGAATAAAGCAACCTCAAGTTTAAGAAGAAGCCATGACAAGAAAGTCCAAGATGGGGAATTCTAAGCTTTTCTAGGTCTTCAAAGGAAATCTTCTACCTCTGAGCCATGCTTTGCTCTTCCTGGGCTTTTCTGTACAGTTGAGTGGTGAGGTGTCGAGGTTGCGGTAAGGGACTGGGGGAAGGGCCAAGAAGCTCATCACCCTGCTTTGGACCCGGCCTGGAAGGCCTTGTGGGTCAGGCACTGTCCAGCTCAGCAGTCCAAGAACACAGCAGGTGTACACACCTGCAGAGTGACGGGCTATGAAAGCAGTCTTATTACACCAAAGTGATGAGGAGAAGAGCCACTTCCATTCCCCATTTCCATTTCTAGAGCATATCCCTCAGCACACTTTTCTCTCAGCTTGTGAGGGGGCTGCCTCCACATGCATTGACTTGGAATAGGGTAAGGTGTGCCAGGCACTGCCAACAAGGACTAGAGAAGCAGCAGGAAACTTCCTTGCAGTAACCACTTACAGCAACAGAGCTTTGCCTTTGTGAGGGTCCTGAGCTCCCTCATTATCATTTTATTACACTTCTTTCCTCTGTGCCCTGAGGGTGTTCTGTGGAATAAACGTAAGACCATTTACTTTAAAATAAAATGTGTTTTTTATTAAAATCCTCCTCTGGCCCTTCCATTCCCCCAAAAAGCATTTCTCTCTTAGTCAAATTGGGTTTCAAATTATCATTAATACGATTTCTCTACAAGAAGGTAGGATATCCCTATGTCCTACTAGAAGACCTCCTACCACCAGTATGAAGTGAAATTTTTTCTTGGGGAAGGGCCTGGAAAATAAATGAAGGAGAGTTACTTAGAACTTGAATAAGAAGTCTTTCTTCCTTGTACAACTCCTGGTCTACATTTCTTTCTTTTTTCCTCTTCCAAGCCATTTTCCCTTCCCATCTAGGTACTCACTCCAATCCTGTCAGCCAGTACATGTTCGGGGCTATGAAAAACATGGCCTGTCAGCTGGCCCACATTGGACACATCTAGAATGTATTCCAAGAGCAAACTTACTGACATCCTCAACTGAGAAAATCCAAGTAGATCTACCCCAAAGCAAACCTGTCTCCATCTGCACCCCTGTTCATCAAGAAGAGAGCCATGGTCAACACCACCACCTATCATAACAAAATCCCTGCCTACCCTTGAGCAGTGGTCTTCAACCCTGGCTTCACATTACGAATACCCAGGGAGCTCTTGCAATGTCTGACGCCAGGGTCCCACACCAGAAACCCATGTTTGAATGGTGTTGTATGGGACCAGGTCATCAGTAGATTTTAAAGCTCCCCAGTGTACTCAAATGTGCAGCCTGAATTGAGAACCACTACTCTAGAGCTGTGATGCCCAATCATAAGACACATAGCCACCTGTGACTACCTCAAGTTCAAGTCATTAAAATCAAATAAAGTTAAAAAATCAGTTCCCAAGTCATACTAGCCACATTCAAATATCAGTGACTAGTGGTTTCCATAGTGGACAATGCAGATATAGAACACTTCTATCATCACAGAAACTTCTCTTGGATGGAGCTGTCCTAGAACAATAAAATGTCATAGGTCAACACTCTTCTGTGCTGCTACTGACTCATGGAATCCAGTTGTCTCACCCTCTCCTTGAGCTACAAATCCCCTTTTCTCCTGATAGAAATAACAATACCAACCACAGAACAGGAGTTTTGCATTCATCATCACACTATAAAAGGGACATGCAGAGACTCCCTGACTACGCCAAGTCCCCTAGCCAGCAAATGACAGTCAAGATTTTAAACCAACTTGGTTTTTAGCAAAACTCAAGCTCTTTTCGTTCAACCCAATCACTCCACCCTTGGGACAACTAGTTTCATCAGAGCATTCTCCTCCAAAAGCAAAGGCCTTAAAATGCTCTCTGCTGGCTACATTGTCCACTCAGAGGCCAGACTCCTTACTTAACATGTTCTGAACCCTTAACTGCTATTGCCTTCCCACTCAGGACCTCAAAATTCACATGAATTCATTGCAAAAAACTTGCTTTGCAATAGCCAAGGAACAAAGGAAAGTGTCATCCTCTGCTTTGTCAAGAGGTGTTTCCGAGGGTCTGGTAAGTCTTGTGGGCAGGGGCCATTCTAATCAAAAGCATTACGTGGCCCTTAGGAGACTATCCCTTAAAGAAATATAAAAAAAGAAGGAGCCCGCTTGTGCAGTGGGAGGGGAGCCTGGGCGGTTTGGGAGTAGGGGTTACCAGGAGAAAGGCCACAGATTTCCATTTAAGCCCCGCTGTGCTGTCATTGGCTTGACTTTTTAAAAAAATATGTGCAAGCATGAGCAACTCTCTCTCTTTCTCTATCTCTTTGATTGAGGAAGAAGGCAATGAGAGCTACGAATATTTCTGAACACAACAAATGTTTACATTTAATTATTTTCAATGATGTCCTCACAAACTATCCAAAAGGCTACAAGAAGATATATAAGAAGTAAATGTGTAAATTGATGCTCGTCTAGAGCATGAATAACCCACATCATCATGGGCTTAGACCAATGACTAATATATAGGTATAGGTTTTGCCTAATATCTTCCATGTTGTCCTATTTACCTTCTTACCTCAAATATATTCTATTCACTCAAAGTCACTACTCTCCCTTTTATTCTGTTATTTTCCTGGTTGTTCAGACTGTGAATGCTGAGTCCATAAATCTGCCAGTGGCCGGAACACAAGATGGAGGGCTTCTGAGTATCATGGACCCGGGCCACAGGCTGGCCAGGACTTCTGCCTTTGGACACATAAGCATCTACCCAGATATAGAACCTCATTGATCATGGATGATATGTTTCTGTTTTAGTATCAAAATTATAATCCATATTACTATTTTATAATTTGGGGCCTTTTATCCAAATAAGGCTGTTATCCAGCCCGTGTTTTGTTGGTGGTCATTTTATTCTAATGGACTGATATGGCCACAATCATTCTATAAATAGATAAATGTACTTTGTTAATTTCTTCAGATCTGCAAAAGACAGGACACTAGCAAGAGCAAATTTTTAATGGAAAGACACTGTATCCACTTAGGCCCCAAGCCAGGGTCTTCCTAAAAGCATGAATCAGAACCTGAATACCAAGTTCAAGACTCCTTTTGCCAATGGTGTATCTGCCTTCCTTTGTTGATGAAAGACTTCTATCATGAGGATCAGCCTATGTGTGGTGAAGCTATATCCATCCACCTTTTCTTTGGACTGAGATTTCTCAGAAGCCCTGGGATCATCGGAAAAGAAATTGTGGGGTCCACTCTGTATGGGGGAGTCCCCCATCAATCCAGAACCTCATTTCGGGGAAGGAGGTAATAGGCAACTAGCAGCTACTTCCCCCACACACACACACACACCAGATTTTTGCTTCCTTTTCCTTGATCACTGCTGCTGCAGACTGTCCCCCTATTCTGCAAAACAGAGGACTGTCACCTGTGGGACATGAAGATGCTAAGGGTCCACTGCCACTTCCAACCCAGTGGGGTCCACTGTTTGGATTGTGTGTGTAAGTGACCAAGCATGGGGACATTTCTTGGTGCCTTATCAGTAGGGATGGGGTTGATGTGGGCCAGAACTATCTGAGCCTTTTGGCTTAGCTTAATTAGGGTTGACTCTTGATTATCATGCCAGTCGCCCAGGGGACAGGTGAATTGCACACAGATAATCAGACCTGATTTTTAAGAAGTGGTCTGATGAGTTCACTTGTTTTAACAGCCCAATCAGATTGACAGGCTAGCAATGCATCAGTTTTATGGCACTGCCTGAACCAATCTGAATAAAACCACTGAGTGCCACATATAAATGCAGTTGAATTCAGACTTGTGGGTTGAAATCTTTCCTTTGAGATCTTGAGTAGAAGAAAATAAAACTACCAAAATTGGGTATCTACTGAGGAGAGTATGTATATCAGCCTAAATCCACCCAGGTTTCAATTTCATCCTAACTCCCTAACTCCGTAAACTTCCTTCCTATTTCATTCAGCAGGATGCTCATTTTTATATACACTGAGCTCTCAAACAGGATGTTTGTGACTACAATTGATAAAACAGAACCAAAGATCAATGCATAGACTATCACAAAGTTTCTTTCCATGCTATTGTAAAATCTCTGACCTCTGATCCAGGGGTCAAAGAGAGATTGATTATTTTCTGGAAAAAAAAATTGATCCAACAGAATATATACTAAATGGGGCATTCTAAGAGATCCTGGGCTAACACCATTTGACTAATAACTACTTCCTAGCCTTTTCCGCAGTCACTCCTTTCTAGTTAGAGAAAAGATAGCTTGAGGGGAAGTTCAAGGTTCCTTGGGCCTTTCCCTTGACCATCCCTGATGGTAATGTCTGGTTCTATCCTACTCCTCAGCACCCCTTGGATACAACTCAAGCCAAAAGACCAGTCGATTATAGTAACCATATGATTTGGGTTTAGCAAAGTAGTTCTGATGACTGTTCTTTATGCTGCCTGTGTATTCCCTGCATCTCATTTTCTCCTCTGTAAGTGAGATGGTTGAATGGAGTCATCGCTATGATGTTTTCCAGCACTGCTTTGTATGAGTTTAATAGTATCTTACGCTGGTATTTGCATAGCACATTAACATTTTGTAAAGCAATTCTGTATCTATGATCTGTGTTGCTCCTTCTCTGCCGTTCCAGGAAAACATACCCTTCCATTTCTTTGAAAATGGTGCCCTGTCAGATCAGATACTCAGGGTCCATCAGCCTCAATATGTTAATTAGTTAAGTTAATATGGCTGCCGTCGTTCTGACTGTTGGATTCTCCGCCAGTTCTAGATTCACTATCTGTGCACGACAATGCCCTGTTTGTGTGAGTTAATACCACCTGTCAGCATTCGATGTGGAAAAGACTGTGGTGTGAGGCAATGAGCTTTAGCCATCTTGTGCTGAAAGACAGAACTTACAGTTCAGCTTTTATCAAGGCCCCTTAAAATGCAGCCAAGGCATTAAAGAGAAAGAAAAAAAAAACTTGGAAGGTTTCTGTACTTTTTGTAAAAAAAAAAAAAAAGATTCCTTTTTTTTTACCATTACCAAAATCTCCTCCAAACACACAGAGCCTACAGTATCCCTATTAAATTATATAGAGCGAGTCCAGCCCTTGACTGTCAGCGGGGCCCATCAGTCCTAATTTATCGCCCCAGGAAACACAGTACAATTATGGTAATAAATAATAATAGGATTCAGTACATGACAACATGAATGATGGAGCCTCTCAGAATTCATTTACATTGCTTTGTGTTGCAATCATCATGCCTCTAATGTAATGCCAAGCAAATGAGCCCCTTTGAATATTGTGCAATCTATTGCAAGTCAACTGGCACAAAACTCACTCAATAAATCATGTTCAAACACATGCCTGTAATGACAAGTAAATCAACAATGAAGTAATTGCATTTAATGTATTGAAATACTGGACAAAAAAAAAAAAAAAAAAAAAGGAAAGAAAGAAACAGTGACCTCGAAGTGACTTTTAATAAAAGGTTTGATATAGTTGCAACAGGGAGTGAGGTCCTCCCTACGAGGCACCTCTTGCTCAGATGCACATGCCAGAACCAACGACGCCATTCCCTGCACAGACCCTGCCGACCACTGT
Source organism: Saccopteryx bilineata (assembly GCF_036850765.1). NCBI lineage: Eukaryota > Metazoa > Chordata > Mammalia > Chiroptera > Emballonuridae > Saccopteryx > Saccopteryx bilineata. Next base: position 28,841,158 of record NC_089495.1, read on the forward strand.
CTCTCTGCAGGGATCACAGAACCCGGCCACCAGCGGCTGTGAGGGGGTCTTCACTGGGCTGCATGTGAGCGTCACAGGTGAGGGGAGAAATCAGCCTCTCGCCAGAAGCCACTCCTCTGCCTGGGTTGTCACTACATTTCGATGTTTGTGCCCAACTCGAGAGGCAGCCCGATGAGGGAGGAAAGAGCCTGAGGCGGGGGTCAGGAGGGAGGGCTGTATCCCTACCCCAGCTCCAGTGTTACCTAAATCTCTGTGTGACTCTGGCCAAGTCACGTTGCCTCACAGCCCTTTGTCTGTAAAGAGAAGTAGTTGGACTGTCATCTTTAAAATTCATTGCAATTCTAATATTCTCTGAAGCTCTGATTCTAATTAGAGGTCTTCACTTTTAAGCAGGCAGAAAAATGCCGCCGCCACCCCCCACCCCCACCACCACCCTTTCTCCTGAGTGTTGAAGGCTCTGGTTTGAACCAGCATGCATCTCTTCATCATTTCTGCTGGTTAGGCCAAGTATATGTGCTTCTCATTTCTGTGCAACTTGGGCCTGCCCCTTTCTGGGCAAGCGGACAAGTCTGAAAATAGGGCCCCAGGGGCCATGTGGATGGATAACAGGCAACATCGAAATGACAACCTTCCCCACATTCCCCATGGCACCCACCCCAACTCCCCTCTTCCCAGGGACAACGTCAAGAAGAGATGAAGCAGAGCCTCTGCTAAGCCAAAGGCCACTTAAGGAACTTTCCTGCTCTCGGGAAAAACTCATTCTTGGCAGAGCGGCTGCGTCACCTCCCCCACCAACATACGTTCCTCCTTATCCTTAACTCGCAGTCCCTGACTAATGTCAGAGTAGATCGCATGGACCCCACAATCTGGGAGATGTAGGGAAGTGGCAAAGTATGGAGGAAGTCACACTAGATTTGAGTAAGAAGATCTGGCACTGAAGTCCTGGGTGCCCAGCGTATTGCCGTGTGGTTTTGTGCAAGTCCCTGACTCTCTGAGCTCTGGGCTTCATCTGTAAAGTGGTAATAATAATACTTGTTGTACCTCCAGTGAGGTTGTTGTGAGGACAATATGACATGTATGTGAAAAGGCTCTGTTAGCTATAAAGCATGTTTTAAAATCTCATTTTATGGTTCATTGGGAGAAAACTCGAAGATCAGTATACTCAGACAATGCTTTTTACCATAAAAAAATTTTTTTTTATTTCTCCATGTGTCGCTATTGTCCAACTCGCCTCATGAGGGTATAAACTAAAGTGAAGAGAGCTTTGAGGGTCTTATTCTTACTATTCACATAGTCTCAGCACTTAGAACTATGGTACAACAATGGTAATAAAGATAAATGGGTGAAAGTTACCTTTTTTTCCTTTAGGAGATTATGTAATGACACTGATCTTGAAGGTACTTTTAGGAAAATGTATTTGACATTACCCTACCCCAAACCTATAAACAGTCTCCTGCTTCAGTGACTTTCCCGGCAGAACTGCATCTGGTTAGTGGGAGACGGCTCCTTTAGCCATGAGCCATGGCCCCTACCAGAAGGGTGAGAACCGGAAAGCCTTTTAAACCCACGGAGCTGCCTTCTGAGGCCACAGCCGGGCCCTGGTTTCACAGGCAACAAAAATTCAGAAAAGACGGCCCATTTCAAGATAGAAAGGACTCTGGGAAACTGGAAAAATCCACACGCACTGCCGTATTAGAGGGATGTGGGGAGTTGTGATGAAGACAGCCATCGTAAGCCCCGGAGAGAGAAAGCCAACAGGCTCCTGTATCCCACGTCCATAGGCCCTGCCTCAGATGCTGTCCTGTCATAGAACTGTGAAAGCTGAGTTAGATTTCGCCTTCCTCCTTCCTAGAGCAGACCCTTACTCTCTTGATAGCTCCCATATGATATACTCTGATTAGCAAGGCCCCGAGCTCCAGGCAGAACAAAAGACCTATTAACCAGGGCTGGTGGGCAGGAAGGCAACACTGGGGGCTGTGCGAGGGGAGAGCAAGAAACAGAAAAACTAATTTTAGAAAATTGTTACCAGTTGCAGGATGTTAAAAGTTTTCCCCAAAGATGGGAACATCGAGAATGGAGGGACCCAGCTCCTCCATCCGACCTGATGATTAATGGGCTGGAAGTTTGGATCCCTGATGATAAATACCTGCGGTGTTGATCTTGGGGTTTCTCAACACTGGGCTGGACTCAGATTATTCCTGGAAGCCAGGCGGGTATTTGGCAGCACCTGGGGAGCAAGTGCTCAAAGACCACGCCTCCCACCCTTGGGATTCAAAGATTCCTTCATGAGAAAAAAAAAAAAAAAAAGCCCTTGGGAACTCGGATTCCAGGGTTACGGAGGAGGGAGACAGCGCACTGTCACCAGGTAACCTCAGACTGAAAAACAGCTTCTCTATTTCAGGAATCTAGTCAATAATCTTGTAAGAACTACAGGTATGGTGTCAGATGGGTGCTAGACTTTTCAGGGTGATCACTTTGTAAGGTATAGAAATACCTAATTACTATGTTGTATACCTGAAACTAATATAACATTACATGCCAACGGTAATTGGAACATAAATTAATTTTTAAAAGCCCCTTTCATGGAACACATTGATAAATTTCTTTATGGAAGGCGATGAATTTTAGTCCGACTTATTTGTATGAATAGTTTATAAATACCCCAAAACCATCACCATTCAAAAGATCACCCTGCACCCCCAGTTCAGCTTCCCTAAAGCCCACCATCTTTGCCGGGATTTCATTCCCAGCCCTGCCCCAGCCCTCTCCCACCCACCCTCCATCCCACCCAGGGCTCAGGGACAGGAAATGAACTCCTGCCTCCTGTCATTTTACTAGGCGGCTCCCAAGAGCCAATGAGCTACAGCCCTGGCTCTGAACTGGCTCTGTCAGCTTGATTAATGGCCGGGGGGTCAGCCACCGTCACCTCTTCCACTGATGCCCCAGAGTGCACACACAGCCCAGCTGGAAGGGAGAAGCAAGGCAGGGACACCAGAGAGTTCTGGACTAACACAGGGACCAAGGCCCAAGTCAGGCGAGCAAAGGCTAACTTCCCTGAGAACCCACATCTGTCCCCACAGGAAGGGCTTTCCTCTTCTTCCTTTCAGAGCATGAGGAGGCAGAAAAGGAAGCAGAAGGGGGACAAGTTTTAATCCAGAACTTTCCAGACATTGCTACAGGACCCACTCTTCCTGAGGAACATCTGTATCAAACATGCAGCTTGGGAAAGAAACTACCCCAAAGTCTCCCTCGTTGTTCCTGCACCACCGCTGGCACCTGGTGAGGAGAAATCAGGGTCTGAGATGCCCAGAAGCCCTGAGGCCTTGGGCAAGTGCCGAAGGAGTCTTAGCAGCTCAGAGAGGATCCTCCGAGTTTCAGTGGGAGTTTGCCATAGCCCGGGGCATTCGATTGTTTTCTATAATACTGCTTTCAACCAGACTTGTGGGTATCAATCCTACCTTCTGCCGAAATAGACTGAGATGCCATTTTTTGTCAATCACCCTCAAGAATACCAGCCCAAGTGCCAAGAGCAGACTGAGCCTGTGAATCAGGATTCAGGGTGGAGAGAATGAGAGGGGTGAAGTTAAACTCTGACATGGATTTTGGTCCAGAATTCAAAATGCCTTTGTTTTCCTGAAGTATAAACACTTGGGGATGACTCTTTTTCTAGTTATATATTTTTTTATTTTCACCTGAAACTCTGACTTTTGGAATGCTGGGTTATCTAGAATAAGACATTCTCTTCCTTGAGAGATTTTCTTCTTAGAATAGTTTTTAAAAACAAACATTCCTGCCTGACCAGGCAGTGGTGCAGTGGATAGAGTGTCGGACTGAGATGCGGAGAACCCAGGTTCGAGACCCCAAGGTCACCAGCTTGAGCGCAGGCTCATCTGGTTTAAGCAAGGCTTGCCAGCTTGAGCCCAAGGTCACTGGCTCAAGCAAGGAGTCACTTGCTCTGCTGTAGCACCCCCCCCCCCCGCAATCAAGGCACATATGAGAAAGCAATCAATGAACAACTAAGGTTCCACAACAAAGAATTGATGCTTCTCATCTCTCTCCCTTCCTGTCTGTCCCTCTCTGTCTCTCTCTCTCTCTGACTCTCTCTGTCTCTGTCACAAAAAAATAAAAATAAATTAAAAATAAAAAACATTCCTAGGATTAGAGAGCTTGAGAGCCATCTACTGAACAGGAAACTGGGCAAATGTCCTCTCTCCTCTTATTTTCCCCAGACTCGGGCAGAAGACAACAGTCCAAACACAGCAGCAAAGGAGCCAATGAGAACATGTGGATCGTGAAGTCCACACCATCTTTTTACCTTTTACAGATGAAGCAACCACAGTGTAGAGATTAACAATGGATTTCGTCCGGTGCAGATAGATGTGGCGGAATTGGAGGACCTAGGCCCCAGTTCCATTGTTCTTTCCAAAATGCAATGTCTGTTCTGGGGGTTGACAACTGAAAAACTCCTGTAGGATGAGTGAAAGCAAACAACTTGCCAGCTTAACGAGCCACGAAGGGCTCAGGTAGATGCTGGGAAGCATTTCCCAAAGTGCGTTCAAGAGAAGTAACAGCTCTGGAGATGCTGCACCAGAAAGGGTTAACACATTATATTACACATTAGATATTACAGAGAGAGAGAGAACTCTCTATAAACAAACTGTTCAATTTAGCTTAATCCGGCATTTTCTAAACCTCTCTCATCAAGGTCCCCCCCCCCCGGGCCCCCCTCCTTTTGCATAACATTTTTAACATACTGTAGAATTCGTATTATTCCACAGAGCACACTTTGAGACATGCTGGTAAAAGAGGAATAGCAATAAAGAGAATTGCATGACATTTTGGTCAAAGAATTTGATTATGCTATTAAGTAGTTGCAAACCTTGGGCAACTCATGTAACCCCACTGAGCCTCAGTATCCTAATCTCTTACATGGCGGTGGGAAGGAGTGTGACCTTAGACAAGATACACTCTACAGTCCTGCCCATTCAACAGGTCTACCCGCTGGTCAGCCCTTCCAGTGAGGCTGGGAGACAGAAAAGTCAGAGGTTGGGCCCTGCCCAGACAGCTTCAGCAGGAGACTAGCGCTGGTACAATTCTGTCCCAGCTTGAGATGAGGAAGGAAGACCATAGAATAGAAGGTTCTCTCGTAAACGAAAATGCCAATGGCCTCCGGAGACACTGTTTTGAGCCTGGCCATTGTCAAAGTAAAGCCATTCTCTTGCTGAGCTAAACTTACTAAATAAGTCTCCTGTTTATTTTTTTAAAAATGGACTTATTTTTCTAAAAAAAAAAAAAAAAAAAAAAAGTTATTGCTTTCAATGATGAAATCAACAACACATCTACCTCTCTTATTAAACACTCTCCCTCTCACACCCCACCCCCTTCTCAATGCTGAAACAGCCCATTAATGCACCCGCGGGGGAGATGTCACCTGGCTTTATTGTAAAGTCCCAAAGAGCCTCTCCTCTCAAATGACACAAATCCCTGGAGCTTTTCATTTTGTTTCGTCAATAATTTTTAACCTTTCCTTTTTATTATTTTTTTCCAGGGCCCACTCTACTCCAGGCCAACAGCCTGGCTAAGCGTCTGGGTCATCCCGCAGCCAGCGCGCTGCTTTTAAAAACATGCACACATGTTCTGCCTCTGATTTCCTGAGTGGTCCCAACACCTGGAGTGATCAGAGTCCAAAAAAGTCAGGCCAGGAAATTGAGTTCTTCTCGACTCCTGGCTGGGTCATTTAGATATTGGAGGATGAAGGTGCTTAGCAACTAGCTAGCCTTCCACCAGAGAAGAGCAAGGCCCTGCCGGAGGAATCAGGAGACCCCGGAGCTGGCAAAGCAGAAGAGAGAAGCCCCACAGGTCCATCCGCGGAGGGCCGGAGAATTTGTGTGTCCACCTCAAATCTTTCCTCGTCTCCTACCAAGCAAAAGAAAACTAAACATCACTCTCCCGCCTACATAAAACACACACAAAAGGAATTTTTTTAAAGAGGAAAAGAAAAAAAAAAACCTAAAAGCATTTTGAAGGCAAAAGGCTGTTTATTGCTGCCAAAGTGCTGATTTTTTTTCCCCCTGCCTCTGGCAACTATATGAGAATTGGAGACTTCAGCAGAGAAGAAATCCATTCACTTGTCATCACATAAAACCTCTGTGTTCCACAGAGGAAATGGCACAATTTCACCCTTAACTGGATTTGTGAATTCGGATCGAGGGCTGAGAGAGAGGACAGGGTAGACAGGGTCAAGCTTCCCTACCTCCTGGGACATTGTGTCACCTCGCTCTGCCATGGAAGAGCACACAATTGCTCCAAAGAGATCTCTGTCATCGGGAGACAAAGGTAGAGAGGAAAGAGTCAGGACAAGGCAACCACCCGTCCCGGCCCAGGCCAAGATGGACCGGTTCCATCCGCATCCCCACAGAAGGGTCCATCCAAACGCGTTCTAAACAAGTAGAGCACTGGGGATTCTTTTTGTCCTTCTCCCCAGAGTATATAGCCCATGGCCCTTTTAATGACTGTTTGGAACAATTGTGCTTGCTATTGGGCTTAGCACATTTTATATTCAGTCTCTGTGCTAAGCACAGTCTTCATTTTCTCTTGACCGCTCCTGCCAGCTATTGTTTTCCTGCCCATCCACACTACCTGGCCTGAGGGAGTGGTCCCCATCCACAGAGATGGCTGAATGGCAGAGGGGAACTCAAGACCGTCCAGTCCAACCACCCGTTCTTAGCAGATGCCCGTCCTGACCCTTTCTGTGACTTCCCACCTCTTTTCTCAAATCCTCTTTGCCCCCCTCTATCTTCCATTGTGACGTTCAAGTCAAAGTGCGGCAGCTGCAGCATCCCCTCCCAAAATCTCTGTATCAATTTCTTTTGAGTTTCAAAGTGATGAGGTCAAGATCCAGAAAACTTGAAACCGGAGGAAATTGGGTTGCTAGGCTCCTGGGGTTGTTTATTATGCTCTCAGCCTTAATTAGGTGTAAGTAACATCTTGTCAGTGTTCTGCCACATATGCTAAAGCTGTCGGGGCAATTTTACTGAGTCTGACAGCTTAAATCAGAAACAAGAGAGTCGACATGTCAATATGGGGCTGGACATGATGGATATATTAAGAGGAGTCTGGAAAATTCTGGACTTCATTATATCGACTCAACTTCTCAAAAGTTTCTGTCAAAAGAATCTCAGCCTCCCTGGAAGCCTCCGCTGGGATCTGATTACACCCAATTAGAGGGCCTCCCGCAGCCACCTGGACACAGGAGGCTTTCTGCAAAGGATTCATCAGAGGGGCGACGGAGGGGAGATGAGAACAGGGAAATTGCTGATTGCGGTAAAAATTTCTGCAAATAGATCTATTGAGATTTAAGAGGTGCAATAACTTGACAGTTTAGGTAAGTTAAAAACTGCTTAAAAATTGGTTTGCAGGTTGTTTCTTTCTTTTTTTTTTCCATATTGGCCCCAGGCTATTTTCAAAATGAAAAGCAAGGGGTAAGTCCTGAAAAGGGAGGCGGAGTTGAAGGCAATAACAAAATGTTAAAGACAATAAAGAGGAAAGTGATAATCTTCTGAAAGTGTTAGAAGCACTCTTGACTTAGGACGGCAAACTTCTCCCAGGGAAAAAATGAGGGTAAGGGAAAAGGAACTTTTACTAAGGAGACTTGGCACGGTAGCAGCTTGGCGTGCACAAGGCTCTTCCATGCCCAGTCCCAAAAGGGCCGCTTTCTCGAGGCATCTACAGCCAAGACCCCAAGCACTGACACATTACAAACTGCCAGTGGCCTGTCATCGTCAGTGGAAGAGAACCTTTGCTCCTTCGGCCAAGGAGGGAAGGGGTACACCTACAAGGGGCGTACCTGGCCCCCGTGACATGGCATGATGTTCCTGGCGACGTTAAGTATCTAAATAACAAGGCGGAGCTCAGGCTCACAGTGTATCTGGTTAAGGCAGGGCTCAGATCTAAAATTACACACAGCCTCACAAATGCCTTTACAAAAGAATACATTTTTTTTCCTGCCCCCATTCCCTTTAAGGGGAGAGTTGTCAATCAGTGGTGTGTGCTCACATTGCCAAACGGCAAGACTGTAAACCTTAGACTTGCTGTAAAGATTCATGTCTACACAGTCCAGTGGGTGGAATACTCAGAAAGAGGAAGACTCTCCAGGGATTTCAGCAGAGGAGAACGTCTAGCTTTACAATGAGCCTTTCCATTTAGCCATTTTGGTTGATGGCTCATATGCATTTTTGCTGAAATTAGGTAGTCACTGTGGCCTGACAATGTTGACAGTGCTTCAGAAGTTTAAACAGATATGACCTGACTCTTGAAGAAAAGAGTAAACATCGGTGAAGTGACTTGGAGACAACAGTGGAGGAAGGAAAGTGCGTGGACATTGGTTAGCAGGGAAATAGGCAGGCCCTTAGATTTTTTTTTTTTCTTGCGAAAGAAAAGCAAAGCACCCTCCATTTAGTTGAAAAGCAGTGGGGCATTTTTCTTTTCCTTTTGTAAGTGTGTTAATGCTAATTGTTTTCCCCTCTGTCTCAAACTGCATTGGGTTGAAAATCTCTTTCCCAAATCAATTTGGAGGCAATGAATCATCAGCCGTGGTGAATGAGCTGCTCTTTCATCAACCCAGCAGGTGTGTAACAGTCTTCTCTGAATGGTCTCCCCTCCTGTGCCTCTTATAATTCCAGTGACAGAAGTCAGAGACGTATGAGAACTCCAAGGCTCTCAGTCTTGATCCCCTGTGTCCAGTTTTTCCTTTAACAAAAACATGGGGATCCCATGACCATGAGGGCCTACGTTTTAGGTTCTCTACTATGACTCCTACAGATCAAGATTATGCCTATTAAATTCCCCCAATAACTCTCTGGAATGTCCTCCAGCACCTGAACAAAGCAAAATAATTTCACTCAAAACACTAGTATTTTGTTGTCTCATTCAAGAAATATCCATTAAGCTCATAAGCCATGTCATGGCCCATGTTAGATTCTGGGAACTATGGAAACTAATAAATTAACTAATCCTGAAGCAGTGTTTCTTTGTCCCCAGTATTCTTCTATGTGCCTTGCATAAAATAAATCACATGATCCTTAGGTCAAAAGGTAATTACTATTATAATCATTTCCATTTAATAGATGAAGAAATAGAGGCATAGAGAGGTTAAGTACCTTGCTTGATCAAGGTCTCACAGCTAGAATGGAGGGGAGGATTCCTATACTACACTACACTACCCTGCCTGCCAGCAGCAAGACATGGTCAGTCCCTGCCATTGAGGAAATCAAAGTCTGTTGGACCAATGTTATCTAGCCATATACCTGAGCGAACATCTGAACATAAAGGAATCGTGCTGTAACAGGCATAACACCTCATCAGACACCTGTTGAAACCTAACATCAATCAAATCAGGCCTGTGTTAGTTATGCTATGAAGCGCTAAGCTCATAGCAACACCCACAGCCTCCTTCTCTGGAAAGTTGCCAACAGCTGCTCCCTGCTCAGGAGCTGACATGGTTTGGCTCATGTGAACTTCTACCCCGGCCACAGACAAAAGACAAGGAAGGATACCTGTAGTAGTTTCCTAGGGCTGCCATAACAAAAGGCCGCAAACCGGGTGGCTTATAACAAGAGAATTTTCTTGTCTCACAGTTATAGCTGCTGGAAGGCCCAAATCAAAGTGTTGGCAGGGCCATGCTCCCTCTGAAAATCATAGAAGAAGGATTTTTTTCCTTGCCTCCTCCAGCTTCTGGTAGCCACACACATTCCTGGACTCTGGAAACACAACTCTAATTTCTGCCTGTGTTCTCACAGTCATTCTCCCTGTGTTCTTCCCACAGTTCTCCTTCTCTGCACGCGTCCACCTCCACATCCAAATTTAGTCAGGTTGGAGTGAAGCCCACTTAACAATCTCATTTTAACTTGATTACCTCTGTAAAAACCCTATTTCCAAATAAGGTCACATTCTGAAGTACTGGAGATTAGGACTTTAAGATGTCTCTTTCGGCAGAACACAACTCTACCCATTGTAACACCCTCACCAAGTGCAAACCGGGAAACCCCACAGCCTAATAGGTGCTCTGGCTCAAGATCTCCGGCCAATAAGAGTGCACTATACCAGTTGATAATTATTTGACCCAATTAGATTCTGTCTTCAGAGTTTGGGATTCTAGCCAGACAGAGGGTAAAAGACAAATCAATGAGTGTGGTGGAGTCACTGCATAGGGACATAGGGACTCTGACCCCTGCTGTTGATGGCCTCAATAGACAGATTTATGGCCAAAATGTTTCTGGAGCCTGAAATGGAAAGTCAAGTTCAAGTTTTCCACTGGCCCAGGTGGCTGCTGAGGCCTCTTCCTGGGCTTGCTTGCTTATTTTTACTAACTGTGTCAATTAAACTAACTAGCTGGGCAACTTTTTTATTTTTTTTACTTTTTATGCAAGCCAGTCCTGACTTTTTCCATCTTATCAATACAACATTTAAAATTCAAATACTATGGAAAACAATTTCATTTATCTTATCTAGTTTTGGTTTCTAATCATTCCAGTATCTCCTTATCACATAGTAAATATATTTTTCATATAGGTGTGTGTGTACCTTATATGTGATTTATAATACATACATATGTGTATCTATACCTATACTTATATAATCTATATATACATGCATATATATACATATGTATGCATCTTCTACCTCATTCACAATAGAATGTGTAGTGATTGCATTTATGAATATAGATCTGTGCAAGTATAATTATAGATTTGTGGTATGTTTCTTTAGCATCATGAATTAAAATGATAATAATAATAATAGATTTTATTTATTGTTTAGCATGTGCCAGACACTTGGCTATGGACTTGACATACACTATCTAACTGAGTCTTTGCAATCATCTAGAAAGGAAGAAATTATTACTCCTGCTTTACAGATGAATAAACTGAGACTCAAAATTTGACTAACTTGACCAATGTGACATAGCCACTACATGGAAGATCTGAGACTTGAACCCATGTAGTCTACTCTAGAACTCATACTGTTAACCACTTTATATACCCCGTGCTTTAAACAATGCAGTCTCATGGAAACCTAGAGCTAAAGAAGACACTGGGATTATTTGATCCAGCAGATTCTTTTTATTTATGAGAACAGAGTCACTGTGGGGTTCAGGGGCTCGATTGTTGGCATAGCTGGAAATGAAATCCCTCCCAGGCATCTACTTCCAAGGCTCGTGTTTGCTACAGCAACTCTGGCCCTTCTGGGTTGTATCTCAATGAAATTTCAAGTGGTTCTCATGTAAATGGCTTGTCTGCTGTTTCTTGCAGTGAAACGGGGTTTTCCTTATATTTAGATTATGTTGGTCATTTCAATTAGAATCAGAGAGAGAGGGAGCTAGACACCTCTGTAAGGCTCACCATTTTCCAGAAAGTCTGACCACAATTTTTAAAGGAGTTGAAACAAAAATCATTACAGTTCATAAAGGGTTCACCAGGAGCTCACCTGAAAACCTAATTAATCAGAACATACATGCCCCAAGCCTTCAAGTCAACTGAGGGTTCTCAGGGCATTCTTTGCACTGCCATCTCCCGGCTCCAAGGCAGCACACAGCGTCAAGTGGGTGCTCTGCTGATATTTCTGACTGACAAAAGCAATTAAAAACATAATACTGTGTAAGTTCCCAGCAAAACCTTGTTATTATTGTGAAGGTGTTTCACATATGAAAGGCAGTTTTAACAATCCTTTTGATTAGTCATTCATGTAACTATTTGAATAAACATTTCAAATCAAGTCAAAATAATCACACACTATAATGGCACTTATGTTGTTGCTTAGATCACTGTGCGTCTCTCTCTTTTCCTTTTCTTTCCTTTTTTTTTTTGAACTGAGTAAATAAATATAATCCCTTTGCTTACTTTTTGATTTCAAAGTGCTAAATAACGTGATGTTTTTTCTCTTGCTAATGATGCTTTCTAGTCGGCTATAATAGGAAGGTTGAATGCAACCCCTTTAAACACGTGTGCCTTCTTGAAGAGAAGGTTGAATTTCTGCAACAATAGAGATGAAAAGCAACAATTTCCAATGATCCTTTGTTCGCTAACACCAAATCCACAGAATGTGGGTGAAGCCGCGTGGGAATATAGCTGTCAGGGCAGACTATCCACTAGATAGCCACCTAAGTTGTCCACCCCAGTCTCTCTTATTTTCTCCAGGATAGATAGATAGATAGATAGATAGATAGATAGATAGATAGATATAGATAGATAGATAGATATAGATATATATCTCTTTTTTTTTTTTAATGAGAAGCAGGGAGGCAGAGAGACAGACTTCCTCGTGCACCCTGACTGGGATCCACCAGCAAGCCCTCTACCTGGGAGATGTTCTGCCCATCTGGGGCCACTGCTCTGTTTCTTGGTAACCGAGCTATTCTAGCACCAGAGGCAAGGCCATGGAGCCATCCTTAGCACCCAGGGCCAACTTGCTCCAACTGAGCCATGGCTGTAGGAGGAGAAGAGAGAGAGAGAGAGAGAGAGAGAGAAGGGATGGGGGAGGGAAGAAGAAGCAGATGGTCGCTTAACCTGTGTACCCTGACTGGGAATCGAACCCAAGACATCCACACGCTGGGCCAACACTTTACCACTGAGCCAACCAGCTAGACATACAGAATATTTCTATAAATAATCATATTCATCACACTCATAGAATAGTCTTTTACTAATTTACCCATTGGACCTCCCAGAAATATCTGGCACAGCTGACCTCTTCTCTGGCCTTCCATGACACCACACCCTCCAGGCTGTGCTCCTCCTCTCTGATTGCTCCCATCTGTCTCTTCTACCTGCACTTCTTCCTCCACCATGTCTTAAGCCTTGACGAACCCCAAGCCAGTCCTCATTTCATTTTCCTCATTTCATTCTCACTGTGCAGGAGAGCATCAGCTCCTAAATATTCCACAAACATATCTGACAGCAGCCGCCATGTTCCCCTCAGCCTCAGGCTCTAATGCTCCTGGGTGAAGTAACGGTCTCCCAGCAGCTGTCAGATGTGTGGGCTTTCCTGTCCCCGTCAGTTACTACACCAGCTCTTCAACGGTCCCTCTGTGCTGAAAATAGGAGGCCACCAGTCCCCTTCTTAAGATGTGTCCAGTGTCTTCACCATATAAGAAGAGATCAAAGTCCTCAGAATGTTATGCAAGGACCTTCACAGTCTGACTAGCCTTTGTTGCCTCCCTAGTGCCACCTCATCACTACACTACCACCTCTACCAATGCCCCGCAAGACGCATCTGCTGCAGCTTCGTGACTATGGCAGGCCCTCCTGCTCTCTGTGACCACTCACATGCTTTTTATTATGTCTGATACCTGCCTCCCTTTCTTCCCACACCACCTTGCTAATTTCTACTGGCCCTTCAAGAATGCAGTTCAAATGTCGCTCGATGGTCTTCAGCCTCTACAGCTTGTGCATATTTCTGCCTGTCGTATGCTTCTTATCAGAACATATGACCCGTTACACACTATTTATTTATGTACCACTACACACACCCACACACACCCACACACACCCATCCCTACCAGAGGACACAGCACATAGCACATATTTAGTAAACATTGGATGAATAAATGATGTGCCCAATCTCACTGCCAGTTGTGAAACCTGTAATTCAAACCCAAATTAGTTCAAATCTATTGTGTGTGTGTGTGTGTGTGTGTGTGTGTGTGTGTGTATTATATGTATCGCCAGACAATAATGGAGATACTATGTATATACCATCAGGCCGATCTCAGTAGAAATTTTATGTACATAATAATGGGACTCAGGAGTTCCTGACCATTAACAATTGTATTGATATTTTCTATGGCTTAATTACAGTAGTCCAGGTTTACAATTAACAAGTTCTTTCAACATACAAACAATTAAAAATAAAAAACTTATTCCTGTCTGTGTGCCACTCGTTAGTACCAGCTTGGTATAAAATTCCCCTTCAAGGCCTGGCTGTTTCCTCCATTTCAGTGGGTTTATGAGGCTTGAGGTAAGTGTGAAGTTATGACCCAAAGGCAAATGATTCTAAGACTTCCTTCCACCCACCCTTCCTTATTTGATTTCCATCCCTGTGGTGCAAATGCTGAACAATCAAAGCACTCGAATGTTGGAGAGGCGCTAAAGCAATCGTCTAGTCCAGAACCCCACTTCCAGGCACCAGCAAGCATCCCAAACACCCAGGCTGGGGAAGTTCACAAGACTCCATGCATTGAAAACTCCACAACTCCGCTGGGAAGAACTTTTCGGTGTTCTTTTCAGATAACTAGCAAGAAGTGTTAACTTTATTTAGTAATCAAGACTCTTCCAAAAGGGGTGTGTCTTTTTTTCCAGAGGCATCTTTAGGAGGCAGTAACTGTTTAAGAGGTGGCATGACTAGTTTTGTGCTTGACACCACTTATTATCTTCTGCTGCCCATCTCATCGGCTTTCAGGTTAAAGCGAGAAAATGTGTTTCTAACTTAGGCTAGTTTTCTTAGCAATAATATCTGAAGTTTCAGGGCAATAGGAAATAAAAACACAAATATTGGAGGGTTTGATTCATCAGTAGAATTAAGGAGACAGTATTTATTTCTATGCTTAAATACTGGTCCAGAATTATTTCGTACAACTCTTGATAAATATTGGACCTTCTAACACTTCCCTCCAGATAAATAACTTTTCTCATTTGCTTTAGATGAATGTATCTTCTCTAAGCCCAAATATATCTTTCTTAGGGAAGGCCAACACATATTGGAGTGATCTACCAACTAAATGTTCTCCTATTTTGTATTTTCGTCAGCAACAACAAAGATAATAATAATTGCAAGTGGCCCGCCCTATCCCTTTAGCCTCTCTCTCTTCTCTCCCCCTTGCCCACCAACAAGCCAGCATAGTATCATACCAAAAAGATATCAATGTCTAAGAAATATTTTCTTTAAATCTAGAAAGAAATATATGCTTTGAGCTTGAAATTAGAGTCAAATATAAAAGACAAATAAAAAAATATATTTATTTGGTGCCTGTAATAAGCCAGATCTTGTTATATAAATATTTTTAACTTTTTTTTTTCATTTAATCTGTAAATAACCTTATGGTGTAAGTGCTATTTTCCATGTTTACAAATATGGAAACTGGAGCTAATAAAGAAAAAAAAAAACAGATTTTTAACCCAGCTTTGACTTCCAAAGTCTAAGCCACTTCTATAACATGCTACTTCCCAAGTTAAAAGAAAAACATTTTAAATCATAATCACCAAGGAATGACTATGTTTTGATAAATTTGGTTAATTCGGAGAAAAGCTCTAAAATAAAAGATGGGTCAAAGTCAGTTTACAATTGTTCAGATGGAAAATAGCACAATAATTAATAAATAATAATACAAGAAAAACTGTGCCCTGGCTGGTTGGCTCAGTGGTAGAGTGTCAGCTCAGTGTGTAGATGTCCCCAGTTTGATTCCTGGTCAGGGTACATAGAAGAAGTAACCATCTGCTTCTTCACCTCTCCTTTCCCCCTTCTCTCTCTCTTTCTCTTCCTCTCCCACAGCCGTATCTTCATTGGTTCGATTGTATCAGCCCCAGGCATTGAGAATGGCTTTGTGGAACCTCTGCACTAAAAATAGCTCAGTTGTGAGCATGGTCCTAGATGGTTAAAGCATCAGCCATATAGGGATTGCTGGGTGGATCCCAGGTGGGGCATATGTGGGAGTCTGTCTCTTCATCTCCCCTCCTCTCACTTGGAAGAAAAATAAATAAGCTGTGTTTCGCGTACTCACAACCGTAAAGCTACTATTACCCCTCCCTGTATAAACAATAAACACGTAAGATGGGATTTATCTATGGGACTCAACCAAAATTGGATAAGGAAATCTGTAGAGCAGGGGTCCCCAAACTACGGCCCGCGGGCCGCATGAGGCCCCCTGAGGCCATTTATCCGGCCCCCGCCACGCTTCCGGAAGGGGCACCTCTTTCATTGGTGGTCAGTGAGAGGAGCATAGTTCCCATTGAAATACTGATCAGTTCGTTGATTTAAATTTACTTGTTCTTTATTTTAAATATTGTATTTGTTCCTGTTTTGTTTTTTTACTTTAAAATAAGATATGTGCAATGTGCATAGGAATTTGTTCATAGTCTTTTTTAATAGTCCGGCCCTCCAACAGTCTGAGGGACAGTGAACTGGCCCCCTGTGTAAAAAGTTTGAGGACCCCTGCTGTAGAGCTATCCTTAATTAGTAATTACTGTATCTGGAGTTACTGCCTTAAAAATTGTGACACATTTTCCTGGTTATCCCTGCTCTTCAGTCCTACCCATCGGAAGGCCAGGCATTGTGGGGCACACTTTGAAGACAGGAACAGTAAACAGAGAATCAACTTTTGCAAATTAACCCTTACTTGTTAATACCTTTCTCTAAACAAGAGGAGTGGCCAATCAGAACCATTTAACAGCAACTAAATAGGATTTTCAATACTGATAGCTGACAGGTAATTTTGCACTAAAATCTGCCAAAGGCAGGGAAAACTGTCTTTGTGAGCTATACTATAAGGAAGCTAGGCACTTAACTGAAGCTTTAGCAGGCTCTCTCCAAACAGCAGAGGGCACTAAATAGCCTGAGAACTAGCCAAAGGAAGAAGGAAATAGTATTTAGGGTTTGTACTCAGTAGTTCTGACCTTAGCAACTACTGTGCAAGTTACCTTTTACTGCCCTTGAGAAGAAGTAATATAATATAGTTTAACTCTCAATATTCCCTCCTCAACAAAGAACACTTGAAATATGAACCAAAAAAATACTTTAGGGTTTGACATAAATATGCAGCCATTTGTTCTGAGTGACACATTTTATTCCCTATAGTAAGAAGCACTGGGAAAGAAGAGAAATGCCACAGGCACTTCCATGGCCCAGTGATCTGCACAGCCCCCACTTTCAGTCCAATCTGGAAAAGAGAAGATAGCACCTGTGCTGAAAGTTAGAAAGTAGGAACAGTTGATAAGAGAGAAAATGTGAAAGAAAATTGCATCATAGTTTTGTAGGCTGTTCTATTAAATTTCTCAGGAAAAAAAAAATTGCTCTGAGACTGGCTGTGGTCCAGTTCAGCTATTTCCTGATGCACTTCTGCGTTCAGTTTATGTAATAACACTCCATTTCCCTAGCATGCCTTTTGTTTAAGGACCTCAGAGCACTTTTAAATGCTTCATCTCCTTCATCCTCCCAACAGCCCCCATGAAGTAAGTAGTAGGCAGCACGTGAGCTCATCTGTCTTTTCTAGACGAGACAGCAGAGCCTGAACACTGGGCTCCATCCACTGGCCCATGCAGTCTTTTACCCAACTCCACAGTTTGCCTAAAATGGTGCTTCTTAGTTCTTAAAATGATGACTCTTTCAGACAACCCTAAACGAAATCCCCAGGAATTCTGATCCTTCCCAGAGAGAAACATCCATGAAAACTCAATACATAGGAGGGTGAGTTTCCATTCATTCAGAAGGATTTATTGAGCACATAGTATATGTCATACACTATTCTAGGCACTAGGAAGGGAACAACACAGAAACACACAACAAAAATCTCTGTGCTTTTATTTTTTATTTTTTTGTATTTTTCTGAAGTTGGAAAACGGGGAGACAGTCAGACAGACTCCCGCATGCACCCAACTGGGATCCACCTGGCACACCCACCAGGGGGCGATGCTCTGCCCGTCTGGGGCATTGCTCTGTTGCAACCAGAGCCATTCTAGCACCTGAGGCAGAGGCCACAGAGCCATCCTCAGCGCCCAGGCCATCTTTTGCTCCAATGGAGCCTCGGCTGCGGGAGGGGAAGAGAGAGACAGAGAGGAAGGAGAGGGGGAGGGATGGAGAAACAGATGGGTGCTTCTCCTGTGTGCCCTGGCTGGGAATCGAACCCGGGACTCCTGCACGCCAGGTCGAAGCTCTACTACTGAGCCAACCGGTCAGGGCCCCTCTGTGCTTTTAGAGCTAACGTTCTCATGGGGAGACAGACAACATACATAGCAAGTAAGTTTAAGTATATAATAGCAAGTAAGTTAAGTATATAACTTATGTCAGAAGATAGTAAGTGTCTATGGAAAAATATAGAAAGAACAAAGCAAGGAAAATTGGAAGGAGGCTGAAAATTGGGGTTTGCAGGGTTCACCAGGAAGGTGACATTTGAGCTAACACTTACAGGAATTGGCAAGGTCATCTGAGGTGGATCATTCCAGGCAGAGGGAGGATTTGCACAAGGGCAGTGAGGCGGGACCTTGCCTGGGGTGCCCCAGGAGAAAGAAGGAGGAAGGAGGAGGCCAGTGTGGCTGGAGTGGAGCAAGCAAGGAGGGGAGCAGTGGGGCCCGGGGTCCGAGGGGAACCAGGCTAGGTCAAGCGAGCCTCGGAGGCCGCCGTGAGGACTTCAGCGTCAATGCCACCGAAATGACGGAACTGGGAGGACTCAAGCAGAGGCTGGTTGTCTTCTGTGGACCAGCCGAGAAGGATCATGGGGCTTTATTGTTGATGCTTGTTTTTTTCAAAACAGAGAGTTTTGTTTTGATTTTCAAAATATAAAATTAGAGTAAAATATTAAATGCGTCCTTTTTAAAAAAAATATGCATGTGAATTAGTTTCTCAGGGCTACCTTAACAAAATACCACACTGGGTAGCTTAAAACAACAAGTTTATTGTCTCACAATTCTGGAGCTAAAAGTCCAAAAACAAGATGTCAGCAAGGCCATGAGCCTTCTGAGCCTTGTAGGGGAGTCCTTCTTTGACTCTTCCTGGCGTCTGTGGTTTGCTGGCCATCTCTGGGGTTCCTTGGCGTGTGGCCGTGACACTCCTATCCATGCCCCTGTCATCACAGGGTGCTCTCCCCTGTGGGTCTCTCAGCCCGTGACACCATGTTTCTCAACAATTCTGATTCTGACCTGAAGTTGCACACCTGCCTACTGAGGATCAATTCTTGGTCTGGTCAGTGAAAGGGTCGTTAGTAAGCACCTAGGGAGTGTGGACAAAGGTTTGCGGATAGTACCAGTACCCGATCTCAAGAGGCTTACCTCCTCCCTCTCTCTCAAGACCCAGCCAGGTGGGGAATGCTGCAAATCTCTGCTGTGTTTCTTCCCTGCATTGTTACCGTGTGTGTGTGTGTGTGTGTGTGTGTGTGTGTGTGTTCTTATGTTTGTATATGTGTGAGGATGTATGTGTCATTCTGGGCTGTGACCATGTGCATCTGTGATAAGTCTGTGTGTGAGTATATGTGACCATGTACATATGTGTCTGAATGTATGACTTATGGACATATGTTTGTGCGGATGTGTGTGTGTCTGCCAGTCTTTATAAATGTATTTACAGTAAAGGCACAAACTCTCTCTTGAAATACTAGATGCTGTGTTAAGCAAAGTGAAGCAAAACAGTTATGGATTGTCTGGGCCTGTCAGCCCCAAAGAGCAGCTTCAGCTTTCCAGAACTATTGGTATTCGCACTCTTTTCTCACTGAGGAGAGAGCATCCCTCTCACCTTGCCCTTACCTAGGATCTGGAAAGAGAACAGTGGACCTCTGCAAAAAACTACTTCTTCTAAACTTAGCCTTCACAAGCATTTGAAACAGTATGATGGCAAGAAAAATAAATAGCCTGGGCACATGTGTCCGGCTTATCAAAAGAATCCAGAAACTTCTCCACAGGGTGGCTAATAGGAAAAGAATGACAGGCCTGGGCTAATCAAAGCTCTCATGAAGGGAAGAAAAGTATATGAGAAAGTACATACTCGGGAAAGGGTAAAGGACTACAGAAAAGCAGACTATTGCTTGACTGTTGGATACCACATCCTTGGTGCCATAGCCTAGAAGGGGAGAAAACAGGGCAGTGTTCCAAGACCGATGTGCAAAAGAGGATGAGGGACTCGGGCCATTCGTGTAGCACTGACCAAAGTGTAGGAGGCCAGGTGGTCTGGGTGGCCTTTGCCAGCACCTTTAGCTCCTCATTGGTATCATGGAGACTTCCTTCTATCAGCTTTTAGTCATGGACCAAGAGCCAGAGTACACTCAGTGACCTACCGAGCCAACCAAGACTTCATGCGCATGATGGAAAGGGGACAGTGCCCCCAACTCCAGAAGAACCTTAACCAACACAGAATATGACATAGCAGACATTGCTTATAAACCTCTTAATTCTCACAGGATTCCACTCGACAAATGAGGAAACCAACATACCCAGAAATTAAGGAAGTAACTAGCTCAGGTCAGCAGAGAGGCAGTAGCTAGGCAACCATTTCCACTCCCAGAGGCTAGTTTTATGGCAAGTTTTCTTCATGATCCTGAAGACTAGATCAGGTGACCGTCCTTCACTCCTGGAAGCTAGAGAGCGCTAAGTCCTTGCTCTAAAACATGTGCAGCTCTAGAGAGTTGTGTGTTTGCGGTAGAGTTGAACCGGAACCAGCACCAGGTCACCCAATACACCCAACCCCAAACATGCCCCCAATATCAGAGCTAGAGGATTCAGGATAGAAATGCCTTCTGAGGCTAAGGTGAGAGAATGGGGCTGGGGAATGCCACAGGTGTTCTTTTCCTTATCATCTGTGTGCTGATGCCTGAGGGATTATTGAACATTTCTGGCCTAACTTTCCCAATATGAGAATTGAGGAGTTTTGAATAGACTAGATTGTGGTTAACCTCTAGCATTCTGTAGTTACTTCCTAGGAAGGTATGTCCTAAAAAAAAAATATCAAGGGTCCCTTGGGAGAGACACAGGATTCTCACAGAGCTTTGTAAACACAAAAGCAATACACACTTGTCAGGCATTAATTCTTTTATGATTACTATACAGCTAGCCAGGAAGCACTTCTAAGTTTAAGGGGAGCAGCATCAAAGCCCTGGCCAGGTGAATTTTACAAGAATCTTTGATAAGAAAGAATTTTATTTCCTTAGGGAATTAAAGAAGCCAAGAATGGCAGCTCCCATGGCCCGACCCAAAGCATCCCAATTACTGCAGCCACTAAATGAGACCTGTAGGGGCATGAGTATGAGACATTTCCCATGACATTAGAAGACCTGATCTTCCCACTAGCCAACAGAGCTCTGTGTCCCTCTCTTTCTCCTCCTTCCTGCCTGTGTTACAGCCACTCACACCCTCCCCCCCCCCCCCCTCCTCAGTCCCTACCCGCTCAGCCTATATTTCCAGTTTAGGCTCCTGAGAACATGGCAGTGGGGTCCTACTTGAGGATTCCACCCTTGCCTGGAAGGGAAAAACGGGGTGGCTTCTACATCTCCTTCCCAAACTGCTATTTCCTCAGAAATCGTGAACTCTACAGAAAAAAAAAAAGAAAAAGAAAGAAACAGCAAATAAAAAGAGGCAGCCTCGTCTCGTCACAAAGAGAGAGATTGATGAGATCAGCGCCTGCCCAGGCTCTCCTCCTCTTTCCCTGGAACCATCAATATCCGCGGGGCTGTGCCCTGCAACAGCCCGAGCTGAACTCTGCGTTCCGGAGGCGGCGCTCCTGTCACCGTTCCGGCTCTTCCCAGACTGCCTCCCTCCCCGCCGGCTCCTCCCAGACCCCTTCCCTCCTAGTCCTTGTTTACAAGGAGTTAGCCCTCTCTGTAAACGAAGCCCTCTGCAGCCTCCCACTCTCGGAGGCCATGTGTTGAGCCCCATGAGCCGACTTGTGGCATTTATTAGCGCAAGAGGAAAAATGCTTGTCTCATCAGAGAGCAGCTGGAGACAGAACGCTTTTCAAAGGCGTGTAACTGACCTCTAGCTCAGCTGCTGGATGCCTGGGTATTGCAGACTCAGAGGATTCTCATATTCTCTCTCCCTCCCTCCCTTTCTCTCTCTCTGTCTCTCCCCTCTTTTTTCATCCCTCCCTCTTGCAGCCTCCACCCACTCTTTTCAGCTGAGCTCTGACCTTGCAGGGCCTGAATCCCCCCATCCATCTCCTTACATTGTGTCTCTTTGGTGAACTCATGCTGGGAGATTAATTGCTGCTATCACCCCTAATCCATCACACTTCCCAAAGATTGTTTTGACATCTAGTTAATTTTTGGCTGATGATTTATCAAATTCTTATTACCGTGCTCTGAAGGGGCTCATTTATTGTGTTGATTCATGGTAATGATAAAGGGGAAGCATTTTGAATTTTAACTACATTTCCCTCATGCTTCTTCTACCAAGTGTAGTAAGAAAAGGGAGGGGAAATAAGAAGAAGAAGAAAGAAAGAAGAAAAGGGGGAGGGGATGGAAACTGTAGCTAGGAAATACTTCAACGATTCAAAATATTCAATATGAGCAGAAAAAGAGAGGGAAATAATTTGTTCCATTTTGTGAGCAAAAGCCAAAATCTGAAGGAGGTTTTTTTTTATATATACATATATAATATATGTATTATATACATACGAAGTATTTCTAGCATCTGGGTCTGAACTACCTTTGGAAAGCTCATACCCCTAAGGCTCTTAAACATTTATTGCCCTGTAATATTACCTAAATGTCTACTACCATTTTAGTCAAACAGAACTTAATGGTAAGTGATTTCAGTCCCCTACGAGTGGAAATGTAAAATGAATGTCTTCGCCAGGCCAGATGGTCATCCACCTTTTAAAAGTGCAGAGAGACTTCCTTTGCCACTCAGGTCACTCCCCAGACCTTCAAAATGTCTCATTTGCCACTCAGCTTTATTTAATAAACCCAGATGGTAGGAAAGAGGCCAACATCCACTCTTTTTTTCCAGAATGGAAGAAGCTGGTGTCCCAGGGATTCAGCTGAGAGGTGACAGGATTGTCCCAGGGCAAGGCACTCACCCACAGTCACCGGGCTGGCTGTAGGAGAATGCAAATAATCTAGACAAAAAGAGAAGGGGAGGCCCTGCGATGAGGTGGACAGAGTCAAGGCCATGCACGTCTGCAAAACAGGAGAAAGGTATCCGACCAAAGCAAGGGGAGGGCTGTGATGGAAGCAAGAACTATAATACCCTCCTCATCAGGAATCTCCAACAAGAAAACTCCAGCAAAAACGTACCCTATACAGGCTCTCTGGATACAGAACAGACCAGTAGTCCTTAGTGCCAAGACTGTATCAGGGAAGTGTCCGTCCCACACTTGCTCCATACACCTCCCCAGACCTGCCCTGACACTCCCCCACCCGCCTTCCTTCCTTCTGCAAGTCTCACAAAATTCAGCTCGTCACTGTAGGAAGCCTGCATTACCCCCAGATCTTCAATAAAGCTGTAGATGTTGCTGGCCTGTGCGGAGGTTTGCAGGAGTTTTAGAGGTGAAATAATTTTGCATTTAAGATGGTGAGAAGAAAATATCAACTAGCTGTTCTCCATCTATCCTTAATGAATAAACTGGGCAGTTTTCTCTCGTTTTCAATTCCTTGAAAAATCATATAAAATTATTTGTCTCTTAAAAGCAGTAAAATTCATATATAAAATAATCTAGGCTTAAAATGTGTTTATTTACATATCTATTAGATATGTATGTGTGTATGTGTGTGTGTGTATATATATATGTATATATATATATGAGTACATATGTACCCATATACTTAGAGGGTGTGGCAATAAGAAAACTGTTTTAGTTTTTAAACTAGTTATTGATTTTGTCATATTTTAATGTACATTTTATTAGTTTTGATATTCTTTTCCAAACACCTTCCATCTCACCTTAGTTTACGATTATATTGACTTATTTTTGCTAAAAATTCTCTTCTAACATTTTGTTTCACCTGTAGTACCTCCAGTTATTATATCGCACATGTTTTCTTCATCAGTCTTGCCAGAGATTCATCTATTCCACTAACCTTCTTCTCCCATTTCAGTAAGGACACCACCATGGATCAGCTAGCTACTCAGGCTAAAGTCCTGGCACCATACTGGCTTCATCTCAGACCACACATCCAATCTATCAACCAGTCATTGAAGGCAAGATACAACCTGAAGCTGCCATTTCCTTATCACCTCCGCCTTTGCTACCTAAGCATTCGTCCCCCAGCTCACTGAAATTTCCTCTTGCAGGACCCAACCCCCAGCTCCCTCTGCACCCTCACCTTTCACCTCCCTCACTGTCTTCCGGGCACCCTGGCCTCCTCACTCTTCCTCCAACAAGCCAGCAAATCATCGTCTCAGAGCTTTGGCCATTGCTATTCCTTCTGCCTGAAATATTCTTCTCCCAGAGAGTGAAATTGGTGTCTTCCATCTTCTCAAATTCCATATTGTACTCTATCATCTCTCTCATTCAATAAACTAATTCAGCTCCTTTTTCACAGTGAAAATAGAAGTCAAAAGATGTCCTAGGTCTAATATGGAGTGGTAGAAGGAAAACCTTAAAAGTTGCTGTGCTTCACTACCACACTCTATAGAGGGGTGTGGAAACATGAGCACCCCTGGTCAACAGGAAGGCGGGCACACAAAACATTGTCACCCATTGTCTTCCAGAGGAGTCGTGGTCTGACAGACAGCCATATCAATGGCTGACCCTGGCTTTCCCGAGGCTTCTCTCACTTGCAAAAACCCCTTACCTCTAAAAAAGCACCAACTGCACGGAGACTGTGCTCTGGGAAGCAACTGTTCCTGTCCCTTCCCTTCCCCACGGAAGACTGTGTGCCAGACCCTTCACCCACTACCCAGCACGCATACCCCAGTTTCCTTCCATCATGTCTGAGATGAAGCATGTTCCAACTGGGCACAGACCTTCTCCGCTCCTGTTCTTTCCCTAGGAGAGCAGTTAGCCAGATATCTCCTCTGTCATACCAACAACACCCCTCTCCATAGGCTATTTCTCTCATGAGCATTAAAACAAGGTCAAGTTGAGCACAACATAGAAGTAAAAGTATCCCATCGGGCCCTGCAGCTTCCACCATCTGCTTTCACCCCATTCATAGCCAAGACACTCAAAAGAGGTATCTCACTTTCTGGCTCCCCTTTTCCACCTGCCTCAATGTTCGATCTGCCGAGAACAGCCCTCCATCCTACTCTTCCATCTGACTAGCTCTTACGCAAATCCCAACTGCCTTCTTAGTGTGAAACTTCTGTGGCTTCCTTTCTCTGACCTCTGGGCAGCATTTGACACTATAGACCCCAGCCTCTTACCTGAAATGGACCACCTCTAACCTGGAGCCATGTCTTTAGCAGTCAAGGGTGGCCTCTTTCAATATTTGCACTGTTCTTACCCCCTGTCGGACCTTGGATATTTTCTCCTCCTTTGGATTCCATGACTCCATTCTCTCGGCTTTCTTTTTCCCTCTCAGACTTGTTCATACTATCAACAACATCCCTTAAATGTCAATAGATTTCCTCAAAATTCTGGGATCAGCTCTCTTTTTTGCAAAATCTCCCTGAGTGATCCCATCCTGGCTGCAGTAGTGATCGATGTATTAATGCTTTCCAGATAGATGAAAAAGAGACAGAAGAAAAGGGAGAGAGAGATTTCACTCAAAACTTTCTTCTGAATTGCAACCTCTTTTCTGATAGAGGACCAATAGATACTTCAAACTCCCCCTGGTGGCCCAAATAAGGGCTGGGAATCATACTCTTCCCCCTTTTCTCCCCTCCCCCTGCCACCTACCATTAGTGGCCTTAGCATTTATAGAATACATCATTTCCTTTTACTCTCCAATGCCTTTGCCTCAGTTTGTCTCTAGTTTTTATGATTACACCAGCCCTGTTTACTTTCTGCTTTGGGGGTGTACTTTCAATATTCATTATCGACATTGTGGCCATGCTAATTTTTAAAGCGGTTTTTTTCTCAACAAACCAGCATCCGCCCACCGCATCTTGTGCCCTCTTCCCCCAGCAATGTCTCCGCCTGTCCTTATGCCCCTTTTCCCACCTCCACCGAGCCCCCCTTCCTCTGGCATCACCACACTGCTGACTGCGTCTAATGTGTTATGTATGTACATTTTTTGACTAATCTATTCACTTGAGTTGTGCACTTGAAACCTGTATAGTGTTGCAAACCAATGTCATTCCAATGAATTCAATAAAAAAATAAATTAAATTTAAGTATTTTTTCTGATTACAAAAGCTATATCTATCAATGGTAGAAAATGTTAAAACCACAGATAAACACCAAGATGAAAATTAAATGTCCCATAATTCTACTTTCTAGAGGTAATCACTGTTAACATTTTGCAATTTGTGTACCTTAAAATAAAATTAAAGTCATATACTATCCATATTGTTTAGATACCACTCTTCCCACTATATACTATACCATAAAACTTTTCCATGTTAACTTTTTTTTTGAATTTTGTCAATTTTATAGGCAAAATAAACTATGGTTATTTTAATTTGCATTTCTTTGATGACAAGTTAATTTAAACATAATTTCACATGTTTGTTTGTTATGAGATTATGCTTTTCTTAATAATAGATTTATAAAACATATATTTTGCTTTTAATGTTTATTTACCATTGATTTCTTTTTGTATAAAAGTTGCTATGGATATTATGTATGTCCCAAATATTTTCCAAGAATTGGCTTCTTGCTTTTAATTTTATATATTAAATTTTAAGAAAATTTGAAATTTAATGTCATGATATCTGTCCACCTTTCCCATAACAGTTTGTCTCTCTTTTAATGCTTAGAAGGGCCTCCTCCCTCCCAGCAGTCACAGAATTGGCTCTATTTTTCTACTCTTGGTTATTATGTTTTTAAATTTTGGCATTAAATGGCTTAATACCTCTGGAGTCAATCTTGGGCTATGGCAGGGGTCCCCAAACTTTTTACACAAGCGGCCAGTTCACTGTCCCTCAGACCGTTGGAGGGCCGGACTATAAAAAAACTATGAACAAATCCCTATGCACACTGCACAAATCTTATTTTAAAGTAAAAAAACAAAATGGGAGCAAATACAATATTTAAAATAAAGAACAAGTAAATTTAAATCAACAAACTGACCAGTATTTCAATGGGAACTATGCTCCTCTCACTGACCACCAATGAAAGAGGTGCCTCTTCCGGAAGTGCGGCGGGGGCCGGATAAATGGACTCAGGGGGCCGCATGTGGCCCGCGGGCCGTAGTTTGGGGACCCCTGGGCTATGGTATAAGGTAGGCTGTGGGACATATATTTTCAATTAATTAATTAGTTATCTACCACTCATCTATTTATTAATATAATCTTACACCATTGATTTGAAGTTCCATATCTTTCATATACACCAAATCCCCCAACTATACTTCAGTCAATCTTGAACTTTCGATTTACTTTCACTGACCTATGTCTGTCTGCCTTTCCTTTTCTGTTTTTATTATGTTAGGTTTTTTTTAAATTTTTTATTTATTTATTCATTTTTTAGAGAGGAGAGGGAGAAACAAAGAGAGAGAGAGAGAGAGAGGAGAGACAGAGAGAGAGAAGGGGGGAGGAGCTGGAAGCATCAACTCCCATATGTGCCTTGACCAGACAAGCCCAGGGTTTTGAACCGGCTACCTCAGCATTTCCAGGTCGACGCTTTATCCACTGCACCACCACAGGTCAAGCCTATTATGTTAGTTTTTATACTGTAATTTAATATGTACAAGAACAAGCATTCCCATATCTTCTTTATCAAAATATATTTGGTGTTCTCTTCATGTTATCTCTATGAACTTTAGTACCACTCTTTAATACTCAGCCAAATTTCTTTTAAATTTTTATTGTAATGACATTAATGTTATAAATTTTTGTTCTTTTATCAATTGAGGAATGTGTCATATGTCCTTGTTAATTAAAGTAATCTTTTATATGTTTTAGTATATGTGTGGAACTTTCTTCATGTCCACCAGTGCACATTTTTTATTTGGTTATTTTCCCCAAATTAAATATACTCCTGACGCTATATGAATAAAAGTTGTATTTACATATCTTCTGATATGCTGCCTACTGTAAATTTATGAATGTTTGCATATCTATTTTGTAACTAGCTGTTATATTAAACATTCTTTACTGCTAATAGTTTTCCAGAACCTTTTTCTAGATTTTCAAGAAGATAATCTGTAAATTACTACAATTTTTTTCTTCTTCTTTCAATATTTAAGTTTCATATTTTCTTGTCCTATTCCTGAGACTCTTAGAATACTATTAAATGATAGAAATTAAATTTTATAAAGCCTTTTGGAGCATCTATCAAGATAATGTTATTATGTTTACTTGACTATAGGAATGGTGAATATTATTGAAAACAGTAATGTAAAGCATCTTTGCGTCTCTGAAATAAGTCTTCCTTGGCAATCCACAATCACCCTTCAGTATTACATTGGATACCATTTGCTAAATTTTAAGGATTTTTGCACTTAAAAGTGAGATTGACCTATAGCTTTCATATCTCAAGTATTAATTGCCATGTTCCAGGCTCAACATTCTGACATTTGTTCAGTTGAAAAGCTTTCCATCTTTCCCTGTGCTCTGAAAGGCTTAAATACCCATTGGATATTTTCACATAAATCATTTGGGGGACATAATTCTTTTACTGGTTTTTCAAATGCACCCACACTTATTGGTTACTTTCTAAATAGTCTGTAATTATAGATTCTATTTGCTTTTTTATTTAATCCTATGCAAAAGTTATTTATCTTTTTTCTTCTAATGTTCAAGTGATTGATTTGTCATGTATATACTTTTATTAGAATTTTTATTTTTGCATCATGATGAGAGAGTGGGACCTGTACAATATCTTGCCTTTTAAATTTATTGAAGATTTCCTTGTGGCAAAGAATAGGATTAATTTTTGTAAACATACACAGCTGTTTCAAAAGAAGATGCATGTCTATTTAGAGAATATATGATTCTGTGTATATTAAGAGATATGATGTATGTTTCATTAGGTCTGATATCATTATTTACTCAAACTTTGTTAAACTTACATTCTGGATCGTAAGCAACACCCTTCCTAGTCCCTGGGCACTGCTATATGTTTTGTCTTATTTAAATAAAAAAAATATTGGTTGTTTTCATAAGATCCTGGAAGGCAGAAATTAGACATCCATAATCCCTGCTCTATTTTTCTCAGAAGAGCCCAGAGATATCTTTTTAAGATGAAAATATCGGAACACATTTGTGTCTAAAAATTTTTAAATATTTCATTTCCACTCCACACTCCCTATCCCTTCCCTTATTGTCCTTAGGATAAATCACAGACTCCTTAAAATGACCAATAAATCCTTCAAGTCTGGATGCTGCTGCCTCTCCCTCCTCCTTTCCTGCACTCCGCACACATCCCTCAGTTCATGGGTCAGAGTGAAACTCTCACAGTTCCATCGGTCTCTGTTCCTTGTTTCAGGGGTTTTGTACTCACTGCTCACAAAGCCCACCCTCTGTTTTAACTTAGAGTCTACTTATCCTTTAGGACTGAGCTTAAATGTCACTTCCCATACTAGAACTGTGACATAAAGCTTCTATAACTACCTCTGTATTCCAACCTGCCCCTTGCTGCTGTATTTAGTATTTATCTCCTTGTACTATAATTGCCTCCTTTCCTCTAGCTGCCTTGGCCTCTCCGGACTCCCAGCTCTGTGTCTGATACTTGAGAGACCACTAGACTCTGCCCGGGTTCCCCCTCACTGCTCCACAGCCTAGGAATGGTCTCCAGGCAGTAACCCGGGATGATGATAGGACTTAATCTCATTTATGTTCCATCTCTCAGGGATCACAGTTCTTCCTTGCCTGCTGCTCAGCACATCGACACCTGTTTTTCATATTTCTCGTCTGGCTTCTCAATTGTGTCAGGTGAGAGAGTACCCAGTTCTTGTTACTCCATCTTGGATGGAAGCAAAGTCTGCAAAAGTTGACTTTGAATGTAATCATTTTAATATTTTGCTTTTAAATGTGTGCCTTTGACTAAGAAATATATTTCCATATAAAAGATTTCATTTTTTTACACATATTTCTATTTATGATGTGTAATTTTGTGAGCAAGTTGCTCATCAAGTGGACTTGCATGACTTTCTCATGTTGCTTCCTGGGGTTACCTGTCATGTGACCTTGGGAAACGTGTTTCCTGCCTCTGAGCCTCAGCACTCTCATTTGTAAAAAGGGACAGTAAACCTGAGCTCTTTTTGTCATTTAAGTAAAACGGTTCCTATCAGTCCCAGGAGCAGTGCTTGCTATAAAGCAGGTGCCAAAAATGCTGCTTTCCTTTTGCTCTCGCCTAACAACATGAGTTATTTTCTGTGCCTTATTTATTTAATATATGATCATCCGTTTGATGTTTGTCTTCTTAATAGACTGCCGATCCATTTGTTTTGTTGTTCTGATCTATCTCCAGAACAGAAAGCCCAGTCCACTGGAGGCTCGCTATAAATATCTGTTGACTTACTGAGTGACTGCCTCCTCTTCCTGTCCCCTAGCGTTCTCTGACAGCTAATGTATGCCTCGTTAATTAACGATTACTGAGAACAGCCTTAGGCGTAGAATTGATATAATTTTATGCACTATTTTTGAAGAAATATACAAAGGTCAAAGTTATAAGGAAACTCTCAAAGTCCCTGACACTTAAAATGCACCCTAAGCCCTAATACTACTACCCTACATGAACAAACACCCCTCTGACCCACGTGATCCCTTTCAGATCTAGTACTTAGCAGAGTAGTATATCGAATTACCTTGGCTAAGGTCTCGCTGTGGGCTGAGAGGTAGTAGGCATGTCCTTTAGGGAGAGAGTTGCGTGTTTATTGTGGCTGAGGATGGATGGGTGGCAGTGGGAAAACCTAAAAGAAATATCAGTGGCTGAACCATTTCCTTTCATTCTACAACTGACAGGACTATAGGAATGTCTGAGCCCTCACTACCATGTCTCAACCAGTCAACTCCAAATAAGGAATAGCTTAAAAATGATGGTGAATATAGAAAAAAAAGGCTAAGGAATGATAAATGTCTATTTCTTAAATATCAGTTAAGAAGCTACACTGAAATCCTGCCTATCTCTCCAACACTTAAATAGACAAAGAAATTTATTGAGAGAAAGAGAGAGACAGAGAGGAAAAACACACCACCACCAAAGCTACTTGGGTTTGGATTGGCTGTAGTATGAATCATTGGTTTTCCCTAGGAATAATCAAGAGTGTCATTAGGATGCATTAAGCATCATCTAGCAGGGCACGGGGAGTGCAGGGAGGAAGACAGGCTCTCTCGCTATTGCAGAATCGATGAAGATTACTCAAACTTGCTTGCAGAATATCCTCACCCCATTAGCACCAGACCTGTCTCTCACATTCAGTCTTTCGTGTCTTTTCCTGACTCTTTCCTCTGGGGATGGAGATCTAGCCCCGCAGTGGAGGCAGCCCCAGGATTTCCAGGACAACCACACGCTGCGGTACCTGGGAAGAAAGAGAAGAAGCAGAGAGGCACTGAAGGGCCTTTTCATTCATTTGTTTTATCATCAAATTGTTTTGGACCCAGATGTCAGGGCTGGCTTTCACATAATTCTTGTCCTGGCTCCTTTCTTTCATCCTCCTGTGTTTAAATCCCTCCTCCACAGCCACCTTTGCCTGCCTCACGCTGGCCAGCCTGCTCCACTCCTCACTCCCTCACTCCTCACTCAGCTCTCTCCCATCTCCCGATCTCATTGTCTGTCCCTTTAAATGAGGTCACCCTGACTGAATGAAGGACACGAGGTTCCGAAGAGGTCAGACATTAGCACTGCTATAACTGCACTGCTACTGAAACTGGGCAAAGCCATCCATCACCGGCTCCACTACTCCATTAGGCCTCACATGAAATATGCCCTGCTCTGAATCGCAGAGCTATACATCTCCCGGTCTAGACACCTTCCTGTTGTGTGAAGATCAATGCCGCTCGGTCATGCATCATGTGTCATCCAGTAGCCCTCACTCTAATAACCGTGTCTATTCTCTAGTCTGCAGTATAAATGATGGCGCTGAGAAAGTACTATATTATTCAGCAACCTTGGTCACTAATGGATTATTGGGTTTATTGGTTGATAATGTGAACTCCCTTTCTTTCTTGCTTTCTTCTCCCCCCCCCCTCATTTTTTGGCCGAATATCACTTTTATTTATTTATTTATTTATTTATTTCTCTCTATTTTTATTATTTTTAGCTCAGGTATGAGTGATGGTTGCTGTAGACTTCTGTTGACATACCCCTGTACCAAACCCCTAAAATGATGGTGCTCTAAAAGAAGTCCAATTAGAAAGTATAACCTGTGATCACCTATCAAATAATGGACCAAGTCCAGGGGCAGTTATTTAGCCCTCTGTTTTCTGAGGTTTCTGTTAAGGTGTCTTTTAATAGAAGGAGGCCGTTTTAGAGAACCAAGTTCAGGTGGGGGACCCAGGAACTCCTAGCATCTCGTGGGGCTCAGTGTCACAGAGTCCCTCCTGCCAAACGTGTCTCAACTAGTCTTCCCACTCTTTTGATGACTTACATTCAATACTGCCAGGTGCTGACAATTACTATTGTGACACTGGCTCCCAGTGTTTTCTCTCTGGAATGGGCGAGAAAGCAGGAAAAACACAGAACGAAGAACTCTGCATGTTCAAGTTTAAATTTGGAGCCATGCTAACTCTAGAAAAAGAGATCGTTTCCAACTACCCGACATTTTGAAAGCATTAACACTGTATATTAAACATGGTAAGATTTTATGAAGAAATAAGGTTTTCACTTGAGAGCTGCCCAAAGATAGGATAGGCTTCCCTGAAAAAGAAAGAACTTGTTCCCAGAATTCAAGCCGAGGGTGACCATCTGGAAAGACTGGAATAAGTAGGGCACTCGGATGTCAGAGGGAAGGTGAGCCAAGGAGGCATTTCCAACCTCAGGCAACCTTCAGGTTCTGTGTTTTTATGATATTTGTGGCAAATAGCATGATACATACTTAAGGAGACTATCCGAAGAAATAGTTGGTACATATTTAAAGAGAAATAGTTTTAAGTAATAGGTATTGGGGAGATTAGGTTACAATAGAGGCTGTGAATACTCTCTTTTCCCCACATGTTACCGCCTGTCTGAGCCGCTGCCTCAAAGCCCGTGCAGTGAATGCTCACCCCCGGGCCTCTCTCTTTATCTGTGCTTAGTTATGCTCAGGAACATGAACGCCGTGCCATTGGGACTCGTGGGCCCTGGAAAGGAAGCCAGGTGCTACTGAAAGATCTTCATCTGAGCCTCAGAACTTGAACTACCCAGCCATTTCCCAGACTCACCGGAAGCCTAAATCCACTTACCAAATGGTCAGTCACGCTCAGTTCTCTCAGGGGGGCCTGAGGATTTCTGTGCTCAGGAGCCAGCGAGGGCCTCACACCCTTCAGGGCCTGAGAGTCTGGGGATATTTTTTAATTAATAGACTTTTTAGAGCAGTTTTGGATTTATAAAAAATTTGAACAGGAAGTACAGGGAATCCTTATACACTCCCTCTCACTGCCTCCTGCCCCACCCCCACCCCCGTTTTCCCTATGATTAACAACTTACATTAGTTTCATGCATTTCCTACAATTGATGAGCCGATATTGATACAGTATTATTATGTAAAGTGGGTAGTTTATGTTAGGTTTCACTCCTTGTTGTACATTCTATGGGTTTTGACAAATATGTTGATTGTTACAATGTGGTACATAATAGTTTATCTGCCCTAAAAGTCCTCTGTGCTCCATCTATTCACTCTGATCTCCCTTTCGCCAAACCCCGGGCAACCACTGAGCTTTTTATTATCTCCATAGCTTTGTCTTTTCTAAAATGTCATATCATTGGGATCATGCAATATGTAGCCTTTTCAGATTGGCTTCTTTCACTTAGTAATAATGTGCATTTGAGTTTCTTCCCTGTCTTCTCATGTCCTAAAAGCTCATTTCTTCTTATCATCGAAAGATATTCCATTATCTCAATGTACCACAATTTATTGATCCATTCACCTACTGAAAGACATCTTGGTTGCTTCCAGGTTTTGGCAATTATGAATAAAGCTGCTATAAATATGCATGTGCAGGTTTTTGTGTGGACAGAAGTTTTCAGATCCTCTGGGTAAATACCAAGGGACAAGATTGCTGATTGTGTGGTAAGAAGATGTTTAGTCCTATAATAAACTGCTGAACTGTGTTCCAATGTGGCTGTACCATTCTGCATTGTCACAAGCAGCGTGTGAGAGTTCCTATTGTTCCTTACCTTTGCCAGCATTTGGTGTTATTGGTGTTTTAGATTGTAGCCATTCTAGTAAGTGTACAATGGAATCACATTGTGGTTTTCATTTGCAATTCCTTAATGATGGATGATTTGAGCAACTTTTCATATGTTCATTTGCCATTGTTATTTGTCTTTTTACTGTCACAGTCCTTGTTACTGCCCTTCCTAATCAGGCCCAGTGTCTGCCAACACCTCTAGGGAGCTATCAAATGTAGTTGCCCTGGGCAGAATGGGCCTCCCCAGAGAGGATGCTGGTGGGGATGGAGGCAGGGGAAGAGAACAATTAAAATGCAGAGCACCCCAAAATGGGCAGGACACATTTCTATTTTACTTGCAGTTTTCTTTTTTAGTGCCATAACAATCTCTCTAGGTAGATACTGTTATTCTCATTTTATAAATAAGTAATCTAAAGTTCCAATCTAGTAGCTTACCTAAATCACGGTGTGTCTAAGCACTAGAATTGAGTTTCAGACTCATGCTATTTCATTCCAGGTCCAGCCACTTTCTGCTATGATGTGAACTGTGCCTCTCAGGCAGCAGAAGGCCCAGTAAAGGAACATCAACCACAGAAGTCCTTGTTTTCCTCCTCACAACTTCTTCAGAGGTACCAGTGAGAAGGTGACAGAAGTCTGGTTCAGAGAGTGGGGCACCAGGCCCAACGGATTCCTGTGCTGGAATGGGGAAAGGAAGACCTACAATCTTCTTGCCAGAGCTTGTGCAAGCCATAAGCAATCTTGTAGCTTCTTGACTGAATCTCTGAGCACTTAGCTCCTGGCCCCTAGCCTGAAAGGCCCTGTGCTGGGG
This sequence comes from Saccopteryx bilineata, assembly GCF_036850765.1. Taxonomy (NCBI): domain Eukaryota; kingdom Metazoa; phylum Chordata; class Mammalia; order Chiroptera; family Emballonuridae; genus Saccopteryx; species Saccopteryx bilineata. The sequence continues at coordinate 28,876,030 of NC_089495.1, forward strand.
CCAGGGAGTAAACCAAGGAAGAACACGGCTTTGCCCCAAGCTCCTCCTCCAAAGAAGAGTCAGTGCTCGGGTGGAGTCCATACCTATCTTCACAGCTCAGCCCATGAGGTCCAGGACACAGGATCATTCCAATCAGCCCTGAAGTCACAGGTGTAAAGATATTATCGCCCAAAGCGAGTGTCTTCCCAACATGCATGCAGGTGTTCTCCTCAGCCAGGAGAGGCAAGGTCGGGATGTGCCCTGGAGGGCTCCCGGAGGAGGAAGCCAGCTTGCTAGAGTGGCACAGGAGCTGACCGCCACACTCAATGGTGCCCCCTTCTCACGGAGGAGCAGCCCTCCTCGCTTCTGCTGCCATGCTGAGCCCAGCACTAATTTGTTGTTTGTCTGAACATGACAGTAATGTGTTTACCTAATTAGAAGATGTCAGAGTTCCTCAATGTGTAGTGGAAGCTGGGATTTCCTGATTAACCACAGGTATGGCCCCTGGGGATGCTCCTCAGAATGTGGGGAGGAGGAGAGAAGCTCGGAGGCTCCTGTTCCCGAGGCCCCTCCCAGCCATTCCAGGGGTCCCTTTGGCGCTTCTGGGCCTCAGCATCCTCTCTTATAAAGGAAAATAGAGCAGAGCCATCTAATTCCCCCTCCTGTCCTCCCACCAGAACCAAATGCATCATCCTGCTTGCACTTCTCAAAGGTGACAAACAATGTCAGTGGAAACCGCTTCCTACAGGGGAGCAATTTCTGTTTACATATGTGATGCCCGCCCCCTGCAGAAATGCTGGCGGCCCTGTGGCCTGGCTGGGTTATCAGGAGAATGTCACAAGGTAGGGCTCCCACCTTCTGCCAAGGGAACAGATTTGCTGCCTGTTCTGAGGACAAATCCGTTACCAGAGGTAAGCCCTGGCATGGGTTCTTGGAAGAAAAAAAGGGGGAGAGGCTTAAATCAGAGTGCAAGAAGCAGGGTCTGGGTAATTACAACAAAACAACCTGTTTACAAGCTTTTGAGTGACGTGCCAACGTGGAGGCTCAACATTCTCCTTAATCTGTGCCCCTGAAGGAAACAAGCGAATGGAATCCTGTTCTGGTAAAAGCAGAAGTAGAGGAATTGGTAATAAAATATCACTGGCACACTTAACCCACAAAAAGAACTAGGCATCTAGGCGTGAAATAGGTTCGCTGGTGGAGGGTCAGGAAAAACCAGTGCAAAACAGACAGCGAGGCTCCCTTTCGGAAATATTCCTGTTCCACGCATTGCGAAGGTGGCCAGAGCTTTTCACTTCTCCTCTCAGAACTCCGATGAGTCCTAGGAGGAAAGGGGTGGGGCTGCCAGGGGTCTCCTCGCACAGCCAGGGAATCCCTCAGCAGCTGAGCTCTCCAGCAGACACATAGCCTAAGGCTACAGCGAGGCTCCGGGCAATTTTCGAACCAGACCTACATCTATGCCACTTCCTCCCAGAGGCAGCCTCCCCTTGATGCCCTGACCAGAAGGGAGTCCCCAGGCATGGTTGGACTGTCTTTTGTGTCCCTCTGAATCCATTGGTCTTCCCTCTTCACCACTCCATCCCCCAACTCCACCACTCAGATGTATCTGTGACTCCAAAACCTAACTGACCTTGGAATAAGACAAATGAAGCTTCTAGGGATAGTCAAACTTTTTATAAAAACCCGCCCACTTTTGCAATGCTGGTCAACCTGGCCCCTCTTGCCCACTAGTGGGCGTTCCAGCGGTGGGTAGTAGGGGAGCCCTGCGATTGGCCCACCATGAAAGCTGGAACGCCCACTAGTGGGCGGTAGGGACCAGGTTGACCAGCACTGCAAAAGTGGGTGGGTTTTTATAAAAAGTTTGACTTCCCATGCATCAAGGGCCTGACCAGAGAAGGTGGCTTATCCGTCTGTTTTCTGGTACTCAGAAAGGAAGTAGGCTAACCCCCACTACAAGAGGAAGACATGGGGAGAAGGAGCTGGAACACTGGGGCGGGAAATCAGGTTATAAAGTCCCACCAGAGAGTGTGTGGTTTTTTTTTATCAATATCTCCAAAAGAATGGGCAAATTAATCTACAAAATGAGCCTCTTACCTTCAATCTGAGAGGTTGTACTTCTTGCCTTGACCATCTCACTATGTGAGCGGCAAGATACTTGACGAGGCATCAGCCGCAGTGTTGGGACACAGAAGAACCGTGACCCACCTCTGCCTCTCCGGCCTCCCTACAGAGCACGTTTTCGAGACCCAGCGCGCACATTTCCAAGATATGCCCACATCAGAAAGCCTGAGGCAAACTCTTCACTGTGCATGCAGAGTTCCAAATGGTTCTGGCTTAGTTCTGGGTCAGGACATTTTCCCTTTAAATGAACTTCTTTCTCTCCTACAAATTCCCCGACCGGAAGGCATTTCTGGTGGTGTTTCTGCCTGCCGTGTACCTCACAGTAAAAGAGGTCACTGGATGGACAAGAGCATGCATTGGGTTTATAGCGCCCAAACACATGGCATGGTCAGTTTTAACACCCTGGGTCTGAATAATAAATAAAATTTAAAAATATTTGGGTAAGTCTTAAGACAAACAGACAAACAAAAAACCTATTTAAGAAACGAACATGATAATAAAGATAGGTATTTAAAAAAAAAATACTATCTTGACAATCTAGCAGCCCTAGGTTATAAATTGAACCAGGGATCTATACTTGAAATGCAGTTGCCTCTGAGTGGTATGTTTTACAACCAAACATTTACTCTTGTCATTCAAGCCTGTCCGCAAGACAGACAGACACGTGGTGTTCTGGAAAGCATAGAAATTCCGGAAGCTTTGGATAAGGCTGACCTGGATACTAATCCAGAATCTGATGATTACTAATCATGTTGTCCTGGACAAAATCTTTGAAGATCTTTTAGTTTTCGCAACTGTGAAACAAGAATAGTAATGTCCACATGAAGGTATAAATGTTAAATAATCAGTTGCTCTCATGATGATAGTGATAATATCAATTATCACTATCATCATTAACTATAAGACAACCTTTCAAATAAGAGAAAAGAAAGGTCACAATGAAGATTTTAAGGACATGCCAGAGAAGATAGAATCCATTCTCTGAGTTTGGACTTGCCCCAGGTCATTCAAGATCTCTTGGAAATAAATCTCAGGATTGGAGAGAAGTGTACCTCATAAAGAATGTTAAGACATAGAACTATAATTTCAAAATTCACACAAATTCGACCAAAAAAAATGCAAAAGACATAGAAAATACAGAGGATCCCCCTTATTCAATGCTGCCAAAAATGCTATTATGTATTCACCCAACTGGAGTTTCTTCTAACAAATTGCCACTGAGCATATGGCCACCTTGGGCATTTTTTCATTATCCCAGAGTGTGTCTGCTGTCCCATGTCGGTAAACTCCATCTGTATCCCTGTCAATGGAAGAAATTTCCATCAGGAAATATCAGCAGGAATCAGGGGAAAGACCTTCCAATTTACTGAGATCGAAGGAAGTAACTGCAGGGTTCCCCGTCTCCCGCCTCTCTTTTTCCCCTACTCCAGCCAAAAAATGTCTTGTTTTCTTTCCCAGAGATTATCCCTCCACCCTCCACTGCCTGCTGGGGGGAGGGGGGGTGTCTCTGGACAGTCCCCGGGCACATGGTGCTGCACACGGTGCTGTACACGATGGACAAGCCTGTATTCTGGGTCACCAGGCCCTTCAGCTCCCCACTTGTCTTGTCCAGCGAGAGAATTCCAGGTGAAAATGAACCTCTGACTCCTCTTGGATCCTGCCCCAGGGGAAACAAGGAGAAACAGTTCTAGGTGTTTGTTGTTGCTGCTGTGGGCCTTTGAATCTCTTCATTCTTGCAGGTGATCCATCAGGGACAAAATTGCAGGTGGGTTTTAACATCAAAAGTGGTGGTGATGCCCTGGCCAGTTGGCTCAGCGGTAGAGTGTCGGCCTAGCGTGCGGAGGACCCGGGTTCGATTCCCGGCCAGGGCACACAGGAGAAGCACCCATTTGCTTCTCCACCCCTCCGCCGCGCTTTCCTCTCTGTCTCTCTCTTCCCCTCCCGCAGCCAAGGCTCCATTGGAGCAAAGATGGCCCAGGCGCTGGGGATGGCTCTGTGGCCTCTGCCTCAGGCGCTAGAGTGGCTCTGGTCGCAACATGGCGACGCCCAGGATGGGCAGAGCATCGCCCCCTGGTGGGCAGAGCATTGCCCCTGTTGGGCGTGCCGGGTGGATCCTGGTCGGGCGCATGCGGGAGTCTGTCTGACTGTCTCTCCCTGTTTCCAGCTTCAGAAAAATGAAAGAAAAAAAAATGGTGGTGCATATGCCTCCATGGGTGGGGCAGGCATACTTGCTGGGAGTGGGCTAGGTGGGTGGGGGAGGGCAAAGCCTGCACCGATTGTCTGATGTGAGGACAAGAGCATTAGAAAGTGCCATCTTTGCACCCCCTCCTATGTGCTCACAGTCTGACTATTGTATTGATATTTCAGTTCCGTATTGAACAGGAGGACCCTGGTTTTCACAATGCTTCCTCTAATGTTTTTTAACTACGGATTTAAATAGCCGTCATGTCGACATAGTAGCTTCCAGTTAAATACCGGGTATGTGCTGCTTCTAGAAAACAGACTCAGGATGCAGAACCGCTCTCCTCCCTCGGCCCCCCACTCCCCGCACACTGAAAGGGAGGAAAGTGGAGGCAGGGACAAAATGGATTGTGTATTGACTTTCTTGGAGATGATTTCTCTGTATACACATATGTCAATTTATATGATGCATTTTTCCACATTTATTTACGTGTAGATTTAAATGAAGGCTCTACTAAGACCTCAATTAACTATGTCAGCATTACAGCTCTCCGTCTACTGCAGGAAAAATGCTGTGGAAAAACTCTCACCATTTTAACAATCCCATTAATAACACAAGTCTCACTTGGGTGGTATTTGTGAAGAGAGTCTCATTGATTAAAGAGCCACTGACCAATTATCTCTGGACTTCATAGAACCCGTAAGTAAGTAAAAAAACTCTTCACAATTCTCCCTGGGTCAGATACAATGGAAAGAGAGATACCTGGAGTTGGATTTTGCAAGTTTATCTATTGGGAACGTATGCAGCCCCGTCAATGACAGTGTCCATTGAAGTGTGCACATCCCAATGACAGCTCAGGTCTAAGTTCCTGCCATGGACACTAGCCCATGAAGTGGGGTGGAGGGCCCAGAAGACATCAAGCTAAACCAAACTGAAGACACAGTTCTCTGATCTCAGCCTTCATTAATTTCATTCTCATCTCCATTCGGACATCAAGAGCCACAAACTGGAATATTGACTCACCATTGCTCTCATCCAAATTCTAATCCAAAGCATATCTTATTTTTCTCCTCCAACCCCTATATCACTTTGGCAAAGTAATATGAAACTGTTACCACAGTCTGGCCTATTCATCACCTAGCTCCTAGCTACCAATCTGCATTGTCTATAAAAATAATAGATAAAAATGCATTTTGTTTTTATTTGTTTACATTTTTTCCCCAACCCCATTTAAGGTAAACCTTTTCCATTTTGGAAAAACTTCCTCTTAACCACAATACCCTCTGCCTACAGCTTTTGATATGCAAATAAATCCCTTTCTAGCTTATGTCACAGTCACTAATATTCATGGCCTTATTTTTGTGGGTAGAATATACCATTTCTCAAGGATAAAATCCATAACTATTTCTTCTCTTTATTTCCACAGCACCTAAATTTATTTAATATCTAGAAGACACCTAAAAAATGTCGATTGAATAATGAACAGATAACCTTTAATTAGACTAAAGACATGCAAAGCATTATTTATAATATAGAAAAATTTGTGTTCCATTCATGCAGGTGGGTATGAGGTGAAGGTATGACAGATAGAAGCTGACCTGGGCATGTATTGAAAAACAAATATAAGAAGCCTGACCAGGCGGTGGCGCAGTGGATAGAGCACTGGACTAAGATGCTGAGGACCCAGGTTCAAAAGCCTGAGGTCGCAGGCTTGAGCACGGGCTCACCAACTTGAGTGCAGTGGCTGGCCTGAGCAGGGGATTATAGATATGATCCCATGGTCACTGGCTTGAGCCCAAGGTCTCTGGCTTGAGCCCAAGGTCGCTGGTTTGAGCAAGGGGTCATTCACTCTGCTCTAGCACCCCAGTCAACGCACATATAAGAAAGCAATCAATGAACAACTAAGGTGCTGCAATGAAGAATCGATGCTTCTCATATCTCTCCCTTTCTGTCTGTCTGTCTCTATCTGTCCCTTTTTCTGTCTCTCTCTCTCTGTCTCTGTCAAAAAAAGAAGAAAAGAAAAAGAAAAACAAATATAAGAAGCTCAAAAAGAACAAGGTACAAAATCCCAAGCTCTGTTCTATCTGCAGCTTCCCCTTCTCCTGAAATTACTTCTTGCCACAATGATATAGGACTTGCACTGCTCAATGGAATACACAATCGATCTTCAGGAGCCCATCGTCACAGGAAGAAGGGAAGAGGACAAAAAAAAATTTCTAAGCACATTTCACCATTGCTTTTGATCCCCAGCCAAGGTCTTCCACCTGCAGAAATCCAACTCTCACATTTCTGCTGCTCCAGCCGATAACAAAGATAATTGTTTCATCCACTTTGTCAAAGCTGAAATGAAAAGAGGGCAAAGCAAAATGATGCCGTCATAAATCACAGGGCCGAGACAGCAAAAGAGGGACAAGATAGCGACTTCATTAAGGGTTATGTATTGTGCCATTAAGTTGGCGGGGGGTCACCTTTTGTGTCACACCCGGCCTCTGTGATGCATTGCCAGATCTTCTTTCCAATAAAATTAAACGGAGATGTAAAACTGATTAGGGCCATGTTTGCTTCAGCCCGTGGCAAAGGGAATGGTACAAGGAATAATTGATATAAGATTGCAACTGACGCATAATGGCAGCAATTTCTCTTTCTGGTCATTTCATTGCTGACCTTGCCCATTAAAATAAGCCCAGCTGTCTCGGAGAATGAGACACTTCATTTCACATCACCCTACAACCCCATGGCAGCCCCTGTCCCCCTGACCACTGACCCTGACCAAAACAACATAACTAGAAGCACTACCAGCTGAAGTTTGGGAAGAGTAGATGGTTCATGTGAATATGTGGACCCTTGATGCCACCATTATCATTTGTCTGAATTCCTTGACTCTCCAAAGGGCTGCAGACAATCCTGCACTTCACCAGCTTTTAGATGCTGCATGCTAAACATCAGGTTGCTGGTCTGCTTGTGTATTCTCAGCCTATGCTGAGGTATGGAAGCTGCTGTTAGCATAAGAGGCACAGACTTGATCCTCGCAATCCCAAATTAAGTCTTAACAAATGCTTCATTAACTCAACAACCTAAACCACCTCCAAGGAGCAAAACTCTACCCATTCTTCAGTCAACAAGTATTTATTAGGGGTCTCTGATGCACCAAGCACTGTGCTAACTAACCATCGAGGCTAGGAGGGTGAGCAGGCAGTCACGCCCCTGGGGCTCACAGTCAAGGGGTGCATTTCATTGGGATAACATCAGGAGCTCCCATTGGCTGAATGTTTACTATCAACCAAGAATTGTTCTATGTAATCTATATAGATTCATTTATTTAATCCTCAGCAAGAGAATGATTTTTACTCATCTCTCCATTTTACAGATGAGAAAACGGAAAATACTGAGGCCTGGGACATACAGGAAATACTAGTAGAACTAGGGTTGCGGATGCCATGAGCTGATGCCAGCAAGTAAACCTGAAGGAAAATATTTTATTAGTAATTTTTTTTGTATCTTTCTATTCTCTCCCCACCCCCATCAAATTGCTGATATATGTTATTTAGCCCTTGAGAAGAAAGAGTATGTCTTTATCAAATGGAATTCCATGCTAGGTTTCTGATTTGCTACAGCTTAGGACTGTCAACTAAAAATGCCACTTATATCCTAGTTAAGCATTTTAGATCACATGATGCTATAGAGAGGTTTCTGTCTTTTTATTTGACTTGATGTCTGAAGTTGGTCTTTTATGGTATATATATAGGAAAATGAACAATGCTTATCTATCCATCTCTCAAACTTTGTATCCCAACCTCCTATCAATATCAAGATCATGACAAGTAGTGAAGAAACACTGACAAATGAGACATCAGGAAACAGCTTAACGGAGGGCTGTGATAGTCCCAGTGCTATGGGCTCAGGCTCTGTGTTCTCGTCCTAACAGAAGGGGAGTAGACAACATGCGTCTCTGATTCTATTGCCTTTTGCTCCGTAAATCACAGCAGTGAAACACACATATCACTATGGCTCCATTTTCATATTCACCAATATAACACATATAAGCTCATTGTGATAGTGACCACCCAGAGCAGTGACAGAAGATATATTATTCTTTCAGACTTATTTACCAGAATTTTGCAAGTTTGATCTGTTTTTCTGTGTCTGTCTGTCTGTCGTTCTGTCTGTCTATCTTTGTCCCACCACTTCCTCAGCTCTGATGGAGTCCAGGGACTGCAGCAGCTCTGAGTGGGAAGACTGTGAATGACAAATAACAGATCCTCTGCCCCAAAAAAGTGATTAGATCAAAAATAAACTAAGTTAAAGCAGACTCTCCACCTACCACATCTAGACATGACCCTGCACCTCAGGAAAGAAAAAAAAAAGGCTTTGAATAAATGGGGACAAGGACCATGTACATTTCCCACTTGATGACTCATGCAATATGGAATGAGAGGCCCCCACCATCCACCCATAAACAGAAGATGAAAAACAAACACTGAGCGAGCATCTGCCTGTCCTCACTGCCCACTCCCACCATCCAGACCCCAGGCTCCTGATCCAGACCGCCCAATTGCATCTGCTCTGTAAATGTCCTAATGAGGAGAGCAAGTCACCTCGGCTGCAGAAATGGGACACCACTGGATCTAATATTGCCTGTGGCTTTAGACTATGCCCACACGGTGACATAATGAGAGGAAAACACACCGTTAGTAAATGATTCTTTCATGTATACAGCCCATATAGCTTGCGTGGTATTTCACTGTTGTTAATGCCATGTAATCCCTACAACATATTTGTGAGGTGATGGTATTGTCCTCACTTTCCAGACAAAGACACGCAGGCTCAGACGCTCACTGCTTTGGCCACAGAGTTGGCCCGTGGGGATGGATGATCTGATTTCAGAAAAGAGTCCTCATTACTCCTTGGGGAGACAAGGCACATCAGACTCAACGTAGTTTGCATAGTAGACTCACATCACACCAGCCTCCCAGGCCTGCTCAGAGGCAGCCAAGGAAGCAGGAAGGGGCTTCTACCCCTCCCTTTGCTCCATCCCCACCTTCAATGTCCTCAGAAAACTGGGACTTCTCTTTCTGTCTCTCCGTCCAGGCTGGCAGTGCCCACCTTGAGCTGGAATGCTGAGGCAGCCCAGAAGAATAGCTTCATGGCCAGAAACGGCTGAGGGACAGTGGCTGCGCTGTCCCATAGAAGATATAGGATTGGTAGGAGACATTCATTATTAATATCCTCATTAGGGAAATAGTATTCTCACCTCGAATCTGCCCTTGAGGAAAACAGACCAGGATTGGGCTCACTGTCTCATTCTTCCTGGAGTAGTGATGCTCAAAAGGGTGGCCTGGCCTCCTCACCTTGACATTCCCCTTCACTCCACTCCAATCCAGTTCTTTTTATGTGAACAAAGGGTGGCCTCATTAAAAATATATATGTCTATTTCAAGAATTCATAAGACCAAATGGATGGGAGCCTCGTGGCAAGCCATGTTTTAAAGGAAAACAAACTTTTATCTTTTGATCAACAAATACAAGCTTCAATTCTTAGCAATGGACGAGGCCGAAGGGAACATAAATCTGAACGAGATGCTTCTTGGCCTTCAAGAGTCCTACTCAGTGTCCCTTGTCAATCCCTGTGTGTGTTGGGGGGGGGGGGGGGATTGCACCTTAAGCGTGAGCAGACACTGACGCCATGTTTACTGTGACAGCTGGAACCAGACAGAACACAGAACAAACTGGAACCTTCTCACTAATATTTCCTGAGCCATCACGGCATCAGATCCCAGGAAACTGCTCAACAGTGCCTGGTCCTACGTCCTTTTTCAATATGCTTAAATCGATTATGGTCCACTAGGCCAAAGGTCTGTACCTGAATCCAGGTGCTGTGTTTCCAGCTCTGTGCTGTCCATGGGTCTACCCTTCTCTAATCCTGTTTCCCCTCAGGACTTGACCTCCATCACAGATTCCAGATTATGCCTGCATTGTCTAAGATGCTGTTGAGGCAATTCAATATCCACCATGGGGTTGTGAGGAGGCTGAGTGGTGGGCTTCGAACCTCCCAGGCACGCCCACTCACCTCGATCCAGATGGAGCGGTCCTACTCCCTCTGATCTATCCTTCTGGGTAAGCTATAGATTGTATTTGGAGAAAGATCTCCTGGATAAAACCGAAACAACTTTTGAAAACCACTGAGGATGTTATCTGAGGCCTTCCCGGTATTTTGTGACATGTGATTATTTTCTTTGATTAAAGGTCAACTCATGCAGGTTTCATGCTCACTCTAATGCTCAACAAGAGTCTCCCGAGATGAACTTTCCCAGCCTTCTTCCTGGGACTGTAGTTCAAGTAAAATAGCATAGTCAAGCCTGTGCTCTCTCAGACCCACAGAACTAACCACTATGTACCCACTCAGCAAATGTTTACTAAGTAACTGCTATGCACTGGGCAGTGTGCCAGTTCCTGACTTAGCTTCTTTCAAAGAATCGGGTTTTGTGGAAACTCCCCACCACCTGGTGCTTAACAGCATGGACTTTAGGTCAGACTGACCTCCAGCCCTGGCTCATTATCTACATAACCACAGGAGGTGGCTTACTCTTTCTGAGCTTTAGTGCCCTTGTCTGTAAAAATAATGCCATGAAGATCAAAGGAGAGTAAAGCACAGGCATAGTCAGTGTGAGAACACTTAACATGGTACGTGCTCAAAACAAAATGTCACTGGTTATTATTTTTGCTGGGTTCAGTTGCTCATTGTCTCTCCTCTGAGGATCTCAGCTCTCTAGGAGCTGGCCTCTCTACCTCCGGTATCGCCTCCCACCTCACTCTCCTCTGGAACCAGGGGGACCTTGCTGCAGCCGCTGGGTTCTTATTCATGCTTTCAGGCGAAATCCAAATGCCATCTGCCTTGTGAAGCCTTTCTTAATTCTCAGAAGGAAAATTAAGCTTCTCTATGCCCAGTGCATAGCACTGTGATAGCATTTAATGCACTGTATTCATTCAATTATTTAACAAATATTTGTTGAGGGGTGATGAGGTGCCACCCTTGTCTTAGGGCCCTGTGGGATACATCAGTGACTCACAGTCAATTGCTGGTTTGTGAATCATTCTCTATTCCCTCAACTCCCATCCTATGGGTTTGGGGGAGCAGGATCCCTATAGCAATCATTAGCTGAGCCAAGTGTTTCATCCAGGATACTTAACAAGAGTTTTCTCTAAGAATGGGTAATGAGTAGGTGAATCTCTAGCTGTACTGTGGTCATTAAATGGTTAAGAACTGATGTACAAGAGCCTTCATCAAATTGTGGGTTGGGAAGTCACAAGGAGGCTGTCAAAACCTTAGGTTGACTCTTAGAACCTGTCCATTGTCTCATCCCAGTCCTCGGCTCTATTACGTCTCTCCATTACCCATATCTACCACTAGGACCTAAGGCAAATAGACAAAAGCAGAGAAGAGAAAAGAAGACACAGTTGTATTGTAGAAGTTAGTAAAATTTTTACACTTGAAAATTCACTGAACTGCTAGAGGCCTATGGAGACCTATGGAAGCCCTAAGAAATCGTCATGGGCCACTCCAGGGCCTCACACTCATTCAGTCTTCCTACCTCAGTCCCATGGAGAAGCCCCTGGGACAGGTCACAGCTCCAGAGAGTACCGTCAGGATTTATGTTTCTGCTCAAGCCCCCTCTCACCTTGTAGCATTTGGAAAAGACGTCATAGGAGCCAGCCCAGGCCACAGGGGAGTAACGGCACAAGTGGGGAATGAACAAAGAGCACGCTGACAGGCGATCAGCCCTCCCTGGAAGGACTTATGCCCTCACACGCCTCTGCCATTTAAGACAGAGCCATGGAACAAAAGGAAAGGGAATGTATTAAGTGGCTGAAATGTTAAAATCACAGAACCACATCATAAGCTTGTGGCATTGTCAGGAAGCTTGTGGTTAAAGGCAGAGAAGTATGTGCAGTGGCCATCTGAATCAGGTCACAGGTCAAAGGCCAGCTCTTTCAGAGGGCTGCCGGCAACAGGGAGGGGTGTGTGTGTGTGTGTGTGTGTGTGTGTGTGTGTGCGCGCGCGAGGGCGCACGCACCTGTGTGCATGTGCAACATTTGTGCAAGTCATGGAGCGTTGTTGCAGATTTGTTATATTTGCAGGGTCCTTATCTGGCTGAATAACAAGTGGCAGTAAATTAGGGAGAGCCAGGAAAGGGAAGAGGAATGGATGCAATATTACCGAGGGCAGCTTGAGGAAAAGCAAACCCAGAGCCACCAGAGCAGCTCAGCTTGGCCCACAAAGAGGTTTGACAGAAAGGAAGCCATCCACTGTGACACTCAAGAGCCCTTGTGACTGGGAGGAGTAATGGGCACAAAGAGCTCTGTGCACATTGTTTCCAAAGGTCAGCACTGCTCAACAGAAGATTCTTGTCAAACCCTTCAAGTCAAGAATTATGGCTATACTTTCAACTAGTATAGTGCCTAGTGCAGACCAGAGCTCCATATGGACTGGCTGAATGAATGAATGAATGAATGAGACATTTTGGGAAAGAAAGAAAGAAAGAAAGAAAGAAAGAAAGAAAGAAAGAAAGAAAGAAAGAAAGGGAGGGAGGAAGAGAGGGAGGGAGAGAGGGAGGGAGAGAGGGAGGGAGGGAGGAAAGAAAGAATAAAATGAAATAAAATAAAATCATAAAGCATGAGGACTGAATAGGAAGTGGAGAAAGGGGAAGAGGGAGACCCAGAGGAGCCAAAACCACTGAGTCTGCTTAAGTCAAAGAAAGGGTCACCTATTGTACTTGAATAGCAAACAAGCCAAAAATAAACGGCATGTTACAATTACGTGTTCATTTGCAAAGCCCTGGGAAAGCAATTGGGACTTAAGACAAAGGCTTGTCTCAGGGAGCATGGGATCCACAAGCCATGCTTGTGAGGGACAATTTATACACAAATTGTCATGAACAAAAACAACAGTGGCCACAAAGGCAGCACAAATCAAGTCCTGATAACGGGAACCTAGCCAGACAGAATGTGAGGATCAACAGGAAAATGGCCCCCAGTTGGGTGGTTGTTCTTATTTCAAACTCTGGTAGCTGGGCAAGTTGGCCCAATGGAGCCCAGCCACCCAACGGCCAGCAAGACAGACGCTGTCCCTCCGAAGGCAGCAGGAGAGCTGGCAGGCCAGCTTTGCTGTGTGCTTCTCCTGTCTCCTCCCCTTGCCCGCCCGCCCTGATAGCGGAGGGATTTTTCTTAATGTCTTTATATAGATGAGTTAATGTAAAGGCTTTCCAACATAAGCATGTTTTTCTGTCCCTTCTCTCTGACCTTGGCATTTTCTCTCTCCATCCCAGGCTCGGCGCTGTCCTGTGGCCAGGTTTGCCTCTCATTTGTCAATGTTATTATTGAATTTTCAAATGCCAGTAGTACACATAAATCAATGGCTTTCTTCTCCCTACTGGCGTATCCCTGCCACATGTGGTCATTCATTTTTTTAATAAGTCCCCCTCTCCTTTCACCCATTTATAAAAATGCATCTTGTTCCCCTACCACCGTCCATCACTCGGTGAGCCCGGCTATTCGTTGCTCCTGAGTGCTTATTCATCAACGTTTTCAAAAGCAAAATCACTCTTCGCCTCCTGCTCTTATTGTGCCATCAATCTTGACCGGGGGATCAATAAACTTCGCTTTTGCAATTTTTCCACCCCCTCCTGAGCTGACTCTCTCCAAAGTGCAGTCTTTTTATTTACATTTTTAACTGATCATCAGCCGAAGGCGGGGGGGGGGGGGGGGTTGGGGAGGGATGGGGGGGCAGACGGTGGTATCAGGGAGGCGAAGGGCTTTCATTTGCTCCCGAGGCAGCAATAACCATCCATGCATCGGTCATTTAACACGGTAACCCAGTGAAATTGATACTCGACTCTTCCCTGCCCGGGTCCACTCGCGTAAATCATAACCTGAGGAAACAAAAGCCCTGCCTGAGCCGCCTGTCGTGCAGGCGGGCAGGGAGGCCAGGGAACAGGAGTGACTCACCCCGTTGGAGGAGAGGCGCACTGCTTACAGGAGTTTTTTCACATTGGTTTATATGTGTTGGGGGGGCGGGGGGGATTTAAGTGGAAGGGTCTAAAGGGGTGAGGAAAACATAAAAGGCTAAAATGAAAATGGGCAGATGTCTAAGACCATGCTGACCAAGGGGCCTTGACTTCACTGGCCCAATCAATCTCTTCCAGGCCTGTGGACACACCACCCTCACAGGGCCCTTGTCGACGCTGTTCACACAGGCAGAAATGCCATGTGAGGCTCAAATGGCGAGGCTGCCTGGAGGCCAGTGAGCAGCGTAGGGAATCAGGGAATTTTTCAGCCCACTCTGAAAAGACTTCCTTGGGGCTGTCAAACACAGGTAAGATAGTAACAATTAGACAGCCCAACATTCGGTGAAGATTCAAGTACATTTTCCATCTTGCTTTGGTTTTTCCATTACTACCTAAGCTATCGAACTACTTTCGGGCTTCCAGGCAGTGAGGCTGGGTAACCCCGCGGGGAAGCTTGCAAAGCGACCACCTAGCGCAGGAACCTGTCAAGTGTGCCAGCACCACCCCCCCTCCCGTTTCTCAGCCTGATGAAGAACAGCATGAGCTAAGGAAAGTGGGGGGGGGGGAGAACATCTACTTTTCTTCTTAATTTATTTATTATTTAGAAATTATATTTAATGGGGTGACATTGATAAATAAGAGTGCATAGGTTTCATTCAGGTGAACATCTCTATAAGCATTTGAACTGTTGACTTCATTGTGTGCCCACCACTCAAAGTTGAATCATTTTCTGTCACCGTATATTTGTCCCTCTTTACTCCCCATTCCCCATCCCCTGCCCCCTGGTAACCACTTAGCTATTGCCCGGAATCTCTGTTTTATATCCCACTGATGCGTGAAATCAGAGAGTTCTTAGCTTTTTCTGATTTACTTAGTTCACTTACTATAATGTTCTCAGGGTCCATCCATGTTGTCGTAAATGGCAATATATCATGTCTTACGGCTGAGTAGTATTCCATTGTATATATGTACTCCAGCTTCTTTATCTAATCCTCTATCGAAGGGCACTTTGGCTGTTTCCATATCTTGGCCACCATGAATAATGCTGCAATGAACATGGGAGTGCTTGTGTCTTTATGTACCAATGTGTTATAATTTTCTTGGGTAGAATGTCTACTTTTCTTACCTGTTCTGTTTTAGCTGCTTTCCATACACTGTCATGTGAATCCTGAAAACAGCTTGCCAGGTCAGTTTTATGTCTACACTTCATGGATGGATGGCTGCCCAGAGATTTAGTTACTTGGCCAAGCTGTAAAATTTGAATTCAGATCTCTCAGACTCCAAACCCAGGCCTTTGCAATAACCAATAATAACCTGAGTCCTCGGGAGTCATCTGACATGGATCGGGGGAACGGGGATTGCCTGCATCTAATCATAGAATTGGTGACAAAGAAAGTGCAGGGTCCAAGAGGAGAGTCTCCCTGAGGGCCTGCGGCCGATCCTGCTGCTCAAGGCACTGAGTTAGCTAACAGATGTTGAACCCCAGGTGGGGGAGGTGTGGCCTTTGTGCTTGTGGAATTCCCTTCCTTTTCTGAGTGTAAGCTTCAAAACTAAGGAGTCAGACTCGACAAGATCTTCTTTAAAGGGAAAGTTTCTGTAATCTTCTCAGTGTTTTTATTGAAATGTCCAGGGTAGGCCAAAGTGTGAAACCTTCAGAACTAAAGTCTTAACAGCCCTCAACTAACTCTGTGGGGGCCCAGGGGGGATCGGAACCGAGCCTTGGAGGGGGGCACTGGGCACGTGTGTGCTGACTTCCGTCTTTAATCTCCTCAGCTCTGCTAGGGGAGCTCATAACAGTAGATCAAGACACAGATTTGGGGACTTTAAGTTTTGGATTCAGAGTTTTGAAGTTCACGGAGAAGTCAAATTTTAAAATAAAAATATGAAACAAAATCTTTGGCATTTAACATAATATTGTCTTTTTTATTTTGCAAAATCCAGGCATTAAAAAAATTATCATCAAGCATCACCATTATATAAGAAAGAAAAGGCATTTTAATTCCCCAAAGTTTAAAAAGGATGTACTTCACTGTGAACAGGCTCCAATCCACATACTAGTCTTTGGAACCAGGGGAATTGCCTGTCCGTGCAGGCACAGTGCACAGCTTGATAAGTGAATGTATGCGCATGGCCCCGTGTAACTTGTCTTCTTGTTCAGTGAGAGAATCTCACACTCCTGAAGTCTTGGGGCCACGTCTTACCAGGGGTGTTCCGTCATCAAGTAGCATTCATCTGGCTATTTTGTTTGTGCCTACTTGAGATTTGAGGGTGGGCTCATCTGAGATAGCTGGTGAGTGGGCCGCGGTGGAAGGGATATGTTTGGGTGGGGCATGTCAGTAAAACCTGGCAGCCAGATCCAGAGCGCTGGACACACCCCTGGGCAGCTCGCTTAGCCACATCCTGATCCCCCTGGAGCGCACAGCTGCAGCAGGTGCAGACACAGCTGTGGGGGGAACCGAGGACCTCGGAGAAAAGAGACATTCGGACCAGGCAGTTCTAGAAAACACAGCTGCCCGTCCCTTGCTCGTGAGAGTGACATAACAATAAACAAGGCTTTCCATCGATTAATGTAGGCTCCAAAATGGCTGACCCTAGCAAACGCAGTGGAAGATGCTGGCTCATCAGCACTGTGCTGTTCTAAGTTAAGCCCAGAAAAGGCATTCTCCAAATACCCAACTCCGCCTGAATGCCAGCCAAGCCGTCAGTCTTAGAGCCGCTCCGGTCCTGGGCACCGGGCTTATGTAACGTCAACTGTGTTGCTAATAGGCCAGAAATAAACAATGAGTGACTGGCCATTTTTAAAAGCCAGCTCCCCTGCAAGGGGAGCAGAGAGGGAGCCAAGGGGCTGAGGGAGGAAGTGCCTGCCAAGATAATAAATACAAACCAAAATCTCCAACATTTTGTGGTTTGACACTTAATTGATTAACTAATTTGAGGCAACAAGATTTAGTGTTCCTGCAGATTAGTGTCGAAGGGGTAATTATAACGAAAGCTTCCATCTCCGAAGAGCGTGGCAGCTGCAGCCCCGCATGGGCCAAACCCGCATTAAAGCCCACATATTACAGCCGGCAGATACAAAAGGTTTTTTGGAACACATCCCTTTCCGGCTCTGCGTGCTGGGATTGCTCTGGAAAGGTCATTTGGTACCTTATCAGCATAGACAAAATCCCCTGCCTGTAATGTATGTGTTTATTCTCAAATTAAATATATTAATGTATTATTTGTTCTTAAAATGTCACGGAATAGATAGCGAGCTTAGCCCTCCTGGCAGACCTTTGAAGCTTAAAGAGTAATGTAATAATAGTACATTAATCCATAGGCTGTTCAGTGCTCTCCCGGCGGAGGCCCCAGACTCCAGTACCTGCTCCGATCGCTGGATTTGCTGCTCGCGATTGCAGGAGACCATGTCTCCAACAATGGGAGGCTTAAGGGAGGGCGCTCTGCCGAAGCTAAGGAAAGGTATGGCCCCTCCATTGTTGAAGTGGAGTAATCCTGCTATGGCTGTGAAAGCAGGCAATGGCCTCTATGCCCCAGGTTTAAAAAGAATTTCAGGGAAATTGGAGCCCAAAAGCAGTACAACTCTATTTTTCCGCCACTCTCCTCTGGCCATGTTTTCCTAAGAAACAGCGTTTCCGGGCCTGTCTGAATGTGCAGTGCGGTTGTAGCGTTCTAGCCCTGGGTCTGGGGACCGCCCCAGGAGAGTCGCTGCAAGTATGCGTAGTGCTTAGGCGGGGCCTTGGGGGCGGTGGGTGCTGCCAGCTGCTCAGAGTCGGGAGGTGTGGGTAAAAGAAGGTGACCCTCACATCTGCTCCAGCATAAAAGAACAAATTCTGCTTTCGTGTTATTGAAGTAATTTTACTTTTTTCCTCGGCCCACTCTGCTCCTCTTAGTTCTGGTTTTTGAGGCCCCAGTTCTGTTGGACGGTGGACTGGATTCTAGTTGCATCCCTGCTCCTGCCTAACTAGCCCGGTATCTGTCTTCAGGTGTCCGCCTCCAGTCCTGACCTCGAACCCCCTGCCTGTGTTTACTGAGTGCTCAGGGTGAACACTGGTCTGCTGCCTTCCTCCTGCAGGTTGTCTGCCTTCTCTACGCCACATAGTTGCGTGTCAATGATGGGGCTCCCTGGAGACTGACTCTGAGAAATGTGTGTATTTATTAGAGGGGGATCTCTGGAGACACGCCTATGAGGAAGCCAGAAAGGATTGGACAGAGGGGGAAACTTCACATATATATATATAAAGAAAGAGACATGAGAAGTGGGAAGCATCAACTCATAGTAGTTGCTTCCCATCATGTCTTGACCAGGCGGCCCAGGGTTTCGAACCAGCAACCTCCACAGTGCAGGTCAATGCTTTATCTACTGCCCACCACGGGTCAGACAACAGAGGGAAAAACTGATCCACAGTTGGAGCTTCAGCCAGTCCTGGAGCTTTGGATATTGGATGGCTCTTGAGGCATCCAAACTGAGGCAAGGGGGCCAGGCCATTATATTCCTCCACAAGTCAGTCATTGGCCATTCCCCTGGGAAGCCGTAACCTTAGACAAAGGAGTTCCCTGCAGCCCAGGGCCATTCTCGGTGACTGTGCAGCTGTGAGCTAGCAGCAGCCAGTGTTCCCAGACACTGAGGATCGGTAAAAGGGTTCAGCCAGAGAGAACTTCACGGTATTCACTACATGTGGCAATCTCCTTGGGGTCTTTCTGCTCCACACTTCCTGAGAAATTAACCAGCTCCCTATCCTCACCAGTGGTTTCAGCCCTCTGCTGCCCTCTAGTGGCTACTTATTCAACTACCCCAACCAGAAAAGACCCATGTTGGTTCCCATTGACTAATATGTCAAGCAAGTTGGTGACCGCTAAGCTATTCTTACAAGGACGTTGACACTAGTAGGATGGTGAAATGTCACTGGCACTGAAGAGAGCTTTCTCTCCACATTTTTCTTCTACTCTTTCTGCCATTAGGCCTTCACTTACTTCAGTCTTGAAGGCTTTGAGGTCTTTAAGAGGTTCCCAATTAAAATAAAATACCCTTGGGACTGTTGGCAACATCATCCATTATTGAATAACTCTTTAATAGTACTTGCTAAAAGCAAGGTCTTTCAGGGAGTAGAATGTGAGATCTGAGAGTAGGGAGAGACCAAACCTAGACAGTCACCACTTCAGTACTGCCACGAGCTGCCCAAGTTGATTAGATAACATCCCTTCCTGTGCAGACGAAGGAGCTGCAGTTCCCCAGGATGGGAAGAGCACGAGGTCTGAGTTACTGGATCTGGTTTCAAGTTCCATCTCCACCACTTCCCGACCTCATAGTATTGATTGAATCACTTATCTAAGGATCAGTTTCTACAACCATAAAATGTGAGACGAGCTACCCAACAAGTTGTTTGCAAGAGATTAAATTAGACACACATGTCAAAGCATTTCACAAAGTGTGGTGTCATTCAGAAGCTAGTGTCTATCAGAGGCCAATTTTTAGACATTTTCTGATGAACCCACGGGGTTCTTTTTTTTTAATTTTTAATTTTTAATTTTTATTTTATTTATTCATTTTAGAGAGGAGAGAGAGAGAGAGAGAGAGGCAGAGAGAAAGAAGGGGGGAGGAGCTGAAAGCATCAACTCCCATATGTGCCTTGACCAGGCAAGCCCAGGGTTTCAAACCGGCAACCTCAGCCCTCAGCATTCCAGGTTGACGCTTTATCCATTGTGCCACCACAGGTCAGGCCCCACGGGGTTCTAAACGCACTGAATACTGCAGATCCCACCCAGTCACTCCAACTGTTGTCTGGATTCATGTAAGTTCCTCCAGCAAGGAAAGTGACTTTTTGACAGCAGTGACTAAAGGACATGATGAATAGGCAGGTGTGAAGAGAACTGAGTAGAAAGATACAAACCGTACAACGAACCCTGCTATACCTTCATCTGATCATAAAGTTACTTCCTGGTGCAGAGGCGGGAAGAAGTGATCAGTGCAGCATTGCACCAGGCTTCCAGCAAGGCCAGGAAGTGTGTCAGCCAGGGCTGGGGCTGGTACACTGTCAGGAAGGCCTACTCTCTTTGGCGTGTGCTTCTTCACTGGAAGGCAAACTGCATTTGTTTTGTTTTGTTTTAACACAGAAGACATCTGCACCACAGAACTTAATTGTCAGACTGTTGAAACATATGGAGAGAATGTTTTCCATCAATAATGAATTTCAAACAGGTGAAGTCAGTGATGAGGTTAGGTCCTACGGATTGTGTATCTCAAGTGGAGTTTACGAGGATGAACCCGAGTCACATTATAGCTCTCCAACAGAGATGAGCTAGCAAAGAAAGAATGTATCCCTCCCCACACACAATCTTTGAAATAAATTTTGTTAATTTGTGTGTGTGTGTGTATTTTTCCGAAGTTAGAAGCGGGAGGCAGTCAGACTCCTGCATGGGCCTGACCGGGATCCACCTGGCATGCCCACCAGGGGGCGATGCTGTGCCCATCTGGGGTGTTGCTTTGTTGTGGCCAGAGACATTCTAACGCCTGAGGCCAACTTTTCTCCAATGGAGCCTTGGCTGTGGGAGGAGAAGAGAGAGATAGAGAGGGGAAAGGGTGCAGAAGCAAATGGGCGCTTCTCCTGTGTGCCCTAATGGGGAATCGAACCCAGGACTTCTACATGCTGGGCCAATGCTCTACTGCTGAGCCAACCAGCCAGGGCCTGTTAATGAATTTTTAAACTAATTCTCAAGCATATGCAGGCATGAGTAAATATGTAGTTCACAATGCATATATGCAATATACTATGTCACATGTATCACATTAACTGATGGAAACAAATATTAGGAGCACAGGCAACAATCAGGAAACAAGTAGAAAAATACCTCTGAAAAACTAAAATACATATCACAAAATCAAGCTTAAAATGTGATTGCATGTTGTCTTACTCAGAGTAGATACTAGAAAGTTAGAAAGGAAATAAAATTAAAAACAAGAAGAAAAGTAAGAAAGCTCAAAATGATGTGTGTTTATGAAATAGTTATAGAAACTCAAAAGGCAAGAGAAGCCATTTAGAGTTGGGAGAAATAGCTTCAAAAGATCTTGAAGAATCATTGTATTGCCACTCAGTAGAACACCTGTCCCGTCAATGATTTTAAGACAATATGAAAATCTTTAAATACATTTAGTGCAAAGTATTTGTTTAGACAGAAATGAAAGTAGGTAATTTAATTTGAAGTTATATTTATTGAGAATGTTTTGTTTTGTTATTTAAATTTGTGTATTTAAGAGAAAAACTTCAGTTGTCATGAAACCTACAAGTATGGAATACCTCATTTCCCAAAGCTAGCTAGGGGCTAGGCAGGTAATAGAAGTGTGTGTGTGTGTGTGTGTGTGTGTGTGTGTGTGTGTGTGTGTTAGAAAGAGAGAGAGAGAAAGAGAGAGAGAGAGAGAGAACTAAGTAAAAGTACTACTTTCACTGAAGAGATGAAGAAATGACTATGGCTAAAACTTAAGAGCACATTTCGTAGAGAAATAAATGAAGGACTAAATGTCGATACTCATCTGCACCGTGGTCCACTAGTTCACCACACGGTTCTCCTTAGAATTCCCAAATGTAAGCAGAGTATAGCGCAGACACAGGAAGTGCCATAATCTGTCAAGAGACAAGAAGCCTTTTTCATGTCCCTCACTGACACTGTAAAGTTGGGCTCCTCGGGTTTGCCTTCCTAGCTATCTTCTAGATTTCGGTTTCTTTTTACAGCCCCTGAGGAGTTATGTGGGCACACATCAGGTGTTTGGAGACAGTGGTTAAAGGCACTGTTTTAACAGAGTAGTTCCTTCCCGACACAGACAGCATGGGGACCCCAGGAGCTCTCCTCTTCGTAGCAGTTACCAAACTCGATCCTGGCACAGGGGTCTGAAGTGGACTCGCCCCGTTTCCGCACCTCGCCTCCGCGGCAGCGGGGCGCTCCGGGGCCCGAGCCGGACGCCATGGAGAAGGGCCAATTGGAAAGCGGGGCTTATTTTAAAAAATAGAGAACAGGGCAGCCCTAGAGGGGAAAGAATGATAATGTTTTCTTTGCCCCTTAGGAGGCCCTCTGAGCCTCGACTCTGCTTAATAAGAGCGACTCCAGGGCAATCTAAACCGAGGGCGAGTATCCAAGGCACCAGCCAAACCTGGGAAACAGCTGCGCAGACACAGCCAAGATGGCAGCCGCCATAGCTGGCCCCGTGCAAGTGACGGCCGCGGGCGGGCGAGGAGCCCTTCCCGCCATCGCGCTGGCTCACGGAACTAGAAAGGTCACCGAGAAAACAGGCCGGGATCCTTTCCTCCTGTGCCTGTAATGGTATTAGCAACGACTCTTTCTTACTCAATCGCACTCCCAAAGGATTTTCAATAAACTTTTTATGTGCCATAACTGTTACATTAAATAAAGCTGAAAGTATTGAGTAAACCGACTGTAAATCACTTTAGATGCCTTGGAATTACATTAAGTGTGAGAATTATGGATCTATTGGTGCTTGCAGAAACAGAGAAACGACAGAGCCAGGGATTTTTATGCTGCCAGCCTTTTGAAGATTTTTTTAATTATTTCTTTATGCTCCACGACAGCCATCTCTTGTAAATGACTTGTTCAGGGGCGAACTCGGGGTAGGGAGGAGAGGAGGAGCCGTTGGGGTGCGGGCAGAGGGGGAAGGCAGCCCGTCCTGAGGCACGCAGGGACAGCCCTGGCCCTTCTCTCCCTTTCAGACTTCATTGCTCCAGGCTTGAACTTTTGTCTTTTTTCTTTTCTTTTTTTAATCTTTCAGATCGGTACGTTTTTAATTAAATGAAGATGGACATCATCCCAACAGAGTTTTTGCAGGATGCACGGTCATGGACATGTTCTTTTCCTGGACTTCTAAGACCTTTTCCATTCAAGTCTCACCAGCTGTTATTTTCGTGAAGTTCCAACCCCTGTTTTTATGTCCTGCGTGTTCAACTGTCTTCCCAAGGCCTCCACAGGGTCAGATCTGTGTTTGAAAAGGAATTGTCAGACTACCGAAAGCGGAGGAAGTTTGGAGAGTTTGTTGATAAAAACGGAAACCTCTCAGACTGACGTTCCCCAGCACACCCTTTGATGTCAAAGCAGGTTTGGTTTTGTTTGGAAAAAATGTTAAGGCTGCTGTCCAACTGGCCCGAGTGGTTTCTCTCAATGACCAGTTCCAGCAACAAAATAATAATCAGGGGCCTGTGACAGTAAGGACGATTGCCACGGTCATCCAAATGATGTCGGCCACTCAGGGGCCACTTCCTTTCAGGAAGAGCGGAGGCTAGAAGAAGCCGTGTTGCCTCCAGGCCAGAAATGGGTGTGGCTGGTGAATAATTCACAGAATTTCATAGAAAGGTTAGAGGAGGGGTGATGTGGAGAAAAGAAGTCTGAATTATGTCCCCAAACTAAACAGTGAGAAGCATTAGAAACCAGAGGACACCAGAACATAAAGCTACCCTATAGCCGATTTATCTCACCTGGACTGCTAAAAGCCATAGTAACATTTGGTAATCTGTTTTTTTTTTAAATTAACAGGTAAAAATCTCTGTTCCAGCCAGTCAATTGGTATGTACTTATGGGGTACCGGGCTATTATTACATGATCTGCGCTTATCATCTATCTGGGGGGACAAGATGACCCAGGTTAAATGACAGAAGACAGCCTGCAAAGCTGTATCCTTAAGTGAGGATGGGTAATATAAACCATAATTGCTGTAGGGGTTTGGAGAGGGAGGTCAGAGGCAGCTGACGTACTGGTGAACGAGGTGGTGGCAGAGTCTGGGCTGACCCCATGGACAGGACTGCAGCTCACGGGAAGCGCGACCCAGGGCGGAGGTGAGCAGTGCAGAGTGAATGACCACAAGCTGCAGTGAGATTTGCAGAAAGGAAGGGGTGAAGGGGACCCCTGGGTCCAATAAGAGGGAGTGGGGTGTTGTGGGGGTGCTCTGGACACTAGGCAGATCCTGTCTGCCCGAGGGAATGGGGTTTCCGACAGCACAAACAACTAAGAAATAAATGTTGGCGTAAGTGTCTGTCGACAGTCTCAGCCCGCTAGCCATGTTACCAGTTACACCAGCTTCAGCCAGAGGTGGCATCTGAGCTAACTGGAGGCTAAGGGGGAACTGGGAAGGGCTCCTGTGGGGACAGCTGTGAGACGGAGGGCAGGGCTGGACACAGGGGAGCAAGAAGCGTAGCAGAAAGGACACCTCCACCCGGCTCCCTGCAGGGGTGCTCAGCAGCCCTGACCCCAGTGGGAGGCTAGGCAGTGCCACCCCAGTTGACTCCCGAAGATTCATGTGCCTGGAAACCCTGGTCTGGGAACCCCAAGACCTGAGTTTTGACCTTGACTTTGTCACAGATTGATTGTATCACACACATGTGCAAGTTATATCACCTCTCCTGGCCTCAGGCCCTGATCTAGGGGCTGGATGATCTGTACATCATTTCTAACTCCGGATTCCCCCGATGGCCACAGCCACTAGCATGGCCCCTAAACAATAGGCCAGAGAGAGGCTAGCGAGCCCTGCTCTGTGGCTGTGTGGACAAAGTTCTCATGAGATCCACACTGAATCAGAGAAAGGGCTTCTTCACTGAGTACTCTCCCCCGCTAACCAACTGGGCATTTAAGCTGCTTAATCTCCCAGAGCTTGATGTCCACTTCTGTAAAATGGCAACACAGATACTGAATGGGAATGCCAGAAACCATGAGGGACAGTGACATCCAGGGGAGCACCCTCATCCAGTAGTCCAGCTTATGTCTCTCCAATGACAGAGATGGGCTAGGCTCCTGGACTGCCACTTACCCTATAGTTTAGCCTGAGGGGTCGGAAAGCCCCTCTGAGGATCTCTCTGATTGACCCCAGACGGGGCTCTCCCACAGCATGCCCGTGAGCTACCCCGAGCTGTTACAGAGGCGTTAGCAGGAAGTGTGGATTGCACGTGTCCACGATGCAGGGAACAAATACATGAATAAATAAGAGTAAGTCAATGGTGGATCCTTAAACAGGGTAGATGCTGAATAAGATTCCCAACACTGGCACACACCCAGCACCTGTGCTCATTATCATCAGTATGGAGGCAAAATGTGGGAAAACTCAACAGATACTGTTGGGGCCTGTTCTGAGGCAGGCCCTGAGTCGGCAGGACAACAGGGCAAATGAACCAGGCAGAGTACTTGTAACACATAAATGCCAGCACTTCAGAGAATAATAGGCAAGGTGAGGAGGGCAAGGCCTCATAGGGGAGGGGTGGTGGTGGAAGAGAGCGGCAGGACAATGTCCGACAGGCGGTCTGGGCAAACCCCTCGGAGGGGGTCGAGTCTGAGCTGAGATCTCTGTGGTGAGCAGAAAATGTACCTGCCCATCCCAGTCAGTATTCCGGCCCACATCCCTAGTGGTGGCCAGTGCTGTCATCTCTGTACGTGGATGACACATTCAATATTTGGATCTTCATTTAAATAAATTGTGCAATAAGTGTAAGAAACAAAACCTATTTTTCCCAGGAGGAGCACACCCCCGGCCTCTGCACTTGCGTGCAGGAAGGTTCCGGAACCCCTCCGGTCTCCTGGAGGGGCAGGGCCGGTGGGCAGCAGAGCCAAGCCCCGCCCCCGCAGGCAGGAAGCCCAGGCAGAACAGCATCCCTCCCCGAGCCAGTTCTGATGAGGAAATCGTTAGTGGAGAAAGCTCCCAGTGGGCACCCCTTCTGTTTCGCTGATCTTGTAAATCGTCTGAATTCAACGTGTCACTGGCATGTCTTACAATACACAAGATAATGCCCAGATTTTGTAGTGCAAAAGCGTATTAACCTTTGTGGACTCTAGCAGGGTTCCCACAAAGAACGTCTGGTAAAAACTGCAGGGCTCGTGGTAATTGCTTGCCGTGTGGGTAAATGATCCAGAGCTGTGTGAAGATAAGGAGAAACTGCTGAAGGCAAACCACCTGGGTTTTATTATGCTCGCCTTAAAAAATAATTAGCATGGCCTATGAAATCATACTGTGAGGAGCGTGGGGGCCGTTTTCTTTGCTTTTTTTTTTCCAGAAGGAAACTGTAACCTACCTAGCTTTTCTCCTTACCAGATTTGGAGTGTGTGGTGGGATGTGTGTGTGTGTGTGTTTCCCTGACAATCGAAGAGAAATAAAAGTACAGATATTAAAATAAATACTATGTCCAAAACAATGAGGACTTGCTCTAAATACTGTGCACCGATCACTATTCCCCCCACCTACCTGTCCACAGGAGGGCATGGCTGTCCCTCGGCAAGTGGGAGCTCCAGGATGAGGATGCTTGTTCCCAATTCACTACCATTTGCCAGCAGGCAGACCACCATGCCCAACCTCATGTGAACAAGGAAGCATTTCTCAAGGCCCAAGGCTCCCACTGGCCAGAGTGAGGCCCCCAAACTCCTGCAGAAAGCCTGAGGGTCCCATACAGAGCCATCACTTCCATCTCAGTCCCTAGGAAGCAGCTGGAGGGGTCAGCAACTGGTCCAGTTCTTTTGGGGAGTAGGCAGTGGAGTTAGAATTTTTTTATTTTTTTATTTTTGGCAGAGACAGAGAGAGTCAGAGAGAGGGACAGATAGGGACAGACAGACAGGAAGGGAGAGAGATGAGAAACATCAATTCTTCCTTGTGATTCCTTAGTTGTCCATTGATTGATTTCTCATATGTCCCTTGACCAGGGGGCTACTGCAGACCGAGTGACCCCTTGCTCGAGCCAGCTGACCCTTTGCTCGAGCCAGCGACCTTGGGCTCAAGTTGGTGAGCCTTACTCAAACCCTATGAGCCCACGCTCAAGCTGGTGACCTTGGGGTCTCGAACCTGGGTCCTCAGCGTCCCAGTCCGACGCTCTATCCACTGCGCCACCGCCTAGTCAGGCTAGAAAATATTTTTAATCAGTTTTTCTTCCAGTCAAAATGGGGAGAGAAGGTGCGTGTTCTAGAGCGTCCATGTAATTTTAGGCAGTAAATAGAAATAGAATTTCTTCCAGATCCCACGTGCCCAGAAATGTATTTAGTTTAAGCACAGACATATCCTCTAGCAGGTAGGTCAGCAGGTTTGGGATCATGAATCGGATGAGTAAAAGTCACATTTTGATTGTTTATCCCCTGAGACTCCTGGACACACAGCTCACAGAAGGAGAGCATGACTAAAATGTGCAGGAAGTGCCTGGCCCAGTGTTTTTGCAGAGAAGGAAGGGGCCTGAGCTTTGAAGCCACCTCAGCGAAAGTGTGAAGCAGGCAAGGAGTGTCTGTGTTCCTCAGGGTGCCCACAGGCTGCCTCCCTGGGGAAAGGACCAGCCTCCGGACAGAACCCAGTGTCAGCCGACCTTGCGATAGGCCCTTACCACCTCTTGACCTCAGATTCCTCAATGCTGAATGCTCAAGGCCACGTGGCATAAATGGCCTTGATCACTTGTATAGAGTGCAGGAGCTTGCAAAGCCCCTTCACCCAATTCCCTCTTGCTTATTTTTTCAAGCACCCTAGGAGACTGTATTAGCTTGGGCACCATAACAAAGCACCACAGATGGGGTGATTTGAACAACAGAAATGTACTTTATCACATTTCTGGAGGCTGGAAGCCCAAGATCAAGGTGCCAGCTGTTTTGGTCCCTGGTAAGGCCTCTCTTTCTGGCTTGTGAATTACCTCTTTTGGATGTTTTCACATGGTCTTCCCTCTAAGATGGCAGAGAGAGACATAAGATCTTTCTTCCTCTTGTTACAGACTGCCAGCCCTGTGGGATTACAGCCCAACCTGTGAGCTCACTGATCTGCACCTCCTATCTCCAGATACGGTCACACTATTTAGGGTCTCAACATTTAAACTGAGCAGAACACAATTCAGTCTATAGTAGAAATCAATGTGGTTATGATTCTCTCTACTTTCCAGGTAAGTCCAAGTCCAGAGCAGTTCACTGCACATGGTATGTCATTCTCACTCAACAACTGCATGGCTCTGAGAAACCTCAGCTAACAGTTTGGCCACCCTGTCCTTAGGGTCAGCGCAAAGCAGCCCCAGCCGGCTTCTGTTCCAGCGCCCAGAGCTGGCGCCCTCTGGGGCCTCCGCAGCGGCTCCCTCCCTGGACATGACCTTAGCTCTGGTGTTGGCTTTTGTGACTTCAAGACTCCCTTGTGTTACCCGCTGAGAGCCTTTCTCCATGGCCAGGCTGATAATTTATTTAGTTTTGCTAAGTGTTCCCTTACAGGGAAGAAAAAAGGGGGAGGGATGAAAAGGAAGATGGGTCGCTGTCTTTGGAAAGCCAACTCATAAATGCTCAGGTACATTCCTTTTTCTGTCGGCTAAGCAGCTTTCCCAGCGAAGAGAGAGAGAGAGAGAGAGAGAGAGAGAAAAGAATCACACTGCAAGCATCTCGCAGGTCTTGAGAGAGCAGACGTATTTTATCTCTCCTTGGTGACGGCTCTGAGCAGCTAATGCTTTTGCATTTTAAGCTTAAACAGATTTTTGTCCAAGGCAGCTACAGTCTGTTGCTCCTCCTATAAAGGTCTCCGAAGCCCTGGTAAACAAAAGAAGCCTTCTTCAAACAAAGTGAAGTCGGCTGTCTCAGGCACTTCTCTGGGCATGAAAGACACTCTTGTTTTGGCTACCCAGAAGACATTCTCACCAATTTGCTCTGTTGGCCTCTCCCAGCTCTCCTTGCAGATATGGACCCATGTACCTGTTCTGGCCAGTGAAATGGGAGGGATGTCTGCTGGGAGACTGTAAGAAAGGCAGAACTTTCTTAATCAATAGAACCTTATGAAGAGAATGCCAGTTGCACAGTTTGTACTAACTGCTTTTGAATATGGTTGGATGCTTGACACCGCAGCAGCCACCTTGCAACCATGAGGCACCAAACGCAAAAACAAAAAGCCACATTTTCAAAACAGCAGGAAAAAAAAAAAAAGAGCTTCATTTTCTCTTATGACAAACTGCCGCTGAACTATGCGGCACTTATCTTCAGAACTGCCCGTCAAGTAAGCAGTAAATGTTTTTGTGTCATAAAGCTGCTGTTAAATGACATTCAGGTTACTTGAAACCAAAAGCATTCCTAACCTACACACTAGACCACAGGACTGATACTGTCGCCAGTGGCTGCCATGGTGATAATTTGAATTAAGGTGGCACCATGCCAACAAGGGGCATGCTAACTGCCCAAGTGTCTCCTTGGGAAGCAGGCAGAGGACAGCTTCTCAGTGACAGAACACACAGAGATCCTCACTGTGCTCAGATGACATTGAGGTGGTGACAAAAACTGAGCTGATTCTAGACAAGAGGACACCAGAACACCTCTATGCTGACACGGGGTCTAGAACTCCTCTTGTTGGTTCTAGCTCCAAAGAAACTGTCTCCCTGTGACTCATTTGAATAACAGTGAAGCTTTATCACCCGTATTCCCTTTGTGATTTGCATTAGGTTCACCACAGGGCACAGGGCGCATGGAGGCACTGAAGATCCCCTGTGCCCATTCATATAACGGATACAGAAAGTGAACCCAAAACAGAGAGACGTGACCAAAGAGCCTGTGGTGGCCTGAGCCTATGTCTCTGACTGCTAGTCTGTATGCTTCCACCAGGGGACTAGCCTGGAAAGTCTCACCAGGAACAAGTCCACGAAGTAGGACTCTCCTGCATTCTGTTTGCACTCACCTCTCCACCCCAGACACTTGGGACAGCGAGGGACGCTTCCCCTCCAGGAAGTTAAGTGTCTTCCCCTTCCGCCTCCTCCGTACTCCCTAACCTCCTGGTTTCCAGCAAGCTTGACTGCGTTTGCCTCCCAAATACTTCTACCCTGTTATCCCCGTGTGGTCCCCTAGCTTTCTCAATGTGTTATGTAAAGGTCACGGGGACTGATAAAAATCATAAGATATCATATCTACAGGATTACATTCCTGAATGGGGGGGGGGAAGGTACGTAGATGACAGAGCGACAGTTTTTGCGAATATGACAAGGACTCTGCTCTGAGAACAAATAAATGTTTCTGGAAGCAGCTTACTCTGAGACTTTTTTTTATGTAATCAGTAATCCTCATGGTGATCACTGTAATAAGAGCAATATGTTTCCCTATATCTTCCCTATTAAATATTAATATAGGGAACACTGAATAAGTAATCTGAATCGGGCCTCAGCCCCTTCACTAAAGACCTGGCCCCTGTGGCCTCCTTTCTTCAGTACACAGCATATTTTTCTCCCAAATCTTCTATTGCAAACAATGGTACCAACATTCTGCCAAGTGACACAGTCCATAATCCTGGGTGTTATTCTATATCACTTCCTTTCCTTCATTTCCTCCACTAAGCCATCAAGTCTACCTCCTAAATTTTTCTTAAATGCCATTCTTTCTCTACTTTCCTATGCCACCAGCCTACTTCAGGTGTTCACCAGTTCCCATTCTGAGCTGTTGCAGGTGCATTCCACTGGTCTGCCTGCTTCCGGGTGTGCCCTTCTTTTCTCATGGAATGTCTCTGCTTGCAAAGCTTTTACTGGCCTCACATCGACTGTGAAACCAGTGACTCCCAAATGTTTCCACTAAGATACCCTAAAGACAGAGGAGAATGCACAAGTTACCCCAGACAGAGTTGGACCCCATTTTGAGAGGCATGACACAAATTTTAGATTGATATTTTAAAATGGTACTAAAAAAAGAGGGTTGGCCCTGGCCAGTTGGCTCAGCGGTAGAGCGTTGGCCTGGCGTGCGGAAGTCCCAGGTTTGATTCCCAGCCAGGACACACAGGAGAAGTGCCCATCTGCTTCTCCACCCCTCCCCCTCTCCTTCCTCTCTGTCTCTCTCTTCCCCTCCCGCAGCCAAGGCTCCATTGGAGCAAAAGATGGCCCGGGCGCTGGGGATGGCTTCTTGGCCTCTGCCCCAGGCGCTAGAGTGGCTCTGGTCGCGACAGAGCGACGCCCCCTGGTGGGCGTGCCAGGTGGATCCCGGTCGGGCGCATGCGGGAGTCTGTCTGACTGTCTCTCCCCGTTTCCGGCTTCAGAAAAATACAGGAAAAAAAAGAGGGTTTTTTTCCTTCTCTCTAGACAGCATAGGTTTAACTCCGGTATATAGTGTGAACATGACAATACTATATTACATACTGCTGTGGGAGGAGCTTTAGGATTAATGTCGCACCAAGTATAACAGATACCTGCTGCTGAGTGAATAAATGAGAGCTATCCTACAATAACTTGACAGGGGCAGGTCCTGGAACGGCATGTTAATGAATGAAGAATGATGGGTATTTTATACCCTTCTGATGGAAACATATGTTCATACACTTCTGAAAAACATTTGGTAACATGTATTAAAAGCCCTCAAAACACTTATATTCTTGGTATAAATAATTTTAGGAAAGTCTTTTAAGAAAATCACATAAGAGCACAATGATATATGTACAAAGATGTTCATCACAGCATTATTTATATTACCATAGAATTATTTATGTTCATTTAGCTACTTAAATTCCAAAAATAAGAAACTGCTGAAGTCAATTATGTTACATGCATGAGATGGATTATTATTCCACCATCACAATGTTTTTTAAGCATATTTAATGATATTGGAAAATACAAAGCCTGTGATATGAAAAATGAGAGTGCTGTATGTTCAATATAAGAATACTTGCATTATATAAACATACATGGGAAAGCTACAAGGAGATATACCAGAATAATAATAATTTATCTTCTTGTGTGAAGAAAATATGAGTGTTTTATTTTTTACTCTTTGTTGCAATAAATGCATTTTAGTGTAAAAAAAAAAATGACTCTGGACACTTGGCCTTACTAAGAGAATCTAGACCCAGACACTTGACACACAGAGCCCTGGCTTCATCAGGCTCCAGTAATGGTGACGTGCCCTCCAGGTGTTTCTTCAACAGGGCCGGTCACAATGTTCAGCTCTCAGTGCCCTGACCCCTACAGCACATTGGTCACTTAGGAGTCACAGTCTACCAACAGCCACTGTCAAGAATGGCTACCTGCTCACTCTGAGACAGCCTCGTATATACCTCATCTGTTAGCCTGTCCCTTTGTGATTCTCCTGTTTGAGGGATAAAGGCATTCCTATCTAGGTTTTCTTGGATTCAGGTCTGAGAATTCACGCTAAACATTCAATAAGTCAACACTTTCTGAGGTCTCTGCCAAGCACTATATAGTCACGTGGGAAACTCTTAGAGAAAGAACACATACCAGGCCTCCAGGAGTTAAAATACTGTGGGAAAACAAACCAGGCTAGAATCCTTGGTGACTAAACACTCAGGCTTTAGAATGGAAATTCCAGGATTTGAGTTCCAGTTTTATCACCATTGCCTCTATAACCTTGGACAACTGGCTGAAATTCTCTAAACATTGGTCATATGAGGCAGTATCAGTGCCGCGCTCATAGGGCTGTGGGTAAAACTAGGAGAGCTAGTGGGCTTGAGGAAGACACGTACAGGTATTCTCTGTGTCTTCCTGGTCCGATCTGAGCTCCCTCATTTCAAATGACTGTTTGCTTAGGTGCCTGAAATAGATCCCCTTTTGGTGTCCAGTTCTCGTCATTGATTTAAGCCTCATATCAAAGAATTCATTCTCATAGAGAGAGCTAGTAAGTGACTGCTTTCTCCATGCACTACACTAGAATTTTACAACTGTCATAAGATAGTCCATCTTGCACTATACTTGTATACTCAGAGGAATTACAGTTGCTGATATCATAGTAATTTTTAAAAAAGCATCTCAGTGGCTTAACAAATATATAAATTTATTTCTGACATTATAGTCTAATCAACAGTTCAATGGACAGTCTTCCATGTGGTCACCTAGGGATATCCATTTTGTCATTCTGCACCATGTAGGACCTCCCCAAAGTCCACCACTGGGGCCTCTGCATTCGATCAGCCAGCAACTGAGGAAACAGCGAAGGAGGGACGGCAGCACTCGACCCCAGGCCTGAAGGGAGCGGTTACATTTTCATGCCCATCTTGCCAGCCGGAACCCAGTCAGATGGATTCTCCCTGCCTTCGGGGGAGCCTGGGAACTGTGGTCTTCCTGTGAGCCCAGGAAAAAGAGGAGCCTTAATCTATCTTGGCCAGCCTCTGCCACACTGGTCTACCTACTCCTGATACCACAAATCAGATCTAGTTTCAAGGTAGTGGTATGATTTTTTAAGCCCACAGTGAGAAGCTTTTTTCTTGAAATTCTTGCTTTGTTGAGTAATAAAATAATTTTTTTAAAAAGCTATGCTTGATCACAGTTTTCCTTTATGTATAAAATGCATAAAGATTCATTGTAATGCACAATGGAAAGAGAATAGAGGAAACAGGGCCTGGGCAACATCCCTACCCAGAGAAATGAATGCAAATTCTAAAAGAAAGTAGAAAGAATTGAGGAGGACAAGACCTGGGGTTACAGCTTTCCTGGGTCCACCAGAAGGGATGTTTGGAAAAGGAAAGGACCAGATGGCATAAAGACACCAGGGGAAGCCCCTTAGGGCTTGGGGGTTTGCACATACTGTGCACAGTCTAGTTCACTTCCCATTCCAGTCTCCTCAAATTGCCAAGGCTGAAAAGCTGAAAGAAAATATCTGTATTCCCCCAACTCCCTTCCATTTAAAGTTCCAGATGTGGCTTAGGCTGTGCCAGAGCAAGTGCATGCTCATATGACAAGAAGAGAGAGACAGGGCAAGACAACACAACAGGGTTTCAGAGCCCAACATCGAGTCTGGAAGGCGTGGCGGGCTTACCTCTACAGGCCACCCGGCCACCGGAGGCAGCCGTGACGGTGGTGTTGAGTACGACAAGTACCAGACCCAGGGCAGTCTCCTGTCCATATGTATTCTACTGCTCCAAATTACTCTGAAGGATGAAAATTGTTCTTTAGATGTCAGATTATTGAAGAATGAGCCCCATTGACTTTTTATAGTCATTATCATTGTGTATAATAATTAGATTATAGAAAGGAAAGTTCCACAAAGTTTTGACCCCAGCCCTCAAGCCTGATTCCTGACTCTCAGACCCAAGACATTATAAACATCTAGTAGAATAATCAGTACAGCCCTGGCATGGAAGAAAGAGAAAGGCTGGTGTTGCTGGCAACGTGAAGAACAAACTTCTAAGAGGAGGAGGCCTCTGACCTAGGAGTTCAAGAGTAGAGGAAGACGATACAACAGATTAGAAGGACGGCCAATTAGTGTGGTTTAGGAGAGTGCTGAAAACATCAAATGTCTATCCATAAGCCACAAAATGGTGAGGTTCTCAAGACATTAATTAGCTACATTTCTGTTTGTAAGCATTATGTCAAAAACTTGTCTTCTTGGTCAGTTACGATTGGAAAACACTGGGTTAAACATAGTAAAACAGATTTTTTTTTAAATAATTTTATTTTTTTAATGGGGCGACATCAATAAATCAGGGTACATATATTCAAAGATAACAAGTCCAGGTTATTTTGTCTTTCAATTATGTTGCATACCCATCACCCAAAGTCAGATTGTCCTCTGTCACCTTCTATCTAGTTTTCTTTGTGTCCCTCCCCCTCCCCCTTCCCCTTTCCCTTTCCCCCCTCCATCCGTAACCATCACACTCTTATCAATGTCTCTTAGTTTCACGTTTATGTCCTACCTACATATGGATAAAACAGATTTTGATTACATAGCTCTTTAGTAAATTATGTCTACTGATAATAGCCAAGAGGTAAACAGCACAGTATTTTTCCAGAATTATTTGGCCAGGGGACCCTTTTAGCTCAGATGATTTCTTGAGGATAACAGACCCCACAGGGGCCCAGGGGCCCATGGGGCCCAGATGGCACTATGCTTCTGCAGATGAGTGAGACGAACCCAGAGATACTGTCCAGTTGTACCAGCCACTCAGAAATGATAAAGCCCTTAAGGTTAACCCCTGGAAAACACCAAGTCACAGAAAACTGGATCCATGCTTAACCGTACTCCAATGACTCGTGACCCAGTCTGATCCCCACACTGAGGAGGTCTGTACACGTTCAGAATGTGAAATGCTTTGAGCAGCCTAAATCCTGCATTTCTTTTAAGCAACTCATTGCTTGCTACTTCAGGGAGGTAAACTAGTCACAATAATTTCAGCTAATTAGTCACTAAACTAATTACTTTGTGCATTTTTAAATTCCTGCTTATTTTTCTCTCCTTGGTAGAGAATTGCTGCAGCTGTTACAATTAGAAGGTAAAGTGACTTGAAAGTGTTACGAGGTGATGTTGCCGTTTCGAAGCTAGGGATTTTTACTATCGAATAAAAATACAGTCATTTTGAACACCTACAGTTTGTCAGTTCGTGAGTTACAGCTGCTGTCCTGTGGCAACTTGCATCTTCTACAAATGCCAGACTTTTACATTCTGGGGTTGAATCTTTTATGTATAATTTGTTATATGGTCGTTGTATTTTGTCTGGTTGTCTAACATGCAAAACTTACTACCACATCCTCTCAATAGGGTCTATAGATAAAAACAAACAGATGCAACTACTCCCGCTAAGAAGGGGGGCCTACAATGAATCGGAGGAATGCAGTTGCTGTCTGGGT
The DNA here is from genome assembly GCF_036850765.1 of Saccopteryx bilineata. Classification (NCBI taxonomy): domain Eukaryota; kingdom Metazoa; phylum Chordata; class Mammalia; order Chiroptera; family Emballonuridae; genus Saccopteryx; species Saccopteryx bilineata. Next base: position 28,911,881 of record NC_089495.1, read on the forward strand.
TTTCCTCGCACAGGACGTGAGAGGTATACAGAAGTGGTTTTTAAATATTCATCAAAGACCTGGGAACTATGAGCCCCAATCCACAATGTCTAGAAGATTTTTCTCTGCTCACAGGTCTAGGAAACCTCGGTTCTGGACAATCAGGAGAGAAAGAAATGTAAATTCTGAATATTCCAAATAGCTAGACCCCTTGGATTGTTCAATTCTGTGGGTGCTGTCTGGTGAGTTGCACCCTGCTAGCGCTCACTCTTTGGAGACTGATTGAAGATAGACAATTTTATTTCATTTTATTTTACTTATTTATTTTTTTGTATTTTTCTGAAGTTGGAAACGGGGAGGCAGTCAGACAGACTCCCACATGCGCCCAACCAGATCCACCCAGCGTGCCCACCAGGGGGTGATGCTCTGCCCATCTGGGGCATTGCTCTGTTGCAACCAGAGCCATTCTAGCACCTGAGGCAGAGGCCATGGAGCCATCCTCAGCGCCGGGGCCAACTTTGCTCCAATGGAGCCTTGGCTGCGGGAGGGGAAGAGAGAGACAGAGAGGAAGGAGAGGGGGAGGGGTGGCGAAGCAGATGGGTGCTTCTCCTGTGTGCCCTGGCCGGGAATCGAACCTGGGATTCCTGCATGCCAGGCCGACGCTCTACCACTGAGCCAAACAGCCAGGGCTGAAGATAGACAATTTTAAACAGAACTTCCAGGCCAAGCAGCAGCAAGAGAACATTTGAAAATGATTGTAAACAGCACTCCACTAAAAGAGGATTTCATTTTCCTTTTTTTTTTTTTTTTTTTTTGGTATCTATTGATTTATGTATTTTTTATTGACTTTATTGGGGGGAGATTGGTTTTTAAAAAGTATAGGTTTTATGTGTACAATTCTATACCAGATCACCTGTATATTGTATTACGTGTTCACCTCCCCAAGTCAAGTCTCCTTCCATCACCATCTGTCCCGCCTTGAGGCTCTTCCACCTCCCCCACCCCCTTTCCCTCTGCTAATCATATACTGTTGTCTGTGTCTAGGAGTTTTTTGTCCAGTTTGGTTTCGTTTGTTTGGTTTTTTGCTTAATCCCTTCCCCTTTTTCACCAGCCCCCAACCCCCCTGCCCTCTAATAGCTGTCAGTGTGTTATCTGTATCTGTGAGTCTGTTTCTATTCTGTTAGTTTACTTTGTTCATTAGATCTGACATATACATAAAATCATATGGTTCTTGTCTTTCTCCGACTGGCTTGTTTCACTTAACATTCTCCATCCATCCATGCCGTTGCAAAAGGCAAGATTTCCTTCTTTTTTTACAGCCAAGTAGAATTCCACTGTGTAAATGTACCACAGCTTTTCTATCCACCCATCTACTGATGGGCACTTGGGCCGCCTCCAAATCCTGGCTATTGTAGATAATGCTGCAATGAACATAGGGGTGCGTATATCTTTTAATTTAGTGTTTTGGTTTCTTCAAATATATTCCCAGCAGTGGAATCTCTGGGTCATAAGGCAGTTTCATTTATAATTTTTGAGGTAACTCCATACTGTTTTCCACAGTGGCCACACCAATCTGCATTTCCACCAACAGTGCACGAGGGTTCCCTTTACTCCACACCCTCGCCAGCACTTGCTTATTGATTTATTGATACTGGCCATTCTGACAAGTGTGAGGTAATATCACACTGTGGTTTTGAAAGAGGATTTTTAAAGTGTGTCCATTAAATCTACCAGGTGTATCTATGGTCTCAATTCTCTTCCAGGCACTGCAGGAGGGATCACAGAGGCTGGGCGAGGTGAGGAGAGAGTGGGACGTTGCCCTGGCCTTGCACTCCCAATCTATTTGAGGGAACAGGACTTGGCATAAGAAACCATGGGAGTGTGCCACCGACTCTGTGAAAGCAAACACTCGAGCGTGGAACAAACCAATGTTAAGTGGAGGAGGAGGAGGAATCCACGCACATGAGGCATGAGGGGTTTCTAGAGGGCAGCACTTGGCAGAAATGAGCAAGAGCATTCCACAGGGAGAGCCAGCTAGCAGGCAAGGAAGAGCATGAGGTCACCCTACTCTACCGTCCACTGCTTCCGGAGCAGCATTGGAAAAGCCCAATATATGCACAAAGGCCACCAAATACCGTATCAACCCTCAAGTGGGCAGTGTGAGCTGTATTTGCCAAGGGTGGCATGAAGGATTATATTCTCTGGGTGCCTAAGGAAAAATGTCCGCAGGCCTTGTACATAATATGGATGAAGTGAGATGTCAGTCCGTCCAGTGCTCTCTGCTATTCCTGCTTCCTATTTTATCTATATGATAACTCCTAGGGAAGGGACTCCAGGAAACAGGAAGAACCGCCTCCTCAGATGGAAGGGCAGGGATTTAGACAATAGGCTCAGGCTATCCTGGGAAGCTCTCTTCCATCTGATTTTATGCCAGAGATAGAGACCTCCTCCTCCCACGGTGGGCCAGCGAGCATCCGCTTACCATGTTTGATAACTGAGCTTGTGAATGACCGAATGAACCAGTGAGTGGACCAATGAATGCAGAACGGCTCCATCTTCCCCTGAGAGTGAGGGACTTTGCAGAACGCTGCCTCCCCACAGCAGCCGGACACATGGGCTTGCTTGAATTTGGTCAGAGCGGTCAGTTTCCACGCTACCTGATTTCACCAAACCCTTGCCCTGAATGTGCTTCCCCTCCCCCCTCCCTCACACAAACTTTCTCTTTTTAAGGGTGCAAGCCAAAGAACCCCACATATTTGGAAGCCCCCGAGTTTAGTTGCAGCAGGCACATGTGGGAAAGGGCTGGCCCTGAAAGATGCAGACCAGGTTCTTCTCGAAGCGTATTTGCTTCTTTTGGCCTCCAGAGACTGACGGTTGATGTCCCCTTTGAAAGAAGTGGTTTAGAAACCTCAGGCAGGGTTCTGGGCTTCTGCCTGGCGCAGGGAAAGCAGTAAACTGGGCAGCCTGACAGTGGGAGCTGCCTCAACAGGGTGGCCAAGGGAGAGGGGAGCAAACCCTGGGGACGGCACGCGCCTTCGCTCCGCCTCGCCTGCCTCTTCCTACCCCCCCCCCACTGGGGATGCCCCGCGTCTTAGCTCCACCTGGCCTGCCCCTCCCCCGCCTTCTCTTCCTCTCCCTCCACAGTCGGGCCAGGCAGCAGGGGTGCCTGTGCGCCAGGGCAGGACCGCAGCTCAGCAGCGCCCAGGACAGGACGGGCACCAGCCTGGGTTTCCCTGTCGCTGGCTCTTTGGGTAGGCACGACGAGGCCAGGCCACACTTCTGTCTTGCCTCCCCATCCTTTAAAGAAGAGGGGAAACAAAAGGAATCGGACAGAAGTCGTGAGAGGGGGAGCAAGGTAAAGAGAGTGCTGGCCTTAGATAGGAACTGACCGGAGAGAAATGATCTTTGCCCTCAGCCCAGACCCAGCATCCTGTTCTCCGTGTCAAGCACTCTGCCTGCTGTGGCCTGCCCGCCTGTCTCTGCCCTGTTTCCTCTCTACCCAACCAGTGGCGTCTGAGGATGTGGGCACCTTGGACGAGGACCCCAGCTTCAAGGGCTGCCCACGGCAACGCTGGGGGTCTCTCAGGGGCCATTGTCTGCAGGTGGTCTGAGCCCTGGGTTTGGGCGTCTCAGGACCTGCCGAGGCAAGAGAAGGCAGCCGGGTGAATGAGCCATGTTTCTACCAGAAATCTACTTTATTCGTGTTAATTTGGGGCTCCCTAACATTTTATTTTTTAAGCTTCTTCTGTTTAAACAAAACAGGAAAAGTTTGAAAAGCACAATCACTTGTACCTGTGGTCCAAAAAAACCCAAGTGTCCTGCCCATCGCTGTCACCCCACCAGTATAGGCCAGCTGGCCAGTCACAGTGAGGACGGCACACAGGGCCCGCTCAGGAGACGTCAAATCATAAAGGAAGGCGATTCAGGAGGTGCAGAGAAGCGGAGAGCCAGGCTGGAAGCTGAGAAGCCAGGCTCTGGACCCTCCGGAACTTGACCTCTACACTCTTCACGCCTCCCCCACTTCCCTGCCCGCACGGTGGGAGCAGTCACCTCTGCTACCCCTTGAGTCTGGGAGGAGCCGAGCAGGCTTTGCCAAAAAGCAAAACACGCCAGCAGGCAATTACTACAGACATGGTGCTAAATGTTCATGGAAAGGTTAGGAGAGAAATAATGGCTTTCGCCTGACCAGGAACTTGGCGGCTGGAAGCCCCAATGAGATAAGTTCTAATGGGCAAGGTAAATTATTTTCTCTTCCACTGAAGCTCAATTTGCTATTCGTTTCCTTCTTTTGACATGTACAATAGAATAAGGAGAGGGTAATAAAAAGAAGGGGTGAAGGAAGGGAAAGAAACACAGACCTTTAATGGAGGCTCGTTTCGGTAAAGCACCCGGCGGTCCCCATGGGCCTGGAGAATTAAATGCTGTCACTCAGATCCTGAAAGCAGAGTCGTCCAGTCTGCAGACACCTGTCATAATTAAACTAATGGCTCTGAAAATGTGCCTTGATATTAAATCTATCTTCCACTGAGGAGCAGAGCTGATTAAAAGCGCCACTTGACAGGTAATGATGAACCCCTTGCTTACTGAGCTCCATGACAGAGCTGGCCAGTTGTAAGCTGCCCTCTCCCCCTTCCTCCATCACTCACCTGCACTTCCCTCCTCCAACACCAGCCCAACCCCCAGGCCCTTCCTACCTCCTCCCTCGCCGAACCTGGGCCCCTCTGCTCCCTCACCTCACACACCACCACTGCATATTTGGCAGGGAGGTGTCGCCTCTCACTTCGACAGCACGTTAGTGTCTGTTCGCTAGGAAGCTTCAGCGGCCTGGCGTGTTTGTCTACGGCCCTGGCCAGACTCTCTATCTTACTGAAAGACTGGATGCCTCACCACATCTGTCAGAGAGGTTCAAGTCTGCTCTGTTGTGAACTCTGAGAAACTTCAAAGTTACTAGACTGCCCCACTGATCTGTTCTGTCCAAGCAGGTGCTGGGGCCAAGGTTCAGAGAGGCTTGTCTCTGAGGAGAGCTGTCCTGTGGGAAAGCGACACACGCTCAGCTGATCATGAGAAGATGCTCACGTGTCTACCCAGCTACTCTCACCGGTGAGGTGCCTTCGGCAGACTCCACAGCAGAGAAGTTAGGTGATTTCACCCTCTGGGCTTCAGCTGCTCCAAAGGTGAGGGGTCACGAGGAGACCTGGATGGAAAGGCTCTTCTGCACCTGGCAGTCCAGAATGTTGCCCCGAAAGGCAGCATCCTTGATTCTTGATTAGGTGTCTTTCACAGCTTAGGTTGTTTATCACCCTCAGACGTCACTCGGCCTCAAGAAGCACTGGTGGGCCTCGTGACTTCCTCCCTTGTGCTACCCCAGACCACAGTGACCAACTAGAAATCGGCAAGATACAATGGGCAGAATGACAAGACCCTCCCTCCCTGCCTCTTGGCGTGGTATTCAAGATTCCTTCAGAAGTGACTTGGGCTCTATGTCCTGTTCTTGGCTCTTGTATGCTCCCATTAAATCCATGATTACCTTCCGACATCCACCCTTCTCAAATTAAGGACCTCCCTACTTGGGACCCTGTGAGTGCTTATTATACCCCTGGGTCCCCGAGATCCCAAGGGTGACTGGAGCAATACCAAGAAGGGAAGAGAGCTCCATCCTTTCCTGCCACTCTGCTACGAAAGGTACCAACCCTACTAAGCTATATCTTCTGACCAAGCCAGTAGCAATGATGAGCTAAGTAGTTACCCCAAGTTGTGTGTCTCTAATTATCTGTGCTAAGTCTGTTGATGGTTTGTTTGATTGATTTGTGGTGTTTTATTCTTTTCAGAGCATTCTCACACATTTTATTTGATTCTTACACCAACACTCTGATCTAAGCATGTCTCCATTCTACCAACTGAATAAAATGGCTTCTTCAAAGCCGTAAGACTAGTGAATGGCAGAACTGGGACCAGAACCCACTTGACTGACCCAAAATTGAGGACCACTCTTAAATCATTGAAGCTCCAAATGAACCTTGAGCTGGGTTCCAAGTCTTTTATTAGGAATTTATATTGTTAAAGTATTTCCATGGACAGCCACTGATCTCTAAAATACAATTTTCCTTTCACACAATTTTTCCACCACAAATCTGCATGTCACAGACATCTTTTTCTCCAACTTGTTTCTATGTAAAGTCGATTGCTGGCTCTTTAAAATATATAATTTTTCCCCATTCTCTTTAGGCAGAGTTTGGGAATACTGAGGGGTTTATTTTTTCCTTCTTTATCTAATTCATTACTGTTTTCTGCTTCTGCAGCAGTTCCTGAATGAGTGAGTCAGATGCCGGTTAAATAGCTCAGCCAGAGACAGAGACAAAGAAAGAGAGAGAAGCGCAGCTGGAAAAGTCAGGCAAAGAGCATGAGAGACACACAGAGAGAGAGAAGACAGCAGATATTCAGAAAGAAAATTAGGCAAAAGAGAGAATCAGAGAAACAGGAGAGACTGGATGATGCAAAAATAGACAAAGATGGGCAAGTTAGAAAGCCCTCTGTTCATCTGCCTTCTGCCAAACACCCCGAGGTCAGACTCCTTCCTGTACAACATCCATGTGTATGCATACACACGCACATGCACGCGCGTGCACACACACACACACATACACACACACACGAGGCTGTCACATTTTAGAGCACCATTAAGAAAGTGACACCTGGTTGAAGGAGTCCCCTGTCCAGTGACCCAGGCTGACACTCCTGTCTGACCCTGCTCCTGCGGAGGCCGATCCTTTCTCTAAGTGACAGGGGCTCCGTCTCTCAGATCTAAGTGGGGCCTCTAATTGTGCCAGGCAGTGATGCCACGGGTGCCCGGGCAGCCGCGTGTCTCTCACTATCATTAGCTTTCTTACCGGGCTCAGAAGCCTTCCGCTGCCACAACAGTAATTACCAAGAGATTAGGCAGGCATTAAGCACTCTTTAATTTGACACATTGCAATGATCTCCATTCAGCCTTTCTGCTCGAATAACTCTCAACAAATATTTCGAAGGCTACCAAAATAAACAGAAGCACTGTGTTTGCACAGCTGAGGCCCTCTTCCTGCTTCACTAAATGCCATCAATCCCAGGTAGAGGGGGTGGCCTGGGGGCAGGGAAGGAGGACAGGGAGGAGGGTAAGATGGGCAGAGAGAAAATGGAGGTGGCACCACCGGCAAGGCCCTAAGACAGCCTGCAAACCCAAGCCCAAACAGGGGAAGGTGTCAGTAATATATATACTAACATAAGGCCTGCTGCTATTGATGGCTATTTAATGGGGCCCATCATTTTAGCAAGTAGTTATGCAGGAACTCAGTAAAGAGACATCAGTATTTATATAGAAAACCACCACATTAGGAAAAAATAATAATTACAGTGAAGGAAGTTATGTTGTTGTTGCTGGCTTTTTTGGTGGGTTATTAGTTCAGGCATTATTCATTAAGTAATGCAACGGGGCAACCACTGTTAATATGGCAATAAATCCCACCGGGACCCATCACAGGGGAGATAGGATCATTTGGTAATTACAGTGCATTAGAAGTTCAATATTCCCTTTCATGCATTTATTTCATTTCCTCACTCCCACCCTGATGTTCACATAGGCGTCGCTCTCTGAACTAACCTGAATAAGGGGTAGCTGGAAAGGCAGAGGAGAAGGGCGTGGTGACATGGAGGGACAGCACTCAGGAGCTCTCCAGGCCAGAAATACAATACGAGACAGGTTGAAATGGTTCTCCACGAAGAGTAGAGATGAACTTCCAAAGAAATGAGTAAAAGTCAGAATGGCCAGGAATTGAGTCATGAATATAAATGTTTATGGGAGGGTAATGGGCTGATTAATAATATTATTAGAGGAGAAATGAGTTCTAGAACCAAACAATGAATGAATTGGGATCTTCCATCATAAGAAAATGAAAAAAGCTGCCCCGGAATCAGAAGTTAAACTCAAAGTAATTTTAATGGGGCATTTTCTACCCCTGAGGTTCATGCCTCCATCCATGTAGCCCTCACAAGCAGTGGCCTTCTTCCGGGCATGGTCTAAGGGCTTTCTGGTGAGCATGTGTGTCCATCATGACCAGATGGAGTTCTTATCTTCAGTGCCAGGAGTTTGGCTGCTATAGAAGAAGAATCATGACACCGAGTGGCCCAGGGTCTTTCTTTCTTACTGGATGAACATCAGAATTAGATTTTACAGATGAAGAGGGAAACTAGTAAGACAAATAATACAAGAGGTCCAATTTGTAACTGTCAAGAGTCATCTCTACTCTTATACCTGCCTCATCTCCAGCATGCTCTTGACCAGAATGATGGTTACTGAACACTTAACCACTGCTGAAGTGTGAAGGGTTATACATTAGATCAAGGACCACAATCTATGGCCCAAAGGCCAAATGCACCTCAAAGTCTGTTTGCTAAGTTGTTTTATCAAGACCCAGCCAAGCCCACTAGTTTGTGTATTGTCTACAGTAGTTTCACACTGTAACCACAGTTCAGTAGTTGCAACAGAGACAGGACAGCCTGCAAAGCCTAAGATATTTATTGTCTTGTCCTTTACTGAAAAAAATTTTTAAATATTTATATATGGATGAATGAGTAGTGAATGAATGAATGAACAAATCCCAGGTTTAGATGGATTTATAACTGGGAATTACTTTACTAAATAGTGCTGTGTAGCCTATGAAAGTTTCTAAAGGAATATTGTGGGACCTTGTCCTCAGTTCTGTTTTTCTGAGCACTTTTTCAATCACTTATGCCAAAGCAGATGGGAAGATTACCAGATTTTCAAATGATGGGAAGAATAAGCAGACCGGAAGAGAGTTCCAATAATTAAAACGATCTTGACAGGCTGTGACAGGGGGCTGAATCTAATCAATTAAAATATAAAGGGACAAATGTAAGGTCCAAAATACCAACTCCTCAAACGTAGAACTTGGAGAAGGTGGGACAGAGAAAAGTGCATCTCCATAGCAGCATGCATACGAGCAACTCCCGAAGCTTGACAGACACATCGCTTCGATGGTGACTGTGGCTGCCCCCCAAATAAAGTTTATTCCCAAGCTAGGATGTCTGTTACACAGAACAAAGAAGATAAATGTTCCATTCTACTCTGTGTGCTCAGCCCACACCAGAAATATCTATTCCTATAACGATGGTGCTAATAAAATTGTTAAAAAGTGATGAGTATTTATCTCAAGTGCAATGACATGTTTAACTCTTATTATCACCTTTAATTTAGAATGTATTAACTGTACATGATGAAATGGGGACTGTTCTTGCTGAGGAAATTTAGAGAAGGTCACGTAGTTGGCAGGTAGGGAGGCCAAGAATCAAACCTAGACAAGATAGCTCCAGAGCCCAAACTCTCAGCCACCAAGATGTCACATCACACCCTCCACTCATGTGACATGTAGGTGGTCTTTAGAAGACTTAAGTACCTCCAGAGGTGAGTTACCCATGTGGGAAGGAAAGTTTAAATCTTTTCATATCCAAAATGTTGAAAGAGGTGAAGCATTAGCTTGGAAGAGCTCGGGTTGTCCTCCCCCCGAATAAAAAGGCGCTGTTGAGGTCAACTTGTAGCTCCTCTCCCTAAGCCGGCTCCACATTGCCCAGGCCTTCTGGCTATCCGCCACCCACACAGCGTTGCCAGTGTGACTGGTCAGCACATCAGGGTAAGCAAGCCGCTGTCTAAGCCACATCAGATTCTCAGAGCTTCACACCAGGAGAGCCGATTTCTCCCACAGGGCAGAGTCATTGTGAGGTGGTGGTGCAGCTCCTACCCAGAACACTTCAGAGGCCCAGGTGCCTTTCATTTTGTTGCTTTACTTTTTGTTTAAGAACCAGCATTTTTAGGTCCTGAGATTTATCTGCATTCAATACAGGAAAACACAGGAGGCTTTTACATGGAAAGTTGTTAAGGGCAGGCCTGGAAGTGATACTTGTTGCTTCTGCTTACATCTTATTGGCCCTTCCCTAACCACTGAAGAGAATGGAACAGTGGATTAGGCTATACATGTCCCCAAAGAAGAGGAGGATGTGAGTGTTGCTGAGCACTAACCCTCTTTCCTACTGTCAGAGCTCCAGGATATTGAATGGACACAGCAGCACCAATACCTACCCATCCATTCCTAATAATGGATCCTTACTATGTGCAAGATACTCTGTTAGGACCCCCAGAGAGAAAACAACCAATGAGTTACAGTCTTCCTTTTAAGTGATCTAACAAAAAAATTAGCCACAATGTTCAGTGGGGTGAATTACATGTTCTAGATTCTAGAAGGTATATGCACAGGGTAGGAGCACAAAAGCCAGAGGTCATTCTAATGAGAAGAGTCAGAAAAGGCTTCAGGGCAAAGACTCAGCTAATGACTAGGAATTTAACAAGCTAAAAAGCAAGGAGAAGAACTTGTCAAAGAGGAAAATAGCAGGAATAAATACACAAAGGAACGGGAGTACTGGGCATGTTCAGGACCAAGCAACTGGTTTAATGTGACTTAACCACAGGGTGTCTATGTCATGTGGGACACAAAGTTGGGTCAGACCAACATAGTTACAGAGATGTAAAGTACAGCATAGGGAATATCGTCAATGACATTTTAATAACAATGTACGATGTCAGATGGGTACTAGCTTTATTGCGGTGATCACTTTATAAGGTATATAAATGTCTGATGACTATATTGTACACCTGAAACTAATATAATACTGCATGTCAACTGTAATTGAAAAATAGATATTTTAAAAAGTCAGGCCAGACCATGTTGATCACAAATTCCATGGTGGAAAACTCTGACCTTATGAATGCTATGGAGAATGGAGTAGGGTGGTATAATCCAACTCTATGGGTGAGGAAGAGTCAGATGGCAAGCTGAAAGGTTGAAAGGCAAGAAGATAAGTTAGGTGTTGGAATAGTGCTGATGGATGAGGGTGATGGTCTAGCCTCAGGCAATGAACATTGGTCTTTGCCCTTGTCCAGCCCCTTTACAGCTTTCCAATAGGTAATCAAGTCAGTCAGTGGTATCCTTCACTTACAATTGCTTTAGAAGACAATATGTCAATACATTCACATATTCAGAACCAGCATCAAAACCATTGAAAATGGTGCTACCATAACCCTTTCATAATCAGCTTCCACTAGCCTCTCACCTGGGAATAATTTCCCCTCAAAATCTGCTTCCCTGCTCCTTCTACTCATTATTTCTGGCCTTACTCAATGCCTCTGAATTGTCCCCATGGGATTCATAAAAGCCACTTCTCCTCCATCTCCAAGGATGAAAGTATTGGCAGCTTTTTCCAATATCCTTTGGGAAGCCAGGATTCTCTATGATTCTCTTCCATCGAGAGACTATAGATATCTGAGGTTTTTCTATGTTCCCCAGACCCCAAAGGCATAGGTGCCCAGAAAAGGTCACATTAAATCTCCAGCCAAGCAGCTGGACTCTGCTCTTGCCAGGCCCCGTTCCCTCCTAGTAAATGAAGCTATGGTGCAGCCCAACGCATAGCACTCACCTTAGTCCTCGCTGCATACATTCAAAGCTGCATTCCCATCCTATCCCTGACATCGGAATCTGCCCTCAACATCCAGGGCTTAGCAGAGACCTTGACTGACCCAGCTATGGCCCTGCTCTGCTTGTGTGGTAGACAATTGACCTAGAACAGGATGGGGGAACAAGATGTCCTAACCTTCTACAGTCTAGGGCATAGGAGGGGCAGGGAACTGACCGAGCTTGGTCACAATTTGAATGAGCTTGGTACTGGGGTAGCTCATAGGGAGGTGGACCAGCTATGATTTTTGTTGTTAAAAAAAAAAAAAGTGAGCCAGGGGCAGGCAATTCAAGGGGGAAAAATAAAATAAATACTTTTTCAGAACCAGAGTAGTCCCATTCATTACTCAGTGGTATGGGATCCTTCGAGCATGAATTCTATCATTCAGGGAGATAAGGGAAAGGAAGTTGGGCCGACCCTCTGCGTGGCACACAGACACAGACCATGCTGCAGAAAGAGCACGGGATTCAGGCGTCCGATCCCAGATCCGTGTGTTCGAGCAGATTATTCAAATTCTCTAAGCTTTAGTTTTCCCATCTGTACATGGAGAAGGAAGGTGGAGGTCATGGTACGCCTTCATGAGGAGTTATTGACAAGACAAAGGATGGAGAATGCTAAATGCCAAACTAGTATCTCTAGTATACGCACGGGCTACAGAAAGTCGATCTAAGAGCAAGGAGCAGAAACTATAGGCAGACAGACTTCAGCCCTGGGGAAGGAAGACCTTTCCTACTGTTGCAGCTACCAAACAAAGAGATGGACTGTCTCTTCAGTTAGCAAGTTTCGTGTCACTGTTGGTAGCCAACAAAATGCAGGGTAGCCACATTCAGGCAATGTTGGTATAGGAACTCCTGCACTGAATAGAAAATCGAGGCAGATGAACTTTAAAAACCAAAGTCCTTTCCGTCCCTGAAAGCCTGTGATTATTGATTCTGCCTTTGTTCAGGAAGAACCCACGAGCTGCAAACCTCTCAGACAGAGAAACTGCCACTCATCGGTGAGTGGGAACTGAGGCTCCCCGTTGTCCAGTCCTTGCGTCCTCCCACTCCTGACACTCAATTCCATCTGGTGGTTCTCTTTATGGGCATGGAGGTGGGGGACAAATCACTCAGGGTTTACTTCTCCAGGCTCTATAAGTGGGGCAGCTTGATATAAGCAAACCCTGTGGGCTGCCAGAAAAGCCTCTGCCCTTAAATAGTAATGAGGCCCATCAGTCTCCTCACAACCGCACCTCCCTGAGCGCTAAGTAAACCGGCTCCATTTATAGTGTCAATATCAACGCTGGGCCTTCCTTGCCTCTCAAGCAGCCAGAACGAATTGCAATTGGCTGCCATTCCTAATTCTTGTGCTCGGTGAGAGCTGTCAATGGGTATGTCAATAAGATACCGGGACTATTGATCAGCATAGGCATTTAGGGGTCACTGGTCGATGAGAACTCTTGCCAAGAGATGTAGAAAAGGATAGCTTTCAGATAAGGCAGCAAAGTGAGGTTCCCAAAGGAGAAATAATATAGCTCAATTTCCCCTGTCCTGCTGCTTGTCAATTTCCCTTGGTTTTCTTGGGGGGGGGGGGGGTGGGAAGGGGAGGGAGGCAAGAAAGGAGAGACATGAAAAAAATGCAAGTGAGCAACTCAAGTGTTTGACAGAAAACATCTCAGAGAATGAGGAACCAACAGCCACACTACAACCACAGAGCATCCCCCTCCCTCCCCAGCCACGGTCTGCATCAAAAGAACAAAGAAAGAATCCCAAAAAGGCAGTGTGTCTGAAAGGTGGGCTCAGAGGATGAAGGTCAAGATGACAAGCATTCCTCAGAAACGGCTTGTGACGGAATCTCAGGAAGCAGTTCCCCAGCTGTTCACTGGCCCTTCCGGTTTGTGTTCACTGGAGTGGCCCAGTCCTTGACCAAGTCACTTGCTGTCCCAGATTGATCTTTGCCCCGAGTGAAGAAGAAAGACCGGTCCCGTTCGAAGTGAGGTGACTTGCTCCTCATGGAAATAAAAATGTGCTAGAGGAACATTTTATGTGAGGCTAGAGAGAAGTGGCAGAGAAGCTGATTGTTCCTGTTGCCTATTCTGTGCCCTAGAATTTTAACTGTTATTTTTTTACATCATAAAATATTTGTTCATTTTATCAGTTTCCATAGTGAATTGCCTTAATGCAAATTAAATTATTCAATTTACAGATAATTGATTGCATAGAAATAGCCAGTGTTCGTGAGCATAAAACCATTTTAACTGTTTTTTTAGGTTATCAAATTTTAGGTTTCATGGATAATTCTAGACACAGAACATTTCTCTCAAGTCAACAAAATAACAGAAATCAACTTTAAAGCCACTTATTGATGGTCAGAGCCCTGTTATAAAGTCTTCTGGCTTTTTAAGTGCAATACATCCCCACACAAGGGTAACTAGCATGCCACATATTGGTTTCCATTTCATCCCATCCTGTCTTTTTGGAATCAAGCTTCTTTGTGACCTTATATTCTACTTCTTTGGGAATTGTTTCATTCCCTTAATTCAAAGCCACGTCCCAGCATGCCTCTGAGACAGTGAAACTCATCACAAGTCCCACCAGTCAGACCTTGTCCTTTAATTAAACCTTGAAAGTTGCTTAAAGCAATAATTCAGCATCTATGTCTGAAATGTTAAGAGATGGTATACGAACAACAAAAGGGAGATGTTTTTCAATGAGATTTAGCAGTATCATATGTCATCCTTCATAACTGGGTTTTCTTATTCACTGTGTGTCAAAGTTCATTCATTCATCCATCATTAAATACATACATTTTATTCTGCTTGATTCTGACTAATGACAGTATGAAGACAGCAAAAAGAAAGAGAGACAGAGAGAGAGAGAGAGAGAGAAAAGAAAAAGGAAAGAGGGAGGAAAAAAATAGTTCAGCAAACCCACAAAGAAAACAGAAGAAATCACAGTTAACAAGACATGTCAACAAAATTTTGGAAGTAGAAAAGTGCATAAGCAAATGTGATAAATGAATGGCAGACAAGAACGCTAAAAACTGGACTAGTATCAAGTGTGAAGATTCAAGAATGAGGCTACTTCTCAATTTATCCCTAAAAGGCTCAGGACTCTTTGGAGGCATCAAACACCCCTGAAGCAGGGGTGCAGGGCAGGGCTGAGTACAGAAGGGCTGTTCAGAAGTCTTTAAAAGGAGCAGTCAGGCTCAGAGATGTGCTCTTCTACCAGAGTAGCCAGGTGGCTCCTTCTTTGCTACGGCAGGAATCTGAAGGGTTGCTTTATAGTGATGGTTCTCAATGTGTGGCCCTGGAATCAGCAACATCAATGTCATCTGGGAACTTCTTAGAAATACAGATTCTCAGATCCTGCCTTGGACCTACTGAACCGGAAGCTCTGGGCTGGGGCTTAGTGACCTGTGTTTCAACAAGCCCTATGATTGTCATGCAGGCTAAAGTCTGAGAACTACTGTTTTATGTAGACTAGAGGCTCAGCCAGCGGGGGAGCAGGGGGGTCTGACATCAAAGACAACAGCTGGAGCTGAATAGACAATCACTGAAGGTTCAGGGAACTTGCCGTACAGAACCTTGAACCCCCAACACATATCTCAGTTCCCCAAAAGTTGGCAGCTAAAGTGGTATATCCTAGGCAGAATATATCCTAGACTCCCCTGGAAAACCGATGGGCCTAAGAAAAAAATGTCTGCACTTAGAGACATTAACTGGTGGGGGGAATTCCCAAATGAAGTGGCTGGGCTGCAGCCCAATCATCCTACAAGAAAACCCACCACCCATAAGCCCCAGGCAGGCAGAGGAAGTTTCCTATCACCCTTACTGATGAACTGACATTCAGTGGTTACCATATGTGTGAGGAAATCCTCAACCATGATAGAACAAAACCAAAACTAAAACAAGCAAGTACAACAAAAATAAAATACTTAGAATAAGTGAAAACATTAAAGAGGAGAAAACTTTCAAAAGAAAATAACGATAATGAATTATTTCAAAAGGGTAAGAAAAGATCTCTCATTCATGAAACAGGAACAGGAAACTATTCCAAAACGGGAATATTGAAATAAGTTTTCAGTTCTCACTAAATCAGAAAATTAGCTGAGTGTCATCCCCCCCCCCCAAACCAACCTGGAGATTTACATAGACGACTTGGTAGAGCAAGCGCTGCGGTAGCTGCTCGCTGTGTCTGTGAGCAGGATGAAGGCAGGACGGTGCCCACACCCGCTGGGATGGGGACTGAGGTCCAGACGGGACAGCGTCCCCGGGTGTTTCCTGGCCACCCAGACATGCTTTCACTGAGAAGTTAAAGACCAAATACCAACCAGAGAAGTTTCCTGATACACGTGGGGGCGACTGGGAGTGATCAGAGATAATTCTGTTGGGCTTCGGTCTGTTCACCTTGGGGCCCATCTCCTACCTTCTTTTTTTTTTTTCTCTTCTTTTTCTTCTTTTTCAGGTGAGAGTAGAGCAGACAGAGAGACAGATTCTTGCGTGCGCCCTGACCGGGATCAACCTGGCAAACCCCATCTAGGGCCATGCTTTCAACTGAGCTATTTTTAGCACCTGATGTGGTGGCTCCATGGAGCCATCCTCAGCGTCTGGGGCTGACCCAATCAAGCCATGGCTGCAGGAAGGAAAGAGAAAGAGAGAGAGAAAGAGAAAAAGAGAGAGAGAGAGAGAGAATGGGGAGGGGTGGAGAAGCAGATGGTCACTTTTCTTGTGTGCCTTGACCAGGAATCAAACCTGGACACCCACACTCTGGGCCAATGCTCTATCACTGAGCCAACTGGCCAAGGCTTCACTCTCTAGCTTTTTCTCAAGTTCAGTTAGTAAGACACAGTGTGGAGCAGCCTCAGCTGTTCCCCAAAGGAGTTTAGGCCTGCAGGTCAAGTCCCCTGATGAACACAACCACTTACTTGAAATAAGATGCGATCCATCGTAATAGTCACTAATACAAATAGAAATGGGATAAACTCGCTGTCATGGACCAGGTTTCCCTAAAAGTGCATTTGAAGCTCTAACCCCCATTGCTCAGAATGTGACTGTACTGGGAAATAGGGCCTTTAAAGAAATAACTGGGTTAGGCCCTGGCCGGTTGGCTCATTGGTAGAGCGTCTGCCTGGCGTGCAGAAGTCCCGGGTTCGATTCCCGGCCAGGGCACACAGGAGAAGCACCCATCTGCTTCTCCACCCCTCCCCCTCTCCTTCCTCTCTGTCTCTCTCTTCCCCTCCTGCAGCGAGGCTCCATTGGAGCAAAGATGGCCCGGGTGCTGGGGATGGCTTCTTGGCCTCTGCCCCAGGCGCTAGGGTGGCTCTGGTTGTGGCAGAGCGACGCCCCGGAGGGGCAGAGCATCGCCCCCTGATGGGCAGAGCGTCGCCCCTGGTGGGCAGAGCATCGCCCCCTGGTGGGCAGAGCATCGCCCCCATGGTGGGCGTGCCGGGTGGATCCCGGTCGGGGTGCATGCGGGAGTCTGTCTGACTGTCTCTCCCCGTTTCCAGCTTCAGAAAAATACAAAAAAAAAAAAAAAATTAAAAAAGAAAAAAAAGAAATAACTGGGTTAAAATGAGGCCACTCAGTGTCCTTAGACAAAGAGGAGATAAGGACACATTGGAGACACAAGAATGGCAAAGACCAAAGAAAAGGCGGTGTGAGAACACAGCAAGGATGCAGCCATCTGCAAGCCCAGGGAGAGAGGCCTCAGAACAAACCACACTGGCTGATGCTTCGATCTTGTACTTCTAACCTCCAGAACTTAGAGATGATAAATTTCTGGTGCTTAAGGCACCCAAGCTGTGGTATTTCATGATGGCAGACCTAGCAAACTGATATATACTCACCAATCAAAAGATAAAAATTTTCAGACTACATTTTAAAAGTGATCCAACAACATAATGTCTATAAGAAACATACTTAGAACAAAAATCAGTCAAGTTGAAACTATAGAAATTGAAAAAACAAAAAATTCTAAAAATATACGAGCAAAAATAAATCTGGGTTAGCACTTTTAATACTAAACAAAATAGAATTTAAAACTAATGCAGGCCCTGGCCGGTTGGCTCAGTGGTAGAGCATCAGCCTGGTGTGTGGAAGTCCCAGGTTCAATTCCCGGCCAGGGCACACAGGAGAGGCGCCCATCTGCTTCTCCACCCCTCCCCTCTCCTTTCTCTCTGTCTCTCTCTTCCCCTCCCGCAGCGAGGCTCCATTGGAGCAAAGATGGCCCAGGTGCTGAGGATGGCTCTGTGGCCTCTGCCCCAGGTGCTAGAATGGCTCTGGTTGCAACAGAGCGACGCCCCAGATGGGCAGAGCGTCGCCCCCTGGTGGGCGTGCCAGGTGGATCCCAGTCGGGCGCATGCGGGAGTCTGTCTGACTGCCTCCCCGTTTCCAGCTTCAGAAAAATACCAAAAAAAAAACAAACAGAAAAAACCAAACAACAACAAAAAAAACTAATGCAAAAAATCCTAGGACATACAAAAGCCATCATATGCTGGTGAAGGAACTAAGGACAAAAATATATAAGCATTTTGAACAGAGACACAATAATTCAGTTTCAAAATATTAAAAGCATCAACTGACATAAATTAGAGGAAATAAGAGATAAATCAACAATTGTAATTAAAGATTCAATAAGTCCTTCTCAGAAACAGATAGGTCAAGCAGATAAAGAAATAAAAAGAGATGTAGAGAATCTGAACAACAAAAATAGTAACTTTTAGCACTTACAGACTCTACCCCAAATGAGTGTTATTTTGAGCACAGACAGAGCATTAGTAAATCTAAATTGAACATTGGATTATAAATAAAACCCAAGAAATTTCAAAAAAAAACAAGTAATATCATCTAAGTTCTTGGGCAACAATGCAATAAAATTTGATATCAATAACAAAGCAAACTTTAAAAAAAAAAAATCCCATGTTTGGAAACTAAATAGTATATTACTAAATAATCATCGAGTTAAAATAGCTATTGTGAATAAAATTAAGAACTATTTAGAGTTGAATAATAATGTAAACACATGTCCGCATTTATGGCATAAAACTAATAATATTTAAAAGAAAATCTATAAATTGAAATAAATTTTTTGGAAATCAAGAAAGAACAAAAACAAAATAAGCTGAGAATCCAAAACATTAGACACAAGAAACATATTAAATCCAAAGAAACAAGAGAAGAAATATTAAAAATAAGTATATTATTTATGATACAGTCAGCAGAAGAAAAACAGTAATTTGAGCAAGAAATGCTTAAATATAAATAATTGTTAACTATATGCAAGTAACTAATTACCTACCATGGTAAGGATAAAAAGAGAACTCGAAAGAATGTCCAGGGTCTGAGAGAGAGAGATACCCAAGGAAGAAAGACACACATGGAAGAGGATCCCTTCTCAAGACTAGAATTCAGACCTCATTAGAGAAGGGTTGGTCACAGTCCATTGGATGCCAGAGAAGTTCTCTGTTTCCTGGACCAGAGTGTATCACCATTCGTAGGCCATGGTTGACAGGCATGGAACCACAGGCCTGGATTGGCAAACAAGAGACCCAGAGCAGGGGGCCTGATTGCTGAGACTGGCAGGAAGGATCACAACAAAACATGCAAAGAAGCTGCCCCTAGGGTGCTGCTAAACCACCTCTGTTTTGCATATGTCTCGCTAAGACATCTGAAATGCTTGCTCCTTCCCTGCTCATTATCTAGTCAGCATCAACGTGAACAGTGGGATGTTTTTGGGAATGTCAAGATGATCAAGATCTCTGCAGACTGTATTATGGCAGAGAGCAGGAGAACTGACATAGCCCTGAGGCAGCATTGTGAAGGTACACTGTTGGCACTGCCAGGTAAAAGCAAACTGCTACTGGCGGTCCTTTCAAATTGGTACGGAGGGGGAAAAGCATTAGCTACATCAATAACTACAAACAAAATGCCAGGAATTGTGCAGATCTGCTCCAGTAAAGATACAACAGAGACAACAGCTGCATTTGGAATCACCACCTAATTCAGTTTATGACAGTCCACAGTTGTTCTCCAATATCCATCCAACCGTTGCAGAGGCCAAACAGGTGAGTTAAATAGGAATATGATAGGTATTACCACTCTTGTTTCTTTCTTTCAATGTTTGGATGATGGCATAAATCTCTGAAATTTCCCCAGAGATACAATATTGCATCTGATTTATCATCTTGGTACAGAGGAGAAGTTTTAGGGGTTTCAATTTAACACTTTCAACCATAAAGTCTCTTATCTCATGGATTTGAGAGTCTCGATGGGGAATACTTAGTATCCAAATACGTGTACTAGTTATATACTCAAGAGTGAGCCTGTGGATGAATTAGAGCTACTGTGAGTGAAAGGCTTCAGCTAAGGGTCCATCTATTATTTGATTACTATAGCCCACGCTTTGGTGGGTTAGAGTCATGCTCTGGATGCCCAGGAATTAATATCAATCCCTAGCCAGTATCTAGTCTCCAATAATTTTGGGTATCATGCAATCACTCCAGGAAATGGCCCTGAGTCCTTTTGGCCTAAGCTTGGAAGAGGATTTATAGCGTCTCCTTGTGAAAATGCAGCTGGGTCCTTCCTCAAAAGGATCCAGTTTCCCCTTCAGTCAGGAGGCTCTGGGTCTGTGTGTTGACCGGTTTATGGCCAGACTTATAGGTTTTTCTGTTACATAGATCAAGAAATACTTTAGTAGGCTGCCCATTCATTCTGTTCCAAGGAACATTGTGATCAATCAGCTATCACCAAAGATTGCAGATATGAGCTGCGTGCCTCATTGAAGCGGTTGTGATTGCAATCCGCTAGGTTGTGGAGAGGTCTGCCGGCTCGCTGTGAGCCAGAGCTGGCCCACAGATATTGGGCTGAGATGGCAGTCAGGGAAGTATAGGACAAGGACTGGCCAATAGGAAGCCTTCACTAGTGTGCTAGTGGGCCATTCCTTGTGGGCAAGCATCTGCCCATTGGAATGTTGATGAGAGACTTCTGGAAGCTGCTCAGGGTGGTTGCTGTTAAACTCATCACCTAAAGGCCAGCTGGAGCACCCACAGAATTCACAGGATGAGTGCCTGCAGAAGTGCCACCAAAACTTGCTAGGAGTGAGCCCCACTGAGCTTCCTACACAACACAGGAACCAGCAGGAAGAAATACATACTGGAACCAGGAAGAGAAGCCCCTGCCTCCTGCAGTGTCCCTCCAGCGCCCTCTACTGACAAAGTTTAGCATTGCATCAGCTGGCAAGGAGGAAATGTTCCTCAAGCGGGACAGTCAAAGGTAGATTCAAAGAGAGGCAATCAAGTGGAACCGGTATCACAACAAAAGTAATATGTAAAATAGAGAAAATTAACAAACCAAAAGGTAGTTCATTTAAAAAAAATTGATAGATGTAGAAGTCTTAAGCAAGATTAATTAAGACAAAAAGGGAGAAGATATATCAAACAGAATATTCACAGAACAATAAAGCAATCTTTTACATTTAAAATGTAATAGCAGAGTTTTAAAATTCACTGAAGTGTTGACCCTAAACTCAAGGACACTTTCCAGATAATAGAACAAAAAAACCCACAAAGATGTAGAAAATGGCTGGAAAGGACATTAATTATTGGTAATTCTGTGTGGGCTCCAAGAATTGTTCTGCCTGCTCCTTTCTGGTGCCTTTTCCCCTGTGTCAAGTAGTTTCTGTTTACACATGCGCAGAGCAGATGTCTCTAATGGCTCACACCAGGACCCTCCTCCAGAGCATTTCCTGTGCTTTTGCAAAGGGATGGCCTGTGGCCAATCACAAACTCCAAGGGGCACAGTCCATCTTCCTGCCTCTGTGTGGAGCAACCTCTCTTGTGCAATGTATGCTCCAGAGCTCCCTCTGCAATCGGGCTGAGCCTAGGCTTTCCTGAAACCACATCTCAGCTTATCTTCTTCCCCTCAGATGTCTTGCTTACTTTATTCCCTAAGGAGTTTCTCCTGAGGGCATTCCCTCAGTAAATCAGTTAGACAAAAACCCTTGTCTCAACCGCTGGATCTGGGGACTCCAGTCTAAGGCACAGGGGGGACATGATAAACACTATACAACAAAGAAATGGATGCGGAGGTGGTATTTAGGATCAGTTAGAGCAAAGAGGACTTGGGTTGAAAGAAATCAATTCGGAGCCACATCTTAGGGAAGAGATAATAAACAAGAAAAGGCTGAGACTGAAGAGAAGCAGAGAAAGATGAAGAGGAGGCAGATCTCTAGATAGACTCCTTAAGGCTGATGCAACATGGCAGAAGAGGGAAAGGACAGAGCAGGAAAGGGTGACAGTGTCTCCGACCTGGGTGACGAGGAAGATGGCAGCCACACATACAAACATTGAGTAACCAGAGAGTAACCATATTGGAAGGAAGCATCCTTGTGTAGAACTGTCACACAAGACTTAACATCTGCATAACAGTCTGCAATTTACAGAGCTCTTCAAGGTATCTTCTCCTTTTTTATATGAGGTCTCTGTGAGATGGGGTGGTAGGTATTCTCAATTCTTTACTCTTTCCTGTGACCTTGAGGAGGGGGAGAAAACAGCCTCTTGCCTGTTGACTTTAGATTTGGCCAATGAGACTTATGTTAGCCAATTTAATGTAAAGAAATGTGACATGAGCAGAAGCTTTCTATGCACTCTTTTGGTTTGACTTGGCTCTTGTACTTTTGATCTCTACCTTCAGAAGGACATGACCCAGGTAGCTGCTAATGCAAGGGGAATGAGAAGACTTAGATGGCAGAACTAAATCCAACCCCACAGCCTAGAACTCCATGCAGCTGACCCTATCCAACCCTAGCAGGACCACAGGCACCTAAAACCTTATATGAGAAATAAATGCTTATAGTTGTAAGCCACTGTATTTTTTAAATATTTGTTATACAGCACTATTGCAAAAAAAAAACTGACTAATACAATTAGGTATACTGGTATTATTAAGATACCCATTAAGCAGATGAAAAAACTAAGATACAGAGAGTTTCAGAATTTGTCCAAGTTCACACCTCAAAGAGGGTTAGCTATGTTCTGACCTACATTCTCAACAGAAAGACAAAATATTGACACATTTTACAGTTTAGGAGCCCAGCAGTCAATGGCATAATTTATAAATGCTTTTAAAAAAAATAAAGCACTGAGTCTGCTAATAACCTGAGAAGTGCATGTTTTCATATATGCTGCCTATTAAGTCTGTTCATATCATATCAGCAAACATCATGTCGTCTTGGAGAGGTTCCTAGTTTTTCCTGTGAAATGTTTTTCAACGCCTGAGTGAATCAAAATGAATGTAAATGAGGTTTATTAAGTCAACCCCACATGGTGCTGTATTGTCAGCATTTGTAGGGCTGTGACAGGTTAGTTATTGCAATTTGAAGGAAATGTCACCAACATAGCAGTATGCGGAATTAACTTTAAAAAAAAAAAAATATATATATATATATATATATATATATATATATATATATATATATATATATGTTTAAAACATCTCAGGATTATCCATCCTTTCAAGAATCATTTCCTCAGAAGTTGACAGGGGGCTGAGAGGGCCTAAGGTTTGCTCATTCTTTTTCATCAAGACTCCTCAGGCTACATGATACCTGAGGCCAAGGGTCAGGGGCTGGAGGTAAGCACCCAGCCTTCTGAGAGCTCACCGTGGAGAGGACACAAAATGAGGGTGATTGGAGTTGACAAGGAGTGACAGGAGCCAGTGGCAGCAGCGCCATGTGCCCTCTGCACCCAGAGTTGAGTGTCAGACTGGCTCAAGGGTGGGTGGAGGCAGAAGCGAGAGAATAAAACACGTGAGTGAGGCCCCGCGCGCTGGGCTGTCGAGTGATGGACCAGGTAGTTAGTCCCTTGGTCAGACTTGATTTGAGAGAAGTCAGAAGGGCTCTTTCCTCAAAACTGTCACGCTCAGTCATTGCTCCTGGAAACTTCTCCTTTACCAGAGGTCTCCTCTTACATGAAAATACCTCATGGGAAAGATAAACACATTAAGCATTCATTTATCAAGACCTTAGTTAAATAAATTAAAAAAAAAAATGAATACCTTTCCATTGAGATCTCAGGCACTCATTGCAGGGATAACACGTGGCACTTCGGACCTGACTGGAGTCATTCAGGGGAAGGAAAAGGCACTGACGGAAAACATGAGACGAGACCAGAAATAGATGTTCTGACTTCTCAGTTTTCTAAACTAACATTGTTTAAAACCTGTGCCCCGGCTAGAAAATCAATCTTAATTGGAGGTTACGCAGAAGCCTTGTCCCGACCTCACGAGGATCAACGGCTCCCTCCTCCGCCCTCCGGAATATAAAGCGTGAGAACCACAGAGCTGGGGCATGGGCTCCCGAACGCCTACATTTTACAGGAGAGAAACTTAAATGTCAGAAAGGGAAAAGGGAATTCTAATTTCACCAAGCTGAGCAGAAAGCGGTCAAGTCTCCTTGGGCAAAATTCTCTCTGCGTTCTCTATACAAGCCCCTGCATCCAAGGCCTAAAGGTATCTATTTCCATCAGAAGCATTAATTAAACTATACTGTTGAGTGGCATGTGTCAAAATGAGTTTAAA
This sequence comes from Saccopteryx bilineata, assembly GCF_036850765.1. Lineage (NCBI taxonomy): Eukaryota > Metazoa > Chordata > Mammalia > Chiroptera > Emballonuridae > Saccopteryx > Saccopteryx bilineata. The sequence goes on from NC_089495.1 coordinate 28,935,966, forward strand.
AGATGTATTCATTCAACAAACATTGTTGAGTATCTGTTACCCTGACCTCTGGGACCTCACAGACAAAGCAGCCCGAACTGGGCAAAATCCTTGGAAGTTTAAACATAAATAAAATCACAAAAGTTAAGGGGACAGGCCTTGACCTTGAGGAGTCATTTGATTGGACAGGCAGCCAAGGGGACTGTAGAGGACTTCAGTGGGCATGGCAGGGTGGGGGAGGGGGAGCCAGCCCTCTCCCCAGCAGACACGTGAAACAAGCCAGTATTGCTTTGCTAAGACCTCTCAGAAGGGGCCCGTTCCATCCTTATATATTAAATTAAAAACGAAACACACAACTACTGGAGAACTGTGGGAGGCCAGGAGTCTAGGAAGCTGTTGAAGTTCACTGGAGTTGACAGAACATGAGCATCACCAAAGAGAGACTTGGAGTGAGTGCTTCTGCAAGGACTGAATTCTGGCCCCGTGTCGTGCATGCTCAGTGGCTTGGAATTCTGGCTTTCCAGAACAGAGTATCTCCCTCTATGGATGGGCTTCCGAACGAAGGCACCCAGCAAGCAAGAGGGACGTGGGGGCTCCACATCAGCTTGGTGTCTCCGGAAGGTCCAGAAGAAGGTCCGCTTTTCGGCAAAGAAGGTGAATAAGAAAAAAGAATCAAGCCAAGGGTTAAGCAGCAGAGAAATAAGCGGCCACTGGAGGAGGAGCCAGGGGAGGCGTCCAAGAGAAGCAGGGGGATCCAGGAGAGTTTCCTATCCTGAAGCCAAGCAAACCACAGATGGTGCGGAAAAACCTCACTTAAGCCATTCATTTCAACTCCTTCCCCACCAAACACTTTTAGCAGCTTTCCTAATGGTAGAAAATGATTGATTTGCATTTCATTCCTTTTTCAACAAAGACAGCCGTGTTTTGGGAGAGCCATGAACTTGAGTCAGAAACCTTAGCGCTGAGTCCTGCTGTGACTCTATGTCAGAGCCCAGCTGTGTAACCTCGAGGAGGTAGCCTAACATCTGGGGGTCAAAACTTCCCCAACTAAAATCACAGGTTGCTTGAGTTTTGATAATAGAATCAATATAAAAACATATGTAAAGTACTATATAAATAACGTAAATTTTGACAGTAATGTTTAAGTGAGAACCGAAGCATATGAACAAAGGCTGGTGACCATCGTCCTGAACACGGTAAGTTTCTCGTGCAAAACTTCCAGGGTTTATTTGCCACTCACTGCCAAAAACATCCCTTTGCTTGGGTTTACTGTAAAGGCTCTGCCTGTTTAGTGTATTCAATCCACTTTTAACCCTGGAAAGGCATGATGTCAAGGGTGAACACGGGTGCCACAGGTGGGAGGGCCATTAGAGAAGCAGAGATCTTGGCGTTGGAAGTTGACCTCCTCCTATCTCCCTCTCCCCAGATCTGTACCTGCTTTGAAAACCAGCTGCCCCACAACTACCAGAGGTGGTTGGAGACCAGGTTCGAAGTCCCTTTAAAAATCCCACCCCCAGGGCATTATCATTATTTCCCTTGTCAGCTCCCTAAAATAATAATAACAATAAAGCCCCATTAAGAAGGCGTAGTTATTTGCCCTGGCTCCCAACTCCTTCTGTGAGACCCACATTAACCTTTTTACCAAAACCAGACAAAGACATCAGAATAAAATGATAGGGCAATATTACTTATGAATATAGATACAAAAATACTAAAAAAAAAAAAAAAGAAATTCCAGCAATAAAGTAAAGATTCTACATCATGGTCAAATGGCATTTATCTCAGGAATACACAGTTGATTTAACATCTGAAAAATTTCCAATGCAATGCACTGTATTAATGGAAGACTACATGATCATCACATCATAAAAGATATAGAAAAAGCATTTGACAAAATCTAATAGCATTTCATGATAAAGGCACTCAACAAACTAGGACCAACAGGGAACTTCTCAACCTGATAAGAAACATCTACAAAAAAAAAAAAAAAAAAAAAAAAAGAAATAAAAAAGCCCCTCAGCTGATATCATATTTAATCTGAATGTTTCCCCTCTAAAAATAGAAACAAGGTAAGCTCTTACCACTTCTACTCAAACATTGTATGGAGCTCTCAGTCAGGCTTTTAGCAATAAAATGAAATCCAAGTAATTCAGATTGGAAAAAAATAAAAGTAGTTCTAATAAAGATGATATGATCTTGTATATAGAATATCTTACAGAATTTAATGAAAAACTATTAGTACTAATAAACTCATCCAGATTACAGAAACAGGATCAATATATGAAAATCATTATATTTCTATATACTAACAGTAAATGATACGAAAACAAAATTGAGAAAACACTTTCATCTATAGTGCCAGCCAAAAGAATAAAATACATAGGTATGAATTTAACAGAACTTGAAGACTTGTACACTGATAACTACAAAATATTTTTTAATAAATTAAAGATGTCCTACATAAATTGAAAGGCATCCCATATTCATGGATTGGAAGACTACTATTATGAAAATGGCATTATTTTCCAAACTGATCTATAGTTTAACAAAATCTCTATGAAAATGTTAGCTTGCTTTTGTGCAGAAATTGGTAAGTTAAACCCAAATGTCCATCAACCGATGAATGGATTTTTAAAAAGTGACATAATCATACAATGAAGTATTATTTAGGAATAAAAAAAATGCTAATTCATTCTACAACATAACTGAACCTTGGCAATAATAAGCTAAGCTAGGAAAGTCAGTCACAGAAGACCTTGTATGACTCCACTTCTATGAAATACCAGAGTGGGCACGGCTGTAGAGACAGAAGTAAATTAGTTGGCCCCAGAAGGCCGGTATAGTGGGGAGGATAACGTGGGCAGTAAGTGCTAATGGGTTTTGGTTTTTTCTGGGGGATGATAAAAATGCTCTAAAATTGCGGTGATGGCTTTACAACTTCTAAATACATTCAAAATCATTAAGTACACTTTAAGTGGGTAAATTTTATATGTGAATTACATCCCAGTGAAGTTGTTATAAAATACAGGCTGGGGCAAAATTAGGTTTAGAGTTGTGAGTACACAAAATAGAGTTTATTTTTGTATTATTATTTATTAAGTATTGTATTATTTTCCATACAAACAAGGCACGACCGTAGGTAAGGTGACGTGGATGTGAGGGGTGACTGGGGAGAGGCCAGACAGGGGACACACGGGTGCAGGAGAATGGTAATGAAGGCCCAACCTGGAGGGGGGTCGTCCGGAGAGCAAGAAGATGGGGCCCCCCAAGGCAGCTGCGTGCTGGGTGATGAGAGAGGAGGAGCACAGAACAGTGAGTTCCAAATTGTCTTACAGTTTCCTTCACTCAGGCAGATGTCTTTTTCAAGAATCATTCTTCAGAATGAATGATCCATTTATAAAGTAGATAATTAATCCCCAAGCTAGTCTCTTTTTAACCAATCAGGGTTGCTTAAAGAAGGTCTTATTGCAGTTAGGAGAGTGCAGCACTTTCTCCGTCTCTGAAGTAGGACATCGGAGCACTGAGTGGTGAATTCTTTCAGCTGCCATAGGACAAACAGGTCGTGCACGAGGGGGGCACCTGCCGACAGCAGACACTCTGGTTCCAAAGCCATAGGTTATTGTATCTGAGGTGTGTGTGCACACTCTGGAAACAGATGTCATAGAAAGTCAGGTTGGGACTGGCCTGTTTCCTTTGGGACACCAGCAGTAAGAATCACAGAAAAAGTGAACAGGCATGCCTCAGAGAACCCTATAACAGAAATGGACCTATGGGATCATCAGCTTCAACCCCTCACTTTACATTTAAAGAACTCAACCCAGAGAGGTAAGTGACTTGTCCAAGGTCACTCAGCCAGATGGTGGCAGATCTGGAATGATCAGCCTGGCTTCTCTCCGTGATGGTGCAGGGTCCCTGGGCAGGCAAGGCTGTCACTAACAGGCACGTGAGCGTGTTCTCACCTGCCCTGGCATGCCTCACACTCAGATCAGGAAACCTTCTGCTGCAACCCTGATGAGGAAATTAAATTAGCTACTAATTGGTTAATTGGAAGCAAACTCTGTAAGACAGTAAGGAACAAATTAAGTTGGAGCGAGACACTCACATTTGTTAGAGCTGATTATCTTCATTATCACCTCCATGGCTCACCAGCGATGCTGTGCACCTCTCCGCCAGGAAAGCTCTTAGAAGGATCCTATGACCTTTTGGCTGACAGACAAATTGTTCCTTTCTCTTCCTTTTTCCATCCCACTTCCACCACCTTCTTTATTCAGTTCCTATCATCCAGCGTTTCCCACGCGGCACACTTCAGAACGCTAGTGTTGGTAGCATGCTGATAAATGTTTAATGACTGGCTCTCTGGGATATAGAGCCCTGACTTGTAGCATTTAGCAATTCCTGTGATGTAAATATTCTCACGATGGGCCAATTTTAAGATACCAGTGTAACATCTCCCAGCTTACAAAATTTCCAAAAATTTCACAATTGGTTCTTGCAAGCTGGTACAAGGTGATTCCAACACAACACTTACGGTGTTTTCAGAGGTTAATAGGTCCTAGGAAGGGCCCCATGTTCAATAGGAAATCCTGCATATTATATAGACTCTTAAGAAGTTCTGTAGAAAAGAAATATATTTAGTTTAACTTAGTGCTTTCCAAACACATTTGACCAGAGAGCTTCCGCTTTATAAAGTATATATTATACCTCCTGCAATGCTAAAGAGCCATTGACTTGGAACACTGTCCTGATCGTGGTGTTAGTGTGAAATTTCTGGGTGCAAGCACCATGCTCGGTCCTTCAGACAAGACATGTAAGACACGGAGCTTGCCCTTCAGGTAACCAAACCAAGGTAGCAAATCTCAAGTATTAGGTGATTAGTACTGACCATGAGTGCGGTAAGACTTCAGAAAACAAACTCCATCATCAGGCTCGAACCCAAACAAAGGGTGTGGGTCAGCCAGAAAAAGAGTTTTTGAGACAGGAGGACTCCTTTAGAAAAGGGGAAGAGACGCAAATGCATATCCTATGCGGAGAGATAATAAGGAGACCAGGATGACCGGAATTGAGGGATATGGCCCAAGAGTGGAGCAGAAGATGAAGCAGGAAACAGGGGTGGAGGTCTGCTTGGGAAAGAAGGCTAACAGATCAGGAGGACCCGCGGTATTGGGCCATGGCAGGGCGGGGCAGGGCGGGGCAGGGCAGGGCAGGGCGGTGAAGCAGAGGGCGTGTATTTTTTGGACAACATAATTTTCCGAGTTCTTACATTCACTCCATGTCTTCTTATTTACCAGGTGCAAAGGCGTATCTTGACACAGGGCTTGAAGAATGTCAGAGAAGCCTTCCTAGCTCTGTCAGTGTGGCCGGGGCGAGTCTATCTTCTCACAAGGGTGGTATCAGCATGAGGTATTTTTCTTCTACCAGCCGTGTGAACAGGGCAGTTGTGCTTGAATGCACGTGGGATCACCGCCGTCCTCATGGGTTTCTGTTCATCCATCCATGAGAGTTTGTAGCTGGGGTGGAATGTTGAACACACATTTATTGGCTTTTCTTTGTGTTCATTGCTACTAAGTAGTGGAATGTTTCTTTAAGTTTTTAATAGGTGCTCCAGGAAATAGGAGGCTCAGCAAGATGCCACGGTCAAGATTAATGTTTATGGTTCCAAAATCACCAATCTACTGCTTGGCTCCCAGCCACATGTCTATCACAGTGTCTTCTGGGCTTTGAGTGGAATATGCCAAGCGTGTACTTACTAGGGTGTCTTTTGATCTCTAACCTCAGCGTTATCCCCAGCAAGTCCCAGATAAGCTGTGACAGAACCGCCTGCTCCTCGGCACGTTTTCCACCCACATCAGACAACCTGAACCCACATTGCTCACATTTCCCATGTGCCCCCTTTTTAAAGAAAGATGCAAATAAGTGGTAACAGCTTAAAGTCGTACCTCTCCAGAGTTATTTGTATCTTTGCATCTTGGGGAAACATAATTTAAAGCTAAAGGATTCCAACACTACTTTGGGAATTTCAGGCAGCCCAGAGGATACGAGCAGTAGTAATTCTAGAGCAATAGTTTCAGATCAGTGACCCTGAGCACCGCAGAAATGGCTGCCTGGCCCGTCTATGTGACAATGTGGCCTTGATCTCTGTTTTCCAGGGCCTGCCATTAACCCATCAGGCTCCAGACACCCCTGCTTGTGCTTCAGGACAAAAAAGAGTGCGAGGCCTAGGCATCTAAGTAGAAGGATGATACAGAAAGCAGCATCCAGGCCCAGGACAAGAAAGAAGGCAAATATTATGAGTTTGAGCAGCAAACCCGAGTTCTAATATTAGCTCCATTACTTTCAGCTGCCTAACCTCGGGAAAGATACATGACCTGAGTTCAGCTCCTAATCTTTGAAACAGGACTGATACCATTCACCTAGTAAGACGATTGGGAGAATAGATAGTGCCCACACATGGTGGTGACAGGTGACTTCTTGTGATGGTGACAGTCATGAAGGAAGCACTCAAGCCCCCACCCTTGCTAAGAAACACAAACACACCAGAGCTGGACTTTCTAAACCCCAGAATCTTCCTCATAGATGATCCCCGTTTCAGGCTAATATTTCTCACTGCAACACACCCAAGCTGCCAGCCCAAGTGATATAACCCTGCAAGACACCAAGACGTAGGTGAGGGCAATGCTCCTCTCTGGAGGATGCTAGACCAGTGGTCGATTGGTCCTGACAGCAGGTGTGGGGGAGACATTTTTTGCCAACCATCCAATATCCATGGTCCTCTGGTAATTCAAATTACTTTCCAAATGTCACTGCATCTGTCTCAGTCTGACAGCTCTTCAAACTGGGGGCCTTTCTCTGAGCCTGAGGACCTGGACATATTCCTGAAGGGGCTTTTGATCTTCATTTCTTTCCAGGTGGGAGGGTCCTTTGTCAGACAAAGTCCAGGCTCATGAAACCTCCAGACAAAGAACTCTAGTGACAGGGAGTCTGGCAGGTGAAGGCAATAACACATGCAACGCAGGGACCCGGCTAGTTGGATAAGACACATGACATTCCTGAAAAAGAACAGTCAGGGGAAAATACTTAGACTGTTCTTCAAACCCGCTACAGCATCACCCCCACTTATCTTGAAGTCTGACATTTAGTAACTTCCAATGTGTGCAAGCAGAGAAAGCCCGGACACCTAAAATAACTCTTGCAGAGTCTCACACCAAATTCATGGACTACATTCCTCAGAAGAAGGACCAAGGCACTCATTCAAAACCTTTTCACTCTTGTTTAACATTAAAGTCTAACAATCTCAGATATTTGGTTTCCCAGTTTCTGCAAATTGGGTGTAGCCTGTATCAGATGTGCTAAGAAAGGGCGATGCGTTAGAAACGGCTCAAGAACAGCAATGAGGATTGACAGCTGACGGCCTGGTGGCAGAGAAGACGGACAAAGCTGAGAGTGACTAGAGGAGTGGGTGCTGGGCGGTCCCAGACACCAGGCAGGGTCGTCAAGGAAGGGTTAAACTCTCTGTGTTTCTGAAAGGGGAAGGAGGCGTATCATACATTTTAGCAAGCCTCCCATGCAGAATACCTAAAGTAAATGAAATTTGGGGTCTAGAAAGAACAAGCTTGGGAATTCAGGAAAACTCACTGAAGTGGAACGCTGTCCACCCCTGACAGCGCAAGATAAATGAGGCGGCTGGACCTGCAAAGGCTGCTGCGAGCGGGCTGAGGAAGGCACACAGACCCGTAACCTTCCCAGAAGCTCATCGCGTTCTGAGATCTCCCCAACAGCAGCCTGGCCCAGGCCTCGCTGGAGGAACGGCCGTGTGCCCGTTGCAGTGTGGAGCAGAGGCCCTCTCCTCACTGCCTCCCTGGGGTACAGAGCTGTGTCCGGCCTCTAGGGAATGAGTGTCACAGCGAGGTCTGGGAGACACATGGTTCTGCCTCTCCTTGCTTTCTTCTCTGCTGTCCCTTCCTCATTCCCCCTCCCTCTTCACAGGGCACCAAAGCCAGGGTGTGGCTGTAGCAGACAGCTACAGACTTCTGACAGGCCTTCAGCTTTCACTTTTACGGCTGAAACCAAAGCTCTACTAGCACGCAATGTGCCCCACTCCACCGTGTACTCACAGGCTTCAGAAGACTCCAGCAGCCTGGGGCCCTCCCACCTCCATGCCCCTGACACCCAAGAACCAGCTCCAATTCATCTGGGGTGGCCCTGGCATTGGTATTTTTCAAAAGCCCCCCTCATGATCCAAATATGCAGCCAGGGCTAAGAATCACTGACTGACTCAGAGCAAAATCAGGATAGATGCCATCTGGAGCCATGGTGAACCAGCCAGGGGATCCAGTCACAGCGAACAAGCCACAGCTAACAAGCCACTGTGAGCCAGCCACGGTGAGCCAGCCACAGCAAGCCAGCCACGGCGAGCCAGCCACTGTGAGCCAGCCACGGCGAACAAGCCATGGCGAAGAAGCCACGGCGAGCCAGCCACTGTGAGCCAGCCACGGCGAGCCAGCCATGGCGAAGAAGCCACAGTGAGCCAGCCATGGCGAACAAGCCACGGTGAGCCAGCCACAGCAAGCCAGCCATGGTGGGCCAGCCACGGCAAACAAGCCACTGTGAGCCAGCTACTGCGAGGCCACCACTGCAGTTGAGGCTGACTTTGCTGAGCTAAATAAATCCCAATGACTGCTTTTAATATTCAAAATACTGAGAAGAAGAGAATAAAACAGGAAAGGAACATGCTGTCAGAGCCAAAGGGACTCATGGGGCATTGGGAACAGAAATAAACTTAGAGGGAAACAGAAGACTTTGGGGAATTTACCGGGGGAGGCTTGGGGTCATTCACCAAGCATCTCTTAAGAGCAGCCCAGGTGGTAAGCCCAGGCAAGCACGAGCAGGCAGGTAAGGCTTCGCAGACACCATTAGATAGTGGAGGAACCACTGAGGTTGATATTGCTGCTGCAAATTCACTGGGGATCTGGCTGGAAACAGCCAGACCCTTGGTGGGCCTGCTGCCCCTGCTGTGCTGGTGAAGAAGAGAGCGCGAGCCGCCCCTATGAGGCTTTCCCTTCAGCATTACCTGGGCCAGGTTCACCTGCTGGCCCTCCAATGCGTGAAAGGAGCCGAGGGGCTCTCAGCGGCTCCCTGTCCTGGTAGTGGCTGACTAGACAGATGGAGGCCAATCTACAAGCCTGGCCTGGCCAGAACCATTTGCTTCTTACTTGACAGGGACTTTGGGGGCAAAAAGCTACTCTTTCCACTCATCTATCAAAAATATCAAAAAGCTGTGTTTGCATTCCGGCCGTTACTGAAGATCTTTGGGTTCAACTCAGCTGTCCCTGCCTGTGGGTAAAAGTCTGGGATGCTGTCTCTTAGCCCCATCTGTGTCCTGGTTTCCTGACACCCACACCTGGGACCAACAAATGATGTAAAGGTAGCTTAGGGGGGAAAAGAAACACATTTATTTTCCACAAAACAAAATACATTTAAAATAAGAAAATTGAGGCAAAAAGATAAAATGAATAGCAAATAAAATTAGAATCAAAACACAGACACAGTTGGAATTGAACACACTGGTGAGAGATGAACCACTCATTTGGCTCTGAGCTCTCTGGTCCCTAACACAAAAGAAAACAGGATCCTTTTTCCAATTCAGAGTTCATAACATAAAATCAAAACACTCGTTTGAGATAAACATAACGGTTCCTGGAACTGAAACCAGACAGAAATGCCTCCCTGAGAGCCACATGGAAAGGCCTTGTGATTTAGTGAATAACATCCTCAAAGCAGCCTTTGTGTAAACATGGCAAGGAGTTTCACAGGTCTGTTTTTAAAAACATCTCTCAGTGTAAGCTGATGTCATAATGCTGAATTGTTATTCAATTTAAAAAAAAATCTGTAAGAGATTGGTATAAATGTTGTATCAAAGTCTAGCTTCATTAAAACATATTTTCAACAAACTAGCCTGACCAAGTGGTGGTGCAGTGGCTAGAGCATGGATCTGGGATGCTGAGGACCCAGGTTCAAAACCTAGAGGTCTCCAGCTTGAGCGTGGGAACATAGACATGACCCTCTGGTCCCTGGCTTGAGCCCAAAGCTCGCTGGCTAGAAACCCAAGCTCACTGGCTTGAGCAAGGGGTCATTGGCTTGGCCGAAGTCCCCCAGTCAAGGCACATATGAGAAAACAATCAATGAAAAACTAAGGTGCTGCAACTACAGGTTGATGTTTTGATGTTTCTCTCTCTCCCTTCCTGTCTTTCTCTCTCTCTCTCTCCCCCCCCCAAATATAAATAAATGAATGAATAAATAAATAAATACTAGAAGATTAGGTAGACTGGATCATCATCATTATACATATACGAAAACCAAGGCTCAGAAGGCCTGCCAGACCGATCATGTATCAGTCACCATCTTCTATTTATAAGTAAAAGAGCAAGAAGTCAAACAAACAGGTTGGTTTGCTTTGCTATTTTGCTGTTTCACCAAGCCTGTGTTCTTATCTAGACAGCAGCACTGGGGGAAGCCTGTTATTAAGATGAGAAGACCTGTTGATGGTTGCTCTGAGACAAAAGGAAGTCCAAACGTCTCTCCTCAAGTGGGGGCCTACCTGGGACCCTTCGCCCCAGCTTTCCCCTCAGTCAGGTGGTGGGTCCCCCATCCCCTGACCCTTGCCCAGCCCCGAACAACCATCCCACTGCGCTGGTGGAGTCTGGCGGACAACCCCGCCCTGAGGGCTCTGAGACAGCTCCTGGCTTCCCCGCAGTGTGTCACATCCTGCCTACACCCAAAAGCAGCCCCCAGCTGCCGCCTCAGCCGTCTCCGGCTCCGGCTCTCCCATCTTTGTTCCTCGGAAGCGAAGGAGGGATAATGGCTCAGGTGTGGGGAGAGAGCTGCAGCAGGGATCTGTCCAGGGAAGAGGAAGAAAGAGAAGAAAAATGGCCCCTGCTGAAAGCTTTCCAATCACTGCAGCCACCACCATCTCTAATTCTTTTCTTAAAGTATAAAATCATTCTTCCACTGATCTCACTCGTGGTCAGAGCTCAGTACAGGCCCATCCGTCACGGGGCTGATTTGGTTCAGCAGGTGTTGGCCGGGCAATCGCTCATTTCAGGCTAATCTGCTAGCGGCTGTCAGGGGTTATGGAGTATTTATTGAGTTTGTGTCAGGTCCGGATGACCAATAGCCAACAGCCGGTGGATACGCACTGACATTGATGATATTGCTGAAATTAAACGAGGTGATGTATACTCAACTTGCTTAGAGCCAGGAATGGACCCAGGGATCATTTTATAACCTGATGCAGACGATCCCTGGGCTTTCCTTTTCAAGGAAAAAAAAAAAATCACACATGTGGCGTTTCTATTTAAAGAAAAATAAAATGGTCCTGAACAAACACAGTCACGTCCGTATTTAAATGAACAAGAGCGTTTCCTGGGAAGGCTGAAGGGAACAAGTACAATCCAGACGTCCGGCGAACGGCCCTCCGTGCACTACCAAGGCCCACTGGCTTCCGACACTTAAATATTAGGCCTCACCAGGAAGAGACGTTCACTGGTGACTTAGACTCATGATTATGAATGCAAATCCAATCAGAATCTGCATTTGGGGACAATCAGATGTAACAGACCAGAGCACTGGAGTTGGAGGGACACACTAGATATAAAGCCCAGCTCTACCACCGCTTAGCTGTGTGACTTTGAGCAAGTTCCTAAACCTCTCCCATTCTCTGGTTGTGATGCAAATAGGATAGTAAGATCATCTAAAGGGACAGTGTGAAATCACATACCTGGAGATGATTTCTTATACTTGTTCTCTCTCTCTTTTTCTCCTTCTAGAACCAGCCCTTTCTCTTCAAGTTCACCCAATTCCAAAACAATTTTCCACCTGTGGCGCCTAAGTCCATCGTGATGGAAGTATTGTCATACGGTCAGAGGAGCACCACGTTCAAATGAGCAGAGTTTAGCTTAACCCCCCTCTGAAAGGACCTGGTTAAACAGTCCTGCAGTCCGTCCTGTGGCCTGGCCCAAGGCCAAGTCTCCCACACCCTCTCAGGGAGTGACAGGGTGATGGCTCTGCACGGCGAATGGGCACAGGCAGGGTGTGTGGTGACGCTTAGGTTCCACATTTGTGTCTACGTCTGAGTCTCCGGGTCTCATTGTGGAAAACGCCTGCACGAGAGAGTGCTTGATCTCCCAGTTCCCTCCAGTCCTGATCATCATGATTTTGTGACTAATTTGGAAGGGTCTCCTCTCTGACCCCACCACTTCTTCCTTTAAGGGAAGCACTGGTCTCCAGTGATGTACTGGAGTTGGCCTCTGGGAGGGTAAGTCAGCAGGGGGAGCCTCTCCAAAGCCACGAGGGTGTTCCAGAGTGTTCTGTTTTCCAGTGACTAGTAATAGCTTTCATTCTAGGACATCTACTCTGGGCCAGACACCAGCATAACGATTTTCCCCATTTTCCAAAGAGAGTAACCGGAGCTTCTCCCATCCGAGTACTAACCAGACCCGATCCTGCTTAGCTTCTGGGATCAGACGAGATCGGGCACGTTCAGGGTGGTATGGCCGTAGACAGTGAGCAGAGCTTCAAGAGATGAAGTGAACCCATGAGGCTACAACATCCGGAAAAGAGGGGCAGCCAGAATTCCACCCTACTCCAATCCATCTCCACCAGCAGCACGCCACCCACTGTCCTATCCTGCCCAAGACAGGGGTGACACGTAAGTCATCAGTGAGTCCCAAACTTAGCATCGAGCGCTCAGTCTCCCCAGGCTTTTCTGAGAGCTACTGAGGAACATAATGGTGTGTTTTACACTCCCCCTCCCTCCTCCACACCCCTCCCCTGCCCGTCTGCCCCTCACTGCAGGAAAGGAGAGAATGAAGCACTCTCAAGAAGGAGGTAAGAAAGGACAGGGCCCGGATGATCAATGAGTGCCTCAACCAATATATCGCCCACGTATTAGCCCAGCGCGTGTTAATAGACGTGATGGATGCGCCATGTATATACGGACGCGCGTGCTTCCTAGATTGCAAGGTGCTCTTGGCAAGTGGGTGACGAGCTCTGATGCTTCCCTCTGATGGAAATTGAATTTAGGTTACAGACCATCATCTGGCCCAATTGCCACTGAATTATTCCACACAAAATATCAAAGTTAATTTTTGGGCCTGTCAGCCCAGTTGATGAGTCGGGCGGCTGTCAGCCCGGCTGCTCCTGCCTTCAGTGCCAGAGAAGAATCTGAAAGTCACGCCATCCACACAGCGACCTTGGCGGGGACCCGGGTTAGATTACCAGGATGATTAAATGCCACGCCGAAGGTTCCGGAGCCCGGATTTGAATACCTGTTTACATGGAGGATAACAGATAGCCGCCTACTGCCTGGATGGTTGTAACTCACTCCCCAGAGTGCCGCGCCGACACCATAAAACACGCGCCCTGCTCGGGAAGTTTGCGCCACGCAGCCAGGCCCTGGAGTGATTTAGAGTTCCGGATCCATTCAGAGACTATCTAATCTATTGTCTTTTATTACATGCACTACTCAGTCTCTCTCCGGCTCACAACATTTTTTTTCTTCCAAGAACCACCAGCAATCTAATCTCCCTTAAAAGAATGTTGTTCAGAAGTGTTGGTTTGATTCAAAGATCGCAAGGGTTCTTTATTCCATAATACAATAAAAAAATTCTAACCACTGTCACTGTGTAAATATATTTTTTTTCTCTCCCCCCCCCATCCCTCTCTCCTCCTCTTTTTAACCCGATGGGCGAATATATCCCTGCTTCCACCTTGAACGCCTCCTAAAACCTCCCGCTCACCAAAAGTCAGCAGGACCACTTTCTTGCTTCTCTTTTGACTAATTGTCTCAGGCCATCTGATGTTGAAATAATCCATAATTGCTTAATCTATCCGCGTCTGTGTGGCAAGAAACGGAAAAGCACTTTAGAAAGATCAATCATCTAAAATCATTGAGCGGCGTATTGGAAGCAGGGTCGTTGCCTGCTCCCAGCTGGGAAAATGATGGTGGTGAGATAAAGGCCTTAGAGAGGAGGCTGTCTCTGTCTCCATAGCTTTTTGATTCTGAGATAGATTACCAGCAGCACTAACTGCTCTCCGTTTGTGCTAAACAAAGATAATAGCCTTGGAAGCCACAATCACAGAAATGATAGGACAATCAAATAAAAGACACCTGTCCCTCACCTCCTGCTGGCACTAGCAGGCTAATAGATTAGGCAGCAGGGGGGGGGGGTGCCTCTTTGCTGTTTGGACCTTGATCACCAGAGACAAAAAAAAAACAAAACCCCAGAAATTTGAGTTTCTAAACAGCTGAACAAAATGTAAAAGGCTCCGTATACTCTCTGTAACTGAGAGAGATTCGAGCTGGAGAAAGCTTGGCGGAGTAAGGTCAGATCTCTCATATGAATCAAGTCAGTGGCTGATCAACTAGCAGTATAGCACATTAGACTGCGGGGACTAAGGCGATGCCACAATGTTCAGTCATGCATCTCAAGCTGGTATCCATCTCCCTCCTCCTCTACTTTACCCTCTTGTACTCAGAGTTTAGGGGCTGCCCTTTCTGCTACTGCAGTTGTTGCAATAGCTACTTTCCAGACCCCTGGCCTTTCTGAAAACCAGCCCCTAATGGTCCCAATACTCCCCTTCTTCCACAGAGAAAATGTTGCTGGAAGAGGGATGATGTCAAGATGAGAAAGAGCCAGCAGGCTCCGTCTCCTGTCACACCATCCCTGCTGCTGGCCTGACAAGATGTTCAGAAATGTGGCTTCAGGCACAGCAACCTGGGGAGGAGTCCCAGAGGGTGGGAACTGCCCTAGAAATGGAGATGCAGCTTCAGCTTCCCCAAAGGTCACCAGAATCAGGAAGTCCGGATGTGCAGCCAAGTTGAAAGAGCTAAGACTTAGAACCTAAATCCACAGTCTACCTGTACCACTCAGTGGCTGTGCAAGTTAATTAGCCTCTCTGAACCCCAATCGTAAAGGTTCTTCACAATGACATTGTGAAGCTCAGATCATTCTCTTACTTATTTTTTTCCAATTAAAATATTATACAGTGTGTTCGTAAAGTCATGGTGCAGGTCTTTTGACCGGTCACAGGAAAGCAACAAAAGACCATAGAAATGTGAAATCTGCACCAAATAAAAAGAAAACTCTTCCAGTTTCATACCTATTCACTGCAGTTTGATGTGGGCTCACGCACAGATTTTTTAGAGCTCCTTAGGTAGCTATCCCGTATAGCCTCTACAGACTCGTCACTGACTGCTGGCCTACCAGAACGGGGTTTCTCCACCAAACTGCCGGTTTTTCTTCAACTGCTTATCCCACCGAGTAATGTTATTCCTATGTGGTGGTGCTTCATTATAAATGCACCGATATTCATGTTGCACTTTGGTCACGGATTCGAATTTAGTGAGCCATAGAACACACTGAACTTTCCTCTCTACCGTCCACATCTGAACTGGCATGGCCGTGGGCTGCTCCGCTGTATACACGGTGTTACGTCATCATCTGCGCATGCGCACATGCTGCCACATCATCCTACAGAAACTGGGAGGGTTTTCCTTTTATTTGGTGCAGATTTCACATTTCTATCGTCTCTTGTTGCTTTCCTGTGACCAGTCAAAAGTGCACCATGACTTTACGGACACACTGTATTAGTTTCAGGTGTACAACACAGTGTTTATACATGTATATGTTACAAAGGGATCACCTCGATAAGTCAAATCAAGTATTTTAAATAACTGACAAAGTATAAGCACTTCAGTAAGTAGCTACTGTTATGTTTGAATTATTTTATCCTCAGAGTAACCACGTAAAGCAAATATTATTCTTTCCAACCGACAGATGAGAACACTGAAGCATAGAGAGGTTAAGTAACTTGTCCTAGAACACACAAGCTTGCTTTTGTGTTAGAATTATCCTAGTCATGAGCAATAAATGCTATCCACTACTTCTCTCATCAAGCAGGTCTGACATGATATGAACTGAAACCTTACACTTGTTCTCTTGGTCAGTAGCTACTCAGCCACGTGAAACATTGGAGTACATTCCAGAGAAGCCTCCGCTGTTCACGGGGCTCTGAGCCACAGGTCAAATGGGCACACTTGGCTGTGTTATACACCAATCACTTCTGCTCGTCCTCTCTCACTCGCGCTCTCAGAGCAGAATTCCAGCTTCACCAGCTTCCAATCCCACAGTCCCCAGCACACAGTTGGAGTAGGTTTGCCAGCCCAAGTTCATGCCTAAGGGAAACTATTTGAACTACCTCAGAACTGCAAGTGTGCTAAGGTCACCAATGACTAGAATGATTTAAGGCACACTCTCCCTGCCTGACCTCCACCTTCTTCCGAGGGTGAATAGCAACCACATGTAGCAAAGAGGGTAAAAACACATTCAAAGAACTTGCTGACTACCCACAAATGTTTGTAAACAGCTTTCAAAGGGCAGGGAAGGGCAGGAAAGGACCAATCATGCAGAATTCCATGTTAGAACTAAAAGGCAGCAAAGTTGTATGTGGCCATACTCTGTTCCCAGAACTTCAGCACTAGGCACACTCTAAGCAAAGAATTCAAGTCATAGTTCCAGGGTGTTCAAGTTATTTCCCTTCAGTTCCTCATCCCCACCCACCACACACACACACATCCTCACACATACTATGTTATTCCTGCTAGAATGATCATCACCAAACTCAGAATGCAGTTAGACTCAGTATACATTGATTGACTGGAGAGGTGAAGAGCTTGTTACGTACTAGCTTCCTGAAGGCTCCCTGGTCTCGTGGATCTAGTAAGTCAGGGTGAGTTAGGACCTGAGTTCACTGGGAGCACAGTGAATGTAAGATGCCCTCTAAAATCTCGCTAAAAGGGAGACACTGAGAATCACAGAGTCACCCAAGCTGGTCTTTATGAAAACAGGTGAGAAACTGTTGTAAGTGGCCCAACACTGAATGGGGAGCTGGATATCCAGGGGAGGTGTGTCCTGGGAAAGACATACATACATGGAAGGGAGAAGCCCAGAGGACGAGTAAATGGAGGGGTGAGGGTGGAAGAGAAGTTAATTTTTAAAACCTGGGAAAGTACAAGAGAGTGGGGAAAGATACTACAGGGAGTCCTCAGGTTATGACACAGTTCCGTTCCTACGACAGTGACATAACCTGAATTTTGGTGTTAGTTGAAACACACCCTAGCCTAAGTCACTTACCTATCCTAACACAGTTGTAAAATCATAATCTACAACATAAAAGCACAACTAAGTGACAGTAAAAGGAAAAGGACATAAATATACTGTACTGTATGCCGTACTATAGTAACAGAAAAAATGACAAAAAAATGAGTGTAAAAAAAAATTCCTTACCTTTATTCCCATGGTTGGCTCGCACACTGGAAGGGGCACTGTAAGGTGGGAGAGAGTGACCTATTGGGAGAAGGAAGCTGGAGAGGCAGGAGAACCTGCAGAAGGAGCTATGATAAGGGCCAAAAAGTCACCAAAAAAGCACACAAATGCAACACTTGTGCTTTTAATAGTCCAAAATGGGGTAGGTAAGCATACTAGGGGAATGCCAACTCCCTCACTCATATGCCTTGTTACAAGTATTCTTCCACCGTGCACAACCAAACTAGTTCATAGTCGTAAGTAGGACACTAACGGCGTGAGCCAAAACACTCGTGTCTCAATATTTTAAGTTTGTATGGGAGTAAATGTCGTAAACTCAAAACACCATATGTCAAAACTGCCATAATCCGAGGACCCCCTGTATTGTAGTAGTTTCCACATGCCACCTATCTATGGCAACAAAAGAAAAATCACCCCAAGTCATAACTCTTGACAAGTTGTAACATCTTCTCAAATCATTTGTATGGTGAGAAAAGCTAAAAAAAAAAAAAAAAAAAAAAAAGAGAGAGAGAGACTAACTTATCTTGTTATCAAGAGAATATGTATTCCACTTTTTCTCTAAATATTTATATTGAACAGATAAGGGATTCTGAAAGCTTGAATATAAATTAATGTGGTTCTCCAGACTAATCCAGAGTTTCGGCATAGATGGAAACCCCCACTTCCCCTTGCTTGGAAATTCCATCTCACCTGACTCAGTCTTTGGTTGGAAACAACAAGGTATATTCTCTGCAGAGGAGAGAATTACTAGTTCTAGAAGAACTAGAAAACTAGTTCCTTGCCTTTCAGTTCTACCTAATTCTCTCTTATTTGTTTAGTCTGGCCACAGTATTGTTAAATTTCAAATAGAAAGAGAACTATGACAGCAATGAAAATAAAAAAATATCATGGATTTATACTAACAAAGACTGTACAAGATCTTATAGAGAAAAACTGCAAACTATTTTAAAAGGATAAAGGATTATGAAAAAAAAAAGAGAAAAAAATGGAGAGTTGTTACCATTTTTCATTAATAAAGTGATCAAATATAATAAAGATGAAAATTCATAAAACTAAATTAATGTAAAATTCAAAGCAATTTCAAATAATATTTCAGCAGAATTTTTTTTATTTAGAAAATTTAATTTAATGGAGTGACATTAATCAATAAAAGTACATAGGTTTCATGTAAACATTGTGTGTTGTGTGCCCATCACCGAAAGTCAAATCATTTTCCATTGCCATATATTTGTCCCTCTTTACCTACCCCCCACTCCCCTCCCCTTGGTAACCACTTCACTTTTATCTATGTCAATGTGTCTAATTTTTATATCCCACCTATGTGTGAAATCATACAGTTCTTAGCTTTTTTTGATTTACTTATTTCACTTAGCATAATGTTCTCAAGGTCCATTCATGTTGTCTTAAATGGCAATATGTCATCATTTCTTACGGCTGAGTAGTATTCCATTGTATATATGTATCACATCTTCTTTATCAAATCTGCTATCAAGAGACACTTTGGTTGTTTCCATGTCTTGGCCACTGTGCATAATGCCGTGATGAACATTAGGATGCATGTGTTTTTGCATACCAATGTTTTCGAGCTTTTGGGGTAGATACCCAGTAGAGCAATTGGTGGCTCATATGGTAGTTCTATTCTTCATTTTTTGTGGAACCACCATACTTTCTTCCATAATAATGGTACCAGTTTACATTCCCACCAGCAGTGAATGAGGGTTCCTTTTTCTCCACAGCCTCTAAACACTTACTACCTGTCTTGTTGATAACAGCCAATCTAACAGGTATGAGGTGATATCTCATTGTAGCTTTGATTTGCATTTCTCTCAAAGCTAGTGAAGACGAGTCTCTTTTCATATATCTATTTGTTGTTTGTATGTCTTCATGGGAGAAGTGTCTGTTTAGGTCCTTTCCACATTTTTTAATTGGATTGTTTGCTTGTTTGTTACTGAGCTTTGTGAGTTCTTTATATATTTTGGATATTGATCCCTTGACAAAGCTGTTGTTTGTAAATATCATCTCTCATTTGGTTGGCTGCCTTTTTGTTTTGTTGTCGTTTTTTTGTGTGTTTTTTCCCCTGTGCAAAAGCTTTTCAGTTTGACATAGTCCCATTCATTTTTTTTTTATTTTATTTATTCATTTTAGAAATGAGAGAGAGAGAGGAGAGAAACAGAGAGAGAAGGGGAGGAGGAGCTGGAAGCATCAACTCCCATATGTGCCTTGACCAGGCAAGCCCAGGGTTTCGAACAGGCAACCTCAGCATTTCCAGGTCGACGCTTTATCTACCGCGCCACCACAGGTCAGGCCATTTATTTTTTTAGAAGAAAATTTTTTTAAATGACAGACTTATTTTAACACTCTGTAGAAAAATAAGGTTCACAAGTAGCTAAGTCAATGTTGAGAACAAAAAGAACAATTACAATAAGTGGTACAGTGGAAGAAACAGACAAATAGAACTCTGGAAAACAATAAGAAGCTCAAAAGTATGTTTATGTACATATGGAGACATGACATATGGTAGACTATCACCACTCACCAGTGGGAAAACAGTAGAGTTTTAAATAGAATAGATGTTCTTTGGAAATTGCCTCACTATATGAGGTGATGGGGAACCTGTTAAATCTCTGACTTAGATTATATACAATGAAATCTCTGAATGAATTAAAGACTGAAATATGAAAGATGAAACACTAATGTAACTTTAAAATGCAAGATAATAATTTTGTGGCCCTGGCCAGTTGGCTCAGTGGTAGAGTGTTGGCCCCCCATATGGGTGTCCAGCATTTGATTCCCAGTCAGGGCACACAGAAGCAAACATCTGCTTTCTCCACCCTCCCTCTTCTCTCTCTCTCTCTCTCTCTCTCTCTCTCCTCCTCCTCCTCCTCCTCCTCTTCCTTCCTCAGCCATGGCTTGATTGGCTCGAGCAAGTTGGCCTCAGGTGCTGAGGATTTCTCCATGGCCTCTGCCTCAGGCACTAAAAATGGCTCCAGTTGCAACAACAAAAAAAAAAAACAGCCCCAGATGGGCAGAGCATCACCCCCTAGTGGGCTTGCAGGTGAATCCCAGTCATATGCATGCAGAAGTCTGTCTTTCTGCCTCCCATCTTCTCACTAAAAAAAAAAGAGTAATGATTTTGTGATACTGGGTGCAGAAGAACTTCTTAAATAAGACCCCAAACACAAATCATAATATGAAAATATTTTGTGGATTAAAATGCAGTATTTGTATTCCATGAACATTACAGACATAATTAACAAATGAGTGGGAGATAAGATAAAGTTGTTTTCAATGTTTATAACTAAGAAGGGATTATTGTTTAGACTATATAAGCAATTTTCAAAAATAAGCACAGTAAAATGGAAACCCAATATAAAAATAGAAAAGGGATGTAAGCAGACAATTCACAGAAGGAGAAATCTAAATGTCTAGCATACATAAAGAGATATTGCACTTTATTAGCAATTAAATAACTGTAACTTAAGTATCAGTAAGATACTACTTCTTGACCACCCAAATGTCCAAAACCCAAAAATAAGATAAAGTTTGAAAAGATGTGGAGAAACATGAACCCTCATGCATTTTTGATGGGCATGTACAGTGATGTTTCCAATATGAAGAACAATATGGCATTACATAGCAGAAGTAAAAATAGGTATGCTCTAAAATCCAGCAATTTTCAAACATTTTAATCTCAGGATTGACCGAAGTAGCAAGGAATTGGAGATAGCTTAAAGAGTACCATTAGGAAAATGGACAAATATGAAGAGTGCTGTGCATCATATGTGGAACACTGTGCATCAGTTAGAAGAAATTAACTATAGGTACATCCGTAATAGAGACAGATTTTGTGTGTGTGTGTTGACTTCCACTCCCAAGTATAGCAGAGTAGTTAGGGGCAGAGAGCACTCCCTCAGAGAACAACATAGAAAACTAAAATGATAAAGACTGAAAGTGCTAAGCACTAACAAGAAATCTAAACACTCCAACATTGCTGGTGGCACAACCCCTTTGAAACATTTTGGCAATATTTACTAAAACTGAACATATGTGTATTCTGAGACACAGGTCCACTCTTAGTTACATATACACACATCAACAGATACACACATATATGTTCATCACAAGAATCTATAAGAAGGTTCATAACAGCACTACTTATAATTGTCATCAACTATTGTAGAAACAACTTCAAAACCTGTCAAGAGTAGAAGAAGTACATTTTGTTATATTTGTACAATTGAATACTACATTGCAATGAGAATTAATGAACAACATGGTTTAATCTCACAAATATAAAGTTTAGGGAAAGAAGTCAAAAAAAGATAACAATGTAAAATTCAATATACGTACAATTCAAAGGCACGCAGAATTAATCTAGGGTGTTGAAATGCAGAATCGTGGTTACCCTGGGCAGGGAAGGGGCTGTGACTGAAGAAGCCCAAGGATGTCTTCCAAGATTCAAATCACGTTCTGTTTCTTTGTCAGGTACTGGCTAACTTTGTTAACCTTGTAAAAATTCGTTAAGCCATGCCCTTATGAATTGTGCACTTTTGTGTATGTGCATTATATTTCAATAAAAATTTACATCATAAATACCAGAATGTTGTGTAGCACTGTAAAAAACAGAATTGGCCTTACCAGGTGGTGGCGCAGTGGATAGAGCAACAGACTGGGATGCAGAGGACCCAGGACGGAAACCCCAAGGTCGCCAACTTGAGTGTGGGCTCATCTGGTTGGAGCAAGGCTCACCAGCTTGAGCCTAAGGTTGCTGGCTTGAGCAAGGGGTCACTCAGTCTGTGTAGCCTCCTGGTCAAGTCACATATGAGAAAGCAATCAATGAACAACTGATGTGCTACAACAAAGAATTGATGCTTCTCATCTCTCTCCCTTTCTGTATGTCTGTCCCTATCTGTCCCTCTCTCTGTCTCTCTGACAAAATAAATAAATAATAAAGAAACAATTAATCCAGCTCCATGTACCTAAAGATATAAAAAGAAGAGGGAAAGTAAAATAAAAACAAAGGAGGCTCTAAGGGGAAAGAGAGTAAAAACAAGAAAAGGAGCCCTGGCTGGTTGGCTCAGTGGTAGAGCGTCAGCCTGGCGTGCAGGAGTCCGGGGTTCGATTCCCGGCCAGGACACACAGGAGAAGCACCCATCTGCTTCTCCACTCTTCCCCCTCTCCTTCCTCTCTGTCTCTCTCTTCCCTTCCCGCAGCCAAGGCTCCATTGGAGCAAAGTTGGCCCAGGCACTGAGGATGGCTCTGTGGCCTCTGCCTCAGGTGCTAGAATGGCTCTGGTTGCAACAGAGTGATGCCCCAGATGGGCAGATCATCGCCCCCTGGTGGGCATGCCGGGTGGATCCAGGTCGGGCACATGCAGGAGTCTGACTGCCTCTCCATTTCCAACTTCAGAAAAATACAAAAAAAAAAACCCAAACAAACAAACAAACAAAAAACAAGAAAAGGAAAAGAGAGGGAAGTCTACTTGGACTCTATATGTCTAATCAGTAGTTTAAAAATAGAGCACCCAGGTAAATGAGGTATAAAACAATACTTACAGAACTGAAGGTTTTTTAAGCATGGGACTCTATTGCTGCCACCACCATTAATCCCTTTCACTAAAGAATCAGATTTCACAGTGCAAGGAGGAACATAATAATTATTGTACGAGTAGTTTTAAAAATGAGAAAGAGAAAGAAAAAGAAAAAGAGGAGTGAAGGAGGAAGGAGGCAGAGAGAAAGGGAGAAAAAAAGAAAGGAAAAAAGGAAGGGAAGAAAGGAGGGAGGGAGGGAGGGAGGGAGGAAGGAAGAAAGAAAGGGAGGGAAGGAGGGAGGGAGGGAGGGAGGGAGGGAGGGAGGAAGGAAGGAAGGAAGGAAGGAAGGAAGGAAGGAAGGAGAGTACAAACACAGTCCCCCACTCCAACAAATTATGTAGTTGAATTTCCCACATTGGAGAAATCACAGGGATGAAACCCTTCAGAGCTGTCTCCTCCTCTCCAATTCTAGGTCACATGCACCACACTCCAGCTCTATATTGTCTGCACAGGTCTGTGAAGGAAGGAAGGAAGGAAGGAAGGAAGGAAGGAAGGAAGGAAGGAAGGAAGGAAGGAAGGAAGGAAGGAAGGAAGGAAAAAAGGGAGGGAGGGAGGGAGGGAGGAAGGAGGGAAGGAGGGAAAAAAGGAGGGGAGGGAGGGGAGGGAGGGAGGGAGGGAGGGAGGAAGGAGGGAAGGAGGGAAAGAAGGAGGGGAGGGAGGGGAGGGAGGGGAGGGAGGGAGGGAGGGAGACATCAGTACATTTGACTTCCCATGCCTGTTTTAGTCTGGGGAGCCTCCTGGCCCAGTGTTGACTACATTTTTTAAAAAGCAGGGGATGAGGAAGATTGGGTGGGCAGCACTGCTCAGTTTTTCTACAATTGGTACAGCAATGTGGACTCATTATTGGGTGCAGGCGTATTATTTTTTCATCACAAACTTCAGATCCCTTTCTTAGTGCATAGTGAGAAACAAGATCTCATTTGGTATGAAACGACCTGCCCCAGGCTAGAAAGACATCGATTCCCAGAATATGCACTTCATTCAGGTGTTCAGTTTTTGGTCATGGTTTTGCTTTATTTCTTTTGACCTGGAAGGCTTAATTGAAATCAAAATGCCTCCTAGCCAGACTGGGGCTGAATCTCGAGAAGGTGTTTTGAGCATGGGCTTTCAGGAGTGATCTATGTACTAGTCTCAATCAGCTTTTGCTCTTTCATTTTAAACTCATTGTCTATTTTCATTCATTGCCCAACCTTTTCAGACTGCTTCAATCATCACAAGCATGAAGCAACAACCACTGCCACCACTGCCGCCAAAAGTCTCCCACATAAGGATAGAAAACTCAAGGTTTGGAAACCACAGCAGTGACCTGCAGCATACCAAGTGGATCATAATTATTCTTGTTTCTTTTTTAAACGAAGGCTTTAAGTGTCCAACTGATTAAATTATGATTCCTTCAGATATTTCCAACCGTTTTTCTGGAAAATCATGGCTCACTTGATGAATTTCCTGTCCCCTCTTCAAAACCCTTCCTAGCCGTCCCCTCCTCTCCAATTCCAGGTCACATTCACCACACTCCAGCTCTATATTGTCTGCACATGTGTGTCATTGCACACACACTGTATTACATGAAACTAATGGGTGCAATGGCTGTCCCACCTGCTGGACTTGAAGATTTCTGAGGGCATGACTCTATTGTATTCACTTTTGTAAAATCTAGCACCTAACACAATATCTAGCATTTCATAAGTTCTCCAGAGTATTTGCAACACCTTTCACCACCTTTCACGATTTGTTGAATGGACTGTGGAAGTAAAAATTCATTTAGGTGGTCTAACACAAATTTGAAGGATTTGATCCTTACCTGGCAGAGGAGAGATATTACGACCATGAAGGTGATGTTTCCAGGGCGAGGCTTATCCATCGCCCTCTGAGGCACGGATCCCTGCGATTTCCTCCAATGTGGGAAATTCAACTGCATAATTTGTTGGAGTGGGGGACTGTGTTTGTACTCTCCCCTATAAACAAAAAGAAGGACAAAAGATTGGTGTTTAGGCTAGAGGTTAAAATAGTGTGCAGGTACATCGTACTAGCATTATGAAAAGAGATATCACATTTCTGCACAAAGAATCATTCCGCAATCTGCCTCGGTAAAAACTCAGCAGACCTCTCTCCCTACTCCACAGTCTTATCTCTCTTCTGCTCTTTACCTAAACACTTCTTCAACTCTTTCTTATTCGTTCTTATGTATTTTTAAAAAATTTTCCATTAATGTTTGAGAGAGAGAAGAGAGAGAGAGAATGAGAGACAGAAGCAACAACTTGTTGTTTCACTTTGTTCCATTTAGTTGTGTACTCATTGATTGCTTCTTGTGTGTGTCCTGACCAAAAATTAAAACCACAACCTTGGTGCACTGAGATAACACTCTATCCACAGAGCCGCCCAGCCAGAGCCTTCTTCATTTTTAATTTACAATTTTTTGAAAGGCTTGATAATACTGAAAATTTTATTCTCATTAAATTCTGTTTCTCAGCAAGTGACTTTACAAACCTTAGTCCAAATATCAAATTCACCACTTTTCAGAATGCCTTCTTGACTCTATCCAATTTCATGGCAACAGAGCTAGATGGTACAATTAAGTGCTATTAGTTGTTCTAATTATTTTAGCAGTTCAAGATTTGCAATTTATTTTTAAGTATTATCTCATTTTACCTCATATTGACTCTCTAACATAATTGCAAGTTTAGAAATTAATAAACTGAGACTCAGAAAGATGTAATGACTGCTCAGGATCATGGAGCTAATAAATGCAGTTTGCACATAAATCCAAGCTTTCTGCTAACATACCATACTATATCTAATAACTGTGCTTCTGTTAACAACCACCATTCATTCACACGAGTACATCTACCTAGCCACCACAAGAAAATCTTTATGGAAATAATACTGTAGAGTGATAGTATACCTTTATATATACTACATAAAACTCTGTGGTATAACTGAGAAGTGTAAAACCTGGCTCCTGGTGGTTGGATTGAACAATGCACTCCCGTTAGACCAATCAAACCTTCCAAAGGCAGTTCTCCCTTCCACCCTACTCTGCAAGAGGAGAAAACAGAAGCACTATGGACTGCTTGTCCTCCAAGTGAGAAACTACATTGCACTTTGAGTAAGCATTTTGACAAAAATGACTCAATAATCTGCTCCTCTGGAAGAAACCCCCATTTTTGCAAGTAAGGATAGCAGATACATTTCCCTGGTAGATTTCAGGTTCTTCCAGTTCCTCTTTCACTGGACTGTAGAGACACACATTCTACCTAAAATGCAGCTTCCAGATGCCAGTCTCAAATAGACATGGGTACGTTTCCTCAGAGCAGATGCTGGGCACCATGTGGGCTGATCATGTACCTGTCATGCTGTTCACTGGGATCTAAACTCCCTTCTCAAATCCTCCGTGATTGGCCTGGGTGTGCTTGTGGCTACTTTGCTCTTAGCTCCAACTAAAGTAATCTGTGGCCTCTAGGCAATGCCTGTGTAGAAAAGTTAAGTCAATCAACCACAGCCTGACCCAGAGCCTATTCTTTGAGTCCTAGAGAGATTGCAACCACATCTTTATCTGTGACACTAGTGACTTTGTATAATAGTCACTAGCCACTCAACTACACAATTTTAAAGCACTTCTGAGCATGTACTGTGAAGCATTCACCAAAAGAGGCAATAGGGGAGATGCTAGCCATTTTTCTTCTTTCAAAAAATACATATAAAAGGAGAAAGAACCCATCATTCATTGAGTGTCCACTATGTCAACAGTCAGCGAGGTCTTTGCATGCATCATCTTCGTCAGTTCTCCCAATACAACTGTAAAGCTGAACGTCACTTATCTACATTTTAGAAATGAAACAAATCTGAGGTTCAGAAGACAATGAAACTTGCCTCAATTAACACAATTAGCAAGTGCAAAGCTAGGATTCAACCCAGACCTGCCCGGCTCAAAAACACACTGGGTTAAGACAGAAATAATACACATTATTTGATGGACATGATAAGGGAGGCCAGTGGATGGACCTCTAAAACCCACTGTTCTCCTGTCTCATGAGCAAAAGGGATCCAGTTTTCACTGCGGGATCTAGGAAGGGAAAAATGCAAATGGCCAGAGAAGTGGGTCTGGATCAAAAAGAAATTAAACAACTCTCGGCCTTGCTGATGCCTAAACTCACTGGGTGAGCAAAGGGAGAGCCTTCTTCCCAGCAGGACTGAGAGTGACCACAGTGTTGATGTTTTTTTTTTTCCTCTTAAAGACAACTTTGGGCCCTGGCCAATTGGCTCAGTGGTAGAGCGTCGACCTGGCGTGCGGAAGTCCGGGGTTTGATTCCCGGCCAGGGCACACAGGAGAGGCACCCATCTGCTTCTCCACCCCTCCCCCTCTCTTTCCTCTCTGTCTCTCTCTTCCCCTCCCGCATCCGAGGCTCCATTGGAGCAAAAGATGGCCCGGGCGCTAGGGATGGCTCCTTGGCCTCTGCCCCAGGCGCTAGAGTGGCTCTGGTCAGACAGAGCAATGCCCCGGATGGGCAGAGCATCGCCCCCTGGTGGGCGTGCCGGGTGGATCCCAGTCAGGCTCATGCAGTAGTCTGTCTGACCGCCTCCCCATTTCCAGCTTTGGAAAAATACAACAACAACAACAAAATAAGACAACTTTGTCTGCATCATCTTCATATTCCCCACAACCCCTTAGACCAGGCTTTACAAAATTAGGTGTGAAATAAATATTTTAGAAGGAACAAAGGATTGGAGGAATATAAAAAGCTAGCTGTTGGTGAAATGACAAGCAAGAACAGCAGGAAAATAAAAACCAGTGTAGGCTTGAAGAGTGGTTTATCGCCCTCCCTTTGAGAAGTAAGTCCTCATTCGCAGCTCAAGTTCTCAGCCCCTTTCCTCTTCTAAGCAGTTTAGAACTCCAGTTCAGTGACACCTCATTGTCATTGGCATAGGTTAACCTCTGTTTATTCAGGTATTTAACAAATAATAATGAATTGTCTAGAGATGACACAATTAGCAGCTCTCTGCCAGTGTCCCCACAATTCATGTGTGAGGTGATGAAGAAAGGATAGCTGAGTTTATTCTGCTCTGCTCCCTCTGAGTGCTCACTTAGGGCAACACCCCATCTATAAGAAGGGCTTAGTCAACAATGGTTTGACAAACAAGCTCCTTCTAGTGGGCACTCTGTAAATCCTACCACAGATCAAGACCCCATTAGCTCCGGCTTGCTTTGGACACCAGAAACAAATCAGCTCTACCTAGCAAGGCATAGGTGCGGTTCACCTGCGGATCCTGGAGGCACCCCTTCAAGGGCCTCTGGAACGTGCTAAGGTAACTACAGGAACATGCTCGCCACTCTTTACCCCTATCCTCAACAGGGCCATTGCCTGCTTCCTTTAAGTGGGAGTGAAGCCTGCCTTTGAATGCAACAAGAGTTCCTTGAAGCTTGAAGTGTTCAATTTTACTTCGCCATGCCCCCAGTATAATCCATTGAAAGGGCACTGTCCTTCAGGCCTTTCAGCTGGGCTGACAGCTGCCCACTGATTAATTGACAAGTTAAAAAGATTGATTCCACATGTCAGAGCTGTAACGCGGCCAGAACAATACAGCTGTCACTTGGGCTGTAAAACAGACGCTTACATTAGCAGTCCTGAGAGAGCTGCGCACGGACACATGCACCTGCCTTTATGGAGAGCCTAAACACACAGCTACACTGAGATTAATCATCTTGAAAGCAACATCGGAAGATCAAAGAAATGTTTCCATGATGGAAATCATGGTAGCAATGGTGCCTTGGCATGTTCTTGGTCTGCAGATGGTGCCCAGTGGCCATGCCAGGAACAGTACCGGGGACAAGGTGGGGCTTCAACAGTTGTCTGTGGTTACCAACCACATCACCAAGCCCGAGTTACATGCACTTCAACACAGCTCTGTTCACTCATAGACAGAGCCCCATGACTTGCCTAGGACCCCATGTCTCCGTCCAGAGCTCTGCCTCCCTGGGTCAATAGCACACGCACCACCAGGCCACAATCATGCCATCTGTGGAATAATTCTGAAAGAATTATTTCAATAGGTGGATGCTCCCAACATTCCTAAAGACAAAACCTTATTTAAGCATGTCAGACACAGGAGAGACCCAGCCACCTGAAGGCCACCATCCTCCAGCCAGAGAAGCGTGGGGGACACCTGGAACAGCTGAACAGATGTGGGCTTTCCCAAAGCTTTTAAAAGCATTTTTTTTTTGGTCTGGGAGCTACAAAAGAGAAATAACCCAACCTATTTCTTATATATTTAAAACCTAAATAACCTGAAATTGTCACTAGTAGGGCCACTAGTCAGGCTACAGGATTCCCAGGAGGAATTTATCGGGAGGATGCTGGGTCTCTTTGGATTTAAAACACCAAACCAGATCGTGCATTGTCCCCAGAGTCTGGCCCCATTTACTTCTTCCATCTCCTTCCAAACCCATGCAAGGATTCCCAGTGGGGGTATGTGGGCTTCCCTCCAGGTAGTGGGCTTCCCTTCAGGTCAGCAGTGAGCACCAACAGCCCTTGGTCAGGTTAACATCCACTCTTGAATCTGTTCAGGGCAGTTAATCTAGTGTATTATTACTTACAAGTTTCACATTCTCTAAATATCCCAGAATTTTTCATCCTGGAAATAGTACTTCTAAGGTAAAAATTTCTGATGAAAGGTTTCAACGAGAATCCTCCAAGTCCCCTAGAGTTTTTGTCCCCAAACTTAGCTATATATTACAGTCATCTGGGGATATACAAAATTTCACATACTAGGACCCACAGTAAGAATGAGTGAATCAGAATTTTCAGGTATAAGATCTGGAAATCTATGTTGTTAATATGCTTCCTAATTGAGTCTCTGGGGAAGGGCATAGCTTCTTTCCAGTATGTTCTGCAGATAGAATATGCAAAGAGCCCAGCTATCCCTCCCCTTTACATCAGAGTAGAAACGAGATGATAAAGAAAGGAGAAAAATCTACAGATTCAATCTTCACACACAACCAGCCAATAACTTAACTGAAACAGGGAGGTAGATTTGTAACCAATAGAGAAGACAGCATCTGTCTTAATACGTGATCCCAGTTCAAGCCAGTGAACTTCCTACAAGTCATGAAAGAATTCATTTTTACTACTCAAATCCCATCTCATACATATAGCCACATCCTGTACAGTTACTCCAAACAGGGCACTGTGCCACGTGCTGGCGGAGGAGAAATAGAATCTACTGTCCACAAAACACTCTCAGAGCAGATGCTATTCAGTTCTGCTATTGATCTTTCTAAGTGATACATGAGTAATATAGATGATACCAGGATGAGTCGCCTATCACTGGCATCCCTACAAAAGGAATGGGTGCCATTTCAACCCTGATAAACGCTGACTGAGTGCCAATGACAAGCCTGGTACCACATGACAATGAATGGACACACTTCAATCTACCCACACTAGGTAGCCCTAATTTGAAGGGGCCCAAAACATAGGTGAAATGGATGCATAGGAGAAATGGTCCTCCTGGAGAAGGAGGTCAGACTCCAATGCTAGTTCTCAGCCATTGTTTCTCTAGGACGAGTTGCTCATGAGTCCCAGGGCCGTCAGATGAAATCTCTTGTGGTTTCTTCCTTTAGCTTCCCTACATGGTCTCTGCTTTACTCAGCCCAAAGTCATGACGTTATGGAATCTCTAACCTATCCCACAACCTGAACCTGCTCGTGAAACTAATGGTCCAGCTGCTGCTTAAAATAACCCAGAGATGGTGAGTTCATTTTTTCAGCAAGGCAAACCCAGACTATCTGCTCTTAACTCTTCACTACGTTGCATAAAGATATTTTGATGTATTATCTGATGTGGTTTATTCCCAGGAATTCCTGTCACCTGGGACCCTTCTTCCAAGTAGATAGCAGCCAAGCCTTTTCTATACCCTTTGCCTCTAGATGACAGGAATTTCCGGGAGTAAACAAAACACAGAACAGAAGAGTAAAATTACAACTTTAAAGTTTCAAAGACCAATGTCTAGGGAGGCTATGAGGCAAAGATTTAGAAGAATATAAGATTAGTCCAAACCAGGTTACCCACACCAAACAATAAATGCATACATACATACATACATTTTCTTAAACTGAGAGGAAGAAAATCATGAGTCCAAAAGAAAATAAAGAACATATAGATGCTGGAGAGTCTCTGAGAAGGGACTCCCACCCAGGCCAATTCTGGGGACAATGATAGGCCTTCCAGAGCAGAGTGAGAACAGAAAGTCATCTATCCAAGCCCCCCTTCCAACTCCCACTGTCTCTATGATAAAGCCAAAAGACCCAGAAAGGTCCCCAAGATCTTGCCAACTCCTGCTAATGCACGGGCAATGTGGGGGCCCTGGGGGCAGGGAGACAGGCCTCAGACAACCTCACAAAATTCCCCAGTCCAGAGAGCAGGGGAGAGTTCTCTGTCAAGCCAGTGATGTAATATGGCACAGAGAATCAGGAAATGTGACAAGACTTCATGGTGGGGACAAGGAAGACACTGGAGAAAGCTGCCTGGACAAAGACCAAAAGCCAGATGGGAATGAAGACATCTTAATAGATGCCAACGGGGACAGATGATGGCAATCCAGAAGGGAGCTCCTTCAGCCCCCCTCTAGCCTCTGCTGTCTGCAAGCTCTCCACATTTCTGCCCTGCCCAGGGCGAGGTGGGTATGCAGGGCTTCAAACAGACTGGGGTTGCATTTCTTCAGCCCAAGCAATGTGGTATTATAATAGAATTGTTTTGTTATAGAAACATTTTAAAATTTAAATCTCTTGCACATCTGAGTTTCTGGGTTGAAATTTGTATATATTGAAACCGTTGGGAAATCCTTTGCTTTATTTGGATAAAATTGGTCTCCTCTTCTCCCATGCCTTGCTCCTAATCCACCCTCCACCCTTGGAGGACAGACAGAACAAGCCTTCCACTGCACTGGGGCTCAAAGGGCGCTTGCAAATCAGTGATGCTCCACAACACCTTTGTTATCTGGCCTCAACAAGAGCAACATTAAAAGTAAGAGTTTGCAAAATGTTAGAGCAACTGGGCATTGATATGACCATAAAGCACGTGTCCAGCAGACCTGTTCTCTGACACAGCGTAGAACAATCAGGTGTTTTCAAGCCTGTGTGATGAGCTGAATGTGATAGGAGCGTCATGCTAATCATAAACACTAGAACTGTGGATTAGAGGATTGGAAGTACGAAAAAAAAAAAAAGAAGAAGAAGCAGCAAAACCTGGTCCTTTACCAGAAATAATTTGAGAATTGAGACAGTTTTCAAAGAGAGTGACTTAACCCCCTCACACCCCACCCGTTTCTTCTCCAAAGGAAACATCACAGCTCCTTCAGTTCGCTCGCCTATGACAGGCTCAAACTCCTCCCACCCTGACTATTTAATTTCAGCTGCTACCCAGGAAATTGGGATGGGGGCTTGCAGCCAGAAGACTCCTATTTCTCCCCAGCTTTCTGCAATTTCCCAGGCCTGGAGTTCCTCTTTGAGAGGTTCTAACTGTGGCAGGGTGGCCCCGGAGAAATGTGATTTGGGTCTGAACAAGCTTTGACACAAGTCTCTTCAAAGCTTTTATGGTGAGATTCAATACAGATATACAGATCAATTATCTTAAAAGCAGCAAAGAGGCCCATCAAATATTTCTAGCTTTAAACAGGTTTATTTCCATCTGCACTTATCTCTGCTATTTAAACTCCATTGCTTGCAGTTAATCTTATGTAATGCAGCATAAGAGAGCTTATTTACTTTCTAATGACATCAATTGGCCATAAATATTAGACATCCAAGGTTCGTTGAAGCTGTGGGGACAGTTTTCCATTCTTACTTGACATTTGACTATTTGCAGAGCTTTCTCTTCTGTTTGTTCTTGTGTGACTCACTTATCAGCTGTCATAGGCCCATGTTCGATTTATTTAAATTGAATGAATAAGTACATTAGGCAAGCCTGTCAGGAGGAGAGAGAATGGGAACTTATTGGGATGAGTGATAAGTCAACATGCTGCAGTTGAGATTCTCAGCAAAGCTGCACATGGCTAAATCGAAATGCTAAATGGAGGTAGGGAGTCAGCCCAGGGTTCAAAGGTTCCATGAATTGCCTGAGGCCATACAGCCCTGGGCTTTGACATCCCCCCACCCTACTCCTTCAAGCCCCCTTCTCCCATCATCCACCTGGAAAGCAAGCCCCACTGCAGGAGCCTCTGCTGGTCTGGCTCTAAATATTTATACAAGGCGGTGCGTTTCTTCTCATTGAAATTTCTCCCCTGCACAGATTCATCAACCAGGTAATTTGGTGAATTTGCAAAGCAGTCAGAGGCCCTTGAATTTGAAAGTTTCTAGGTGTTTGTCTGTAGTTGGGACTCTTTCCTTCACCCCACCCCCAATTTTTCACTACAGAATTCCCTGTCCTTTGGGGACCCCTGGACTTAAAGCAGCTTTGTCCCTCAGTAGACTCTTGGCCTCAGTAAACACTAGTTTTGGATGTTAGACTGCAATTCAGTATAAAATTCTTTTCAACAAGTATTTGTTGGTTACCCACTAGGTGTCTAGAACTCAGTTTTCTAAAATTGCCCCATTGCCTCCTGTTGTTAGAAAGAACATAGCTACATCGGGGAATGTGCCAATAACACAGTTCTCTAGGTTTCTTTGAACTTCTTTTTAGAAAAGAACAGTGGTAATTTTTAGAAAGGATGATGACAGAGTCATTCATAGGGGACAACTTTTTTTAAAAAAATTCATTCATTTAGCCATTCTTTCCTCCATATGGTGCTTAGGCCCTTTGCTAGGCATTGGAAATTCAATGGTGAGGAAAACCAGCCAAGGGCCTCGCATTCCGGGAGCTCACAACCTAGTAGGAAAGACTAACGTGAACCCAATGAGCACACTGATGAATGGATCGTTACAAACCACTCCTACTCTGCGGAAGCATGTGACTAAGAGAGGTGGGAGGAGGACAGTATCAGGACGTATTTCCTGCTTTGGCTGAGAGGTAATCAACAATATAAAGAATTGAATAGAGTTTAATATATGGAGAGAGGGAGAAGGATCCTAGATAGAAGGAAGAGCTTGTGCAAGTGTCCTGATGAAACAACCCAGCCCAGAGGACTGGAGACGGTGGTATTAAATGAGATTGGTGGCTATGCAGGGACTGGACTGCAAAGGGCCTTGTAGGCTGTGCAGTCACTCAGCCTTTATCCCTAGACCAATGGGAAGTCACTGGAGAGCTTAAAGCCAGGTTGCAGTGGGAATGTAATTAGATTTTGATTCTGAATAAAATAAAGTGACTTGGCCACGGTATAACCAATGAACAAAGGGAAGACAGAGGGTTTACAAAGATGAGCTGGAAGGATTGTGAAGCCGCTGAGTTGAGAATGCTGGTAGCTCAGACTTGGGTAGTGCTGGTGGACACGGAGAACACTAGATGGATTCAAGAGCTCGTTAGACTTGATAAGACTTGGTGGTGGGCGGTGTGTGTGGGGTGAGGCCAAGGGGCATCTCTATTGATACTCGGTGAGGTCTTTTCTTAAACAGGTACCAGGAAGTTCTCAAACTTATCATTTCACTGCTCTGAATGTAAGCTCCACAAGAGCTGGAATCTCTATATTTTTTCCCATTAGTGTATTTCAAATATCCAAAAGAGTGCCTGGGTCATGGTCGGCGCTCCATAAATATTTACAGAATCTCAGCTACTTCTGTCCCGCCCTGTTCTATACAGATCTCCGCGGTTAAAGGAGCTTTCTCCAGGAACATCCTCCGAGGCAGCTACAATCTGAATCCATGTCCTGCCTCGGCATGCTTGTGGATACCTCCAGGTCCCAGTTGGAATGTCTGATTGTCTCATGTGGAGGAGATATTTAGACCTCTTCCTAATTACCTCTCAGGGAGCCAACAGCCTGCAACGCCCTCCCTTCTCTGGGGAACATCCCATGCCCCGAGCCATTGCTGACTGATGAGAAGCAGAAATAGACCTAGGCAGGCTCAATATAAATCTCCCTTCCAAAAAAAAAAAAAAAAAAAAAAAATTGAAATCTGAGAGAGATAAAAACTGAAAATAGTTGGAATCAAGTCACTTTAATACTAACAGTTTGGCTAGAAGTTTGCTTTTGCAAATCCCAAAACTGGTTGTTCAAATTTTCTTTGAATCATAAGATATTTTATTAATTTCCAATAAATCTATTTTGGGGGCTTAAACTAGCAAACCTTTGTTTGGTTTCTCCTTGAAATTGGGATGGGAAAATTTTAGCCACAAGAAGTATTCAGCGAGCAGAGCCTGGACTGACTCAGCCACTCCTGCCTGCTCCTCCTTTTCCTTTTCTTTCCATCAACCATCCTTTTGACTTGAGCTGTCTTGCTGAGGTTTTGCTATTTCACTGTTCATTCTCTAATAAATGTGGGTTTTGTTTTATTTTTTTTTTTATGTTTATTTTATT
The DNA here is from genome assembly GCF_036850765.1 of Saccopteryx bilineata. Lineage (NCBI taxonomy): Eukaryota > Metazoa > Chordata > Mammalia > Chiroptera > Emballonuridae > Saccopteryx > Saccopteryx bilineata. Next base: position 28,971,357 of record NC_089495.1, read on the forward strand.
GATTCTAGAGAGAGGAAAGGAAAGAGCAGGAGAGAGGCAGGAACATGGAGCTGTTCCTGTAGGTGCCCTGACTGGGGATCTCACCGGCCACCTCTGCTCTACCAGACAATGCTCTAACCACCAAGCTATCTGGCCAGGGAAAATGTGGGTTTTTGGAGGCACTGTTTTGCTATGACTAGAGGTCCTGTGAACAGTTTCCAAAGGTTTTGTGGCTGACTTTGAGAACCACTTTGAGCTAGGGCTATGGTTTGCCTGGTTCTTGTTGAAGAAATGATCCTGTATTGTCCAAATGCTGGGTGACACGAGGACTTGGCCGTAGCCCCCAAAGCCCTAACAATACAATGATAGCTTCAGCCCCAGCAACGCTTGGCTCAAGTATTGTTTTCCACTTTTGCCACATCTTAGCATTTAAGTTCCCTCGGCTTATTAACATGTTTTGTTTACTCCCTGAGAGACCACAGGTCATGTGACAGCCTCGGCACCAGATGTAGACAAGGAGGCTGGATTTAGATCCCAGAGGCAGGGCTGACAGCCATCATCATGTGTGAGAATTATTTTAGGAGGAGACACAAGCCAAATATTTATCAGCTAATAATTGCAGGAGCTGGTAGCCTCCCCACATCAGAAGAAAAGCTGTCATCTTGGAGATGCAGTGCTGACGGCCCGCATTTCCAGGCTCTGACCCCGGGGCAGGCAGAAGCCAGCACCTCCCAGCCAGTGGCCAAGCAGTCCCAGTCAGGAAGTTCCAGCATTGGCCAACCTGTGCAAGCATGAACCTAGCATGGGTTAGAGCAGGGGTCCCCAAACTTTTTACACAGGGGGCCAGTTTACTGTCCCTCAGACCGTTGGAGGGCCGGACTATAAAAAAAACTATGAACAAATCCCTATGCACACTGCACATATCTTATTTTAAAGAAAAAAAACAAAATGGGAACAAATACAATATTTAAAATAAAAAACAAGTAAATTTAAATCAACAAACTGACCAGTATTTCAATGGGAACTATGGGCCTGCTTTTGGCTAATGAGATGGTCAATATGCTCCTTTCATTGACCACCAATGAAAGAGGTGCCCCTTCCGGAAGTGCAGCGGGGGCCAGCTAAATGGCCTCAGGGGGCCGCATGTGGCCCGCGGGCCATAGTTTGGGGACCCCTGGGTTAGAGGAAGGAAGAAAGGAAGGGAATATGAGAAAAGAAATTATCCCGGAAAATCAGCATGAAGTGGACTAAATATAGAAGACAACATGGTCCCCCAAAGCCATTCAGAGATGGATCAGGCTTGAAAGTTCTTGGTAGATGGGAGAAAGAGTGCAAAATTGGTCCCTAAGAAGCCCTGGCTAGGGAGGGGCTGACTGCCGTGAGCACGTGCTTGCCTGAGCTTTCCCAGCTACAACGGTGTGGTAGGCATTGTTGGAGACAGAGAGGCTTGCTCTGTTTCCTGACGGGGAGTGGAACAGGACCTACAGCCCCGGCAGCATCTGGGAGGTCTGTGGACAGTAAGTGTAGTGATCTGTATCTTCTCCGCCCCTTTCCCACCGTGCCTCCTTCCCACCAGGCACTGCCGCTCCTCTCCCCACACTGTAGATCCTAGTTTTCCCCTCGATGGAACTGGTGACATTAGTGGCTGGCAAGTCCACCGAAGCCAGGAATTCCTCCATTCCTTCCTCACAGAGGGAGCTGGAGATAGGAAGCAAAGGAATCCACGTGTCTTGGGCAGCCTTCCCTGCACCACCTGGAAATACTGGCGCCTCCCCAAAGGGCTGCCTTTCCAAGAGCCAAGGAAATCCCAAAAGCTGTGGATTCAGGCCGCAAACAAGGCAGGAGATCTGGCTCCCCTCCCTCTGCCACTCAGCTGAAATGCCCACCCACGGCCTCGGAGATGCCAAAGCCAAAAGTGACCCGGAGCTTCTGCCCAGATCCCTCCCTCCCCCACCTCCTCCCAGCAGAACACCCCCACTGACAAAGGGCTCTTTCCTTCTTACCCCCTGGAAGCAGCCAGGCCGTGTGAGGACGCGAGGACGAGCCCCCAGCGAGGGAGGCTCAGGCTCCCAGCCAGTGGAGTGCAGACAATCTTGGGAGACAGATGGCCAGGCGGATGGGCCGGCAGATAGAGACTCCTGCTCCTTGTCAAGATGACACTCAAAAGTACATCCCCGTCATCGCAGGTTGTCAGTGGTGTGTCAGCGCGAGATGCCGTGTGCGTTTTTGGACATTCTGTGAGTTTGGAAGGCTGAGCTGGTTCCCACTTCCATAGCAACGACAAAATTCCAGCCCCAGACGCAAGTCCCTGAGTTAGTGTCAGACAACAGGGGGGAAGTGGCAGGCAGAGAGGGGTGTCACTCCCAGCAGAGAGCAGTACTGGAGTGGCAAGGGTGGGCAGAAGGCAGATTTCTGGATGTCTGTGGGGAGACCGTGTGTGGGCACAAAGTGACAGAAGGTAGGAACTAATGGCTGAGCTAACGGGAAATGCAATCTGTCGGCTTCAGCAAGCTGGGAGTAGGGATTTCCTGAGTGCTGGTTTGTTCCCAGATCCCTGAGGGTCCTCTGATGTCCAGAAGAAAGAAAATCCCTGTTGGTTTGGACTTAGTGAAAATGTATGGAGTAATGGACTTGATCTCCTTACGGCTCCTAGAATGAAATTAAAAATGAAGAGGAAAATACAAGATCCTTCAAGGACAGTAAGAAGACACAGAATCACAAAATGCACTTGCCCCTCTTTGACTGAGGGAGCTAAATTTATCCAAACTCTGAAAATAGGCTCATTGGCATGTGAATGGCTGAGTCTCTGTGCACTCAGAGACAGAGGGTGGAGGGTGATGCCTCCTTCACCAATACTTCTCCTGTACTCTGGTCAATCACTAAGTCACTAAATCTTTGAATTCTAGATCAGAGCCTGTTCCTAGGCTGAGCTCTGCCAACCTCTAGCTATGTGATCTAAGGTAAGTCACTCTCTCCCCAAGTTTCAGTTTCTTCTTTGTCAAATGAAGAGGGCCTGAAAGGGAAGGATAACTTGCTACATGAACTTGACCATGGGAGTGGTGGCAAGGGATCCTCTTTGGTCAGTGAAAGAGCAGCCTGTCCTTGTGGTAGACTGAATAATTGCCCTCCAAAGATGTCATGTCCTAATGCACAGAACCTGCGAATATATCACCTTACATGACAAAAAAAAAAGATCTTGCAATGTGATTAACTTAAGAATCTTGAGTTAAGGAAATTATTCTGAGTTATCTGGGTGGGGACAGTGCAATCACAAGGGTCCTTTGTAGGTGAAAGAAGGAGGAAGGGTTGGAGTCAGAGGAGATGTGATGACAGAAGCAGAGGCTGGAGTAGTGTGATGCTGGCACAAGCCAAGGGACTAGGGCAGCCACTAGAAACTAGAAAGGGCAAAGGGAACAGACTCCCCTGGAGTTTCCCGAAGAAACACAGCCCTGCCAACACCTTGATTGTAGTCCAATGAGACGTATTCTAGTTTTATAACCTCTAGAACCATGAGATGATAAATTTGTGTTGTTTTAAGCCACTAAGTTTGTGTTTGTTATAGAAGCAATAAAAAAGTAACACAGTCCTTGCCTGACCAGGTGGTGGTACAGTGGATAGAGTGTCAACCTGGGACACTGAAGACCCGGGTTTGAAACCCTGAGGTCACCAGCTTGAATGTGAGCTCATTCTGCTGAGTGCAGTTTCACTAGCTTGAGAGAAGGGTTGCCAGCTTGAGCATGGGATCATAGACATGACTCCATGGTTATTGGCTTGAGTCCAAAGGTTGCTGGCTTGAAGCCCAAGCTTGCTGGCTTGAGCCCAAGGTCACTAGCTAGAGCAAGGCATCACTGACTTGGCTGGAGCCCCTCAGTCAAGGCATATATAAGAAAGCAATCAATGAACAACTAAAGTGACTCAATTATGAGTTGATGCTACTCATCTCTCTCCCTTCCTGTCTGTCTGTCTCTCTCTCTCACACACACACACACAAAAAGGAAAAGAATGAAGGAAGGAAAGAAGAAGGAAGGGAAGAAGGAAGGAAGGAAGGAAGGAAGGAAGGAAGGAAGGAAGGAAGGAAGGAAGGAAGGAAGGAAGGAAGGGAGGGAGGGAGGGAGGAAGGAAGGAAAAACTAATACAACCATCTGGCAACATATAACCTGGCCTAAACATTTTTTTTTCTTGGCCTATTATAAATACTATAAGGGAAGGAAGGTGCAAGGACAAGTGGAATTCTTTGTGTGCCTTCAGAATTCCTAGTGATGTGTTTGGCACAGAGAAATCATTCAATCAGTAGTACTTATCAGCTTAATTTAATTTAATAGTGAGGGAAGAAAATGGTGGCCTGGCATAGCCAAAGCTTTTGAGTAGATATGAGTGTGGATTTAGGAATAAAAGATCACCTCGTGAAGACCTCCCACTCACATAATGTGTCAATTATGGAGCAAGATAAGTGTTTCTTCTCTGTCTTGGTGTTCATGTGTCATCAGCATCCAGGGATGCCTCTGCTGTACTACCCTGGGCTCTCAGAAGACCCTACCAGCAGTGTCTTACATCACACAGAGCAATGACTATCCTGCAGTGCCAATCGGAAGAAGCTAAGCCAGAGAGATTTGAGGAATGCTGAGAAGTTAAGAATGTTAATCACCCACCACTCTCTCAGCAAACATTTCTTATGTCTGTCCTAGATTCTTAGGATAGCAAAATGAATAATCACCATACTCAGGGAGGTCACATATCAGCAGAATACATAGTCATAAAAACAAAGATTTGTGAGACAGGATTTTAATTATTACAAATAGCTTATGGGGGCTCAGAGGAGGCAATATTTGGATAGGCTTAAGGAAACATTTCTTTACCCAGAAAATCAGAAAAAGTAAATGTCTAAACAGAAGGAAAATTTTAAATAAATCATTAGCAGCATAAAATTGCATTAGGAAACTCAGAAAATCAGGAATATAAGGGAACTCTCTCAATATAACAAAGTACATTAATGAAAACTCATAACTAAAGCCATATTTAATAGTGAAAAAGTAAGTTTTTCCCTCTAAGATCAAAAGCAAGACAAGAATGCCCAGTTCTACCACTACGATTCAACATAGTACTAAAAGTTCCAACCAGAGAAATTAGATAAGAAAAAGAAATTAAAGGCATTCAGACTGAAAAAGAAGTAAAACTCTCTATTTACAGATAGCATGATCTTATATATAGAAAACCCCAAGTAATCCAAAAGAAAGCTACTAAAACTTATAAATAAATTCAACAAAGTTGCAGATTACACAATCCAAACACAAAAAGTTATCTCGTATATACCAACAATGAGCAATATGAAAACAAATTTAAAAAGTATTTACAACTCAATAGTATCCAAAAGAATAAAATACCTAGGAAAGACTTTAACCAAGGAAGTAAAAGACCTTTACACTAAAAAGCTACAAAATATCAATGAAAGAGTGATGTCACGGAAATGGCGCCGTGAGCAGCGCGTCCGACAGATCTCCCCAAAATCACAACAAATTTATCAACTAGAAACAGAAAAATTTATCCTCAGAGCATTCCGGAGTTCCACACAAACTGAAAGCGAAAGGACTGTTATCACTTGAATCTGAGAAACGAGGGTGTAGAGGAAGCTACCGCAGGGACGTTCATTCAAGCCGCGGAGGGAGTGCGCCTGTGGTGAGTCAGCCCACACTCGGGAGCGGCGGCTCGCCGGCGAGCGCCCAGTCTGGTTGCAGAGCGAGCACCGCTAACATTCCCAGTGCCCGCGCACTGCGAGTGAGAGTCCCCAGCCACCAGTGCCCGGAGCACCCCATTCGCGCACGTGCCCTGGGCATTCCATGCGCCCAGAGCGCCCTACTGGCCCGCACACCCAGGGTGCCCCATTATCCTGCACCCGGTGCGCCCCAGCCGCCAGCAGCGGGGCGAGCGGGAGAGGCGCCAGGGCGGTCTTCCCTACTTGGGAGATTCTCTCCGTGGGCGGGGCACCTCACCCAGCCATTCAAGCTAACAATCAAGCGTTGGGGGAGGGGCACTCAGGCAGCCTGAAATACCTTCGGGAGCACAGCTGTGACCCAATCACTGAAATTAGCTTAACCCATGAAATCTGCGCACCCACGGGTTCTAATTGATAAGATCTCTCTCAGTTCAGCAATCCAAGACAAGAGGCGTGATATTTTTTAGTGCCTCTCGCTAAAGGGGCGGGGGCAACTTCTGATTGATAGAGCCTCCATATTCAGGGATAAACGCTAACAAGAGGGACTTGGCAGATAATAAGATCTATACTACACTAGTCGCAAGCAGAGACTAGTGCCTCTTCTTCCCAGCCAAAACAGGCTACAAAGTGTGGAAAGCCTGGGTTGAGTGGTCCAACTGAATGCTAGGCGCTAAACAGTCACCTTGACAACAATTGACTCCCACCCCCGCCTGATTACACTGGAGGCTCTGACTGCCAGAGCCTTTCCCAAAGCCTTGCGCTGAGTGGGGATAGAGTGGGGATTTCCCAGCTCTTTGAGCCTCTTACTCCCCAGGCAGAAGCAGTTGCAGCCTTATAGCTGGATCACCAGGCTGCTAATTCAGGAAGGGGGGACTAGGAGAGAGACTCCAGGAAAGCAAACTCTCTCATCGTTGGACCCTGCAAACACCAACAAGCCTTGACTACCAGCAAGACTAAAGCCAATTATATGACATTGCCATAGAATCCCATCAACTGCAAATCCCTACCTAAGTGTGACACAGGGGCAGAGCCTGGGGTACAGAGTCACCGACCAGGAAGAGGGAGAGAAAAGTAAAAGGAAGAAGTTAACCTCTCAAAATCAAGAAAAATCCACAGACTTTACAACTTGTTCCACTAATTTTGTTGTTGTTGTTGTTTGTTTCTTCTATCTTATTGCCTTTATTATTATTATTTCTATTTCCTCCACCTCGGTCCTTCTATTCTCTGCCCATCTTATGCTTCCCTTTTCTTGAACTACACTACCCATGAGTGTTACATTTTATTTCTCTTCTTCATCCTCACCCTCCTTTAAGGTTATACTCCAAAACACTTAACTCTCACTCTCTCCTCTTTTGTTTTTTTTTGTTTTGTTTTATTTTGTTTTTTTCTCTTCCTTTTTTTTTCTAACTTCGTTTTTCTCTTTTTCTTATTTTTTCCTTTCTATTCATTTTTTCTTTTCTCATTTTACTTTCCTCCCATTTAATCCTCAATCACGAACAAATTAGTTAATTTGGGACTCAAGGGTTTTTTTTTTGGCTTTATTTTTCTTTTTCGCTTTTGTTTTTGTTTTTTTCTTGTTTGTTTATTTTTGTGGCATTTTGGGTACTTTTTACGTTGCTTTTTAACTCACTAGCATTCCTCCCAACCCAAGGTCTCCATTGTATTTAGTCTTCGCTCCACTTAATACAACAGATTTTTACTTATTTTTATTTTTTTCTTCTTTATTATTCTTTTTGTTTCCTCCTTTTATCTGGTTCCATCTTATCCCTCTCATTATATCTCTTAGTCGACCATCACTTACAAGCAAATCATCTTATGCTTGTCTAAGATTTTATTCCTTTTTTTTTTTTTTTTTTTTTTGCATTTAGTAGGTCCCTACTCCCTTTTTTTGCCCCTTGAACTCTTCACACCAAATCAGGCCCTCCATTATAGGCAGTTTTTGTTCCATTTAACATAATATAATTCACAGGTCATCACGATATTTCCCTGAGGAGGGAAGAGGAGGGAAAGAGAAGAAAGAAAAAAGGGGGAAATAATAAATTATTACTGTTTTTTTTTGTGGGGTGTTTTACCTTTTTTTTTTTTTTACTTTTTACTCTTTATTAATTCTAATTAGTGCTATCAACAAGACCACCCTCAGATGCCAATAAGAAAGAGGAAATCAAATATTATGGATACAAAAGAAAGAGAGGTAACACAAATAGATGTGGAAAAATCTATGGAGAAAAGACTTAACATATTGGAAGCCTTGGAGCTAAATGACAGAGAATTTAAAATAGGAATCTTAAAAATACTCAGAGATATACAAGAAAACACAGAAAAGCAATTTAGGGAGATCAGAAAACAACTCAATGAACACAAAGAATATATTACCAAGGAAATTGAAACTATAAAAACAAATCAAACAGAAATGGAAAACTCAATTCACGAGCTGAAAAACGAGGTAACAAGCTTAGCTAACAGAACAGCCCAGATTGAAGATAGGATTAGTGAAATAGAAGACAAACAACTTGAGGCACAACAGAGAGAAGAAGAAAGAGATTTAAAAATAATAAAAAACGAGAAAGCCCTACAGGAATTGTCTGACTCCATCAGAAAGAATAACATAAGAATAATAGGTATATCAGAGGGAGAAGAGAAAGAAAATGGAATGGAGAATATACTCAAACAAATAATAGACGAGAACTTCCCAAGCCTGTGGAAAGAACTAAAGCCTCAAATTCAAGAAGGAAACAGAACACCAAGTTTTCTTAACCCCAACAAACCCACTCCAAGGCACATCATAATAAAGATGACATAAACCAATGACAAAGAAAAAATTCTCAAGGCAGCCAGGGAAAAGAAGAGTACAACATATAAAGGAAGGCCTATTAGATTATCATCAGATTTCTCAGCAGAAACTCTACAAGCTAGAAGAGAGTGGACCCCAATATTTAAAGCCCTGAAAGAGAGGAACTTTCATCCAAGAATACTATACCCATCAAAGCTATTCTTCAAGTACGAAGGAGATATGAAAACATTCACAAATACAGAAAAGATGAGAGAATTTATCAGCAGAAAGCCCCCACTCCAGGAAATACTAAAGGGGGTTTTCCAACCAGATTCAAGGAACAAAAGAAAACAACACCACAAGTAACAGCTCCACCAAGAACACAATAAAACCAAACTTAAACTGTGACAACAAAGGAAAAAAAGGGGGGAGAGGATGGAGATTAACAGTAGCAAAGGATGATGAAGTGCAGAAATATTTATAAGATAGGGTACTACAATGAATATGGTAGGTACCCTTTTCATTACTTAATGGTAACCACCCTTGAAAAAACCACCACAAAAACACTTGACTTAAAAAAGGTAGCAACAGAGGAAAGAAGTATGGAACACAAACAAACAAAAACAAATGATAGAAAAACAAAAGAGAAGAATCAAACTAGATACAAAACTAACAGAAAGCAATTTATAAAATGGCAGTAGGGAACCCACAAGTGTCAATAATTACACTAAATTTAAATGGATTAAACTTACCAATAAAAAGACACAGAGTAGCAGAATGGATTAAAAAAGAAAATCCAACTATATGCTGCCTACAAGAAACACATCTAAGCAACAAGGATAAAAACAAATTCAAAGTGAAAGGCTGGAAAACAACACTCCAAGCAAACAACACCCAAAAAAAAGCAGGTGTAGCAATACTCATATCTAATAATGCTGACTACAAGACAGAAAAAGTACTCAGAGACAAAAATGGTCATTTCATAATGATTAAGGGGAAGTTGAATCAAGAAGACATAACAATCCTTAATATATATGCACCAAACCAAGGAACACCAAAATATATAAGACAGCTACTTATTGACTTTAAAAAAAAACTAACAAAAACACAATCATACTTGGAGACCTCAATACACCACTGATGGCTCTAGATCGGTCATCCAAACAGAGAATCAATAAAGATATAGTGGCCTCGAACACCTGGATATGATAGACATCTACAGGACACTTCATCCCAAAGCGACAGAGTATACATTTTTCTCTAGTGTACATGGAACATTCTCAAGAATTGACCATATGTTGGGCCACAAAGACAATATCAGCAAATTTAGAAAAATTGAAATTGTACCAAGCATATTTTCTGATCATAAAGCCTTGAAACTAGAATTCAACTGCAAAAAAGAGGGGGAAAACCCCACAAAAATGTGGAAACTAAACAACATACTTCTAAAAAATGAATGGGTCAAAGAAGAAATAAGCGCAGAGATCAAAAGATATATACAGACAAATGAAAATGAAAATACGACATATCAGAATCTCTGGGATGCAGCAAAAGCAGTAATAAGAGGAAAGTTCATATCACTTCAGGCCTACATGAACAAACAAGAGAGAGCCGAAGTAAACCACTTAACTTCACACCTTAAGGAACTAGAAAAAGAGGAACAAAGACAGCCCAAAACCAGCCGAAGAAAGGAGATAATAAAAATCAGAGAAGAAATAAATGAAATAGAGAACAGAAAAACTATAGAAAAAAATCAATAAAACAAGGAGCTGGTTCTTTGAAAAGATCAACAAAATTGACAAACCGTTGGCAAGACTCACCAAGGAAAAAAGGCACAGGACTCAAATAAATAAAATCCAAAATGAAAGAGGAGAGATCACCACAGACATCATAGATATACAAAGAATTATTGTAGAATACTATGAAAAATTATATGCCACCAAATACAACAATCTAGAAGAAATGGATAAATTCCTAGAACCATACAACCTTCCTAGACTGAGTCATGAAGAAGTAGAAAGCCTAAACAGACCAATCAGCAGGGAGGAAATAGAAAAAACTATTAAAAACCTCCCCAAAAATAAAAGTCCAGGCCCAGATGGTTATACTAGTGAATTCTATCAAACATTCAAAGAAGACTTGGTTCCTATTCTACTCAAAGTCTTCCAAAAAATTGAAGAAGAAGCAATACTTCCAAACACATTTTATGAGGCCAACATAACCCTCATACCAAAACCTGGCAAGGATGGCACAAAGAAAGAAAACTACAGACCAATATCTCTAATGAATACAGATGCTAAAATACTAAACAAAATACTGGCAAACCGAATACAACAACATATTAAAAAAATAATACATCATGATCAAGTGGGATTCATCCCAGAATCTCAAGGATGGTTCAACATACGCAAAACGGTTAACGTAATACACCATATCAACAAAACAAAGAACAAAAACCACATGATCTTATCAATAGATGCAGAAAAGGCTTTTGATAAAATACAACACAATTTTATGTTTAAGACTCTCAACAAAATGGGTATAGAAGGAAAATATCTCAACATGATAAAGGCCATATATGATAAACCATCAGCCAATATCATATTAAACGGCATAAAACTGAGGACTTTCTACCTTAAATCAGGAACAAGACAGGGTTGTCCACTCTCTCCACTCTTATTTAACGTGGTGCTAGAAGTTCTGGCCAGAGCAATCAGACAAGACAAAGAAATAAAAGGCATCCATATCGGAAAAGAAGAAGTAAAGGTATCACTTTTTGCTGATGATATGATCCTATACATCGAAAACCCAAAGGACTCCACAAAAAGATTATTAGAAACAATAAACCAATACAGTAAGGTCGCAGGATACAAAATTAACATACAAAAGTCCATAGCCTTTCTATATGCCAACAATGAAATATTAGAAAATAAACTCAAAAAAATAATCCCCTTCACGATTGCAACAAAAAAAATAAAATACCTAGGAATAAACATAACAAAGAATGTAAAGGACCTTTATAATGAAAATTACAAAGCATTGTTAAGGGAAATCGAAAAAGATACAATGAGATGGAAAAATATTCCTTGTTCTTGGATAGGAAGAATAAATATAATCAAAATGGCCATATTACCCAAAGCAATATACAAATTTAATGCAATTCCCATCAAAATTCCTATGAGATTTTTTAAAGAAATGGAACAAAAAATCATCAGATTTATATGGAACTATAAAAAACCCCGAATAGCCAAAACAATCCTAAGGAAAAAGAATGAAGCTGGGGGCATTACAATACCTGACTTTAAACTATATTATAGGGCCACGATAATCAAAACAGCATGGTATTGGCAAAAAAATAGACACTCAGACCAATGGAACAGAATAGAAAGCCCAGAAATAAAACCACGTATATATGGTCAAATAATCTTTGATAAAGGGGCCAACAACACAAAATGGAGAAAAGAAAGCCTCTTCAACAAATGGTGTTGGGAAAACTGGAAAGCCACATGCAAAAGAATGAAACTCGACTACAGCCTGTCCCCGTGTACTAAAATTAATTCAAAATGGATCAAAGACCTAAATATAAGACCTGAAACAATAAAGTACATAGAAGAAGACATAGGTACTAAAATCATGGACCTGGGTTTTAAAGAACATTTTATGAACTTGACTCCAATGGCAAGAGAAGTGAAGGCAAAGATAAATGAATGGGACTACATCAGAATAAAAAGTTTTTGCTCAGCAAGAGAAACTGATATCAAAATAAACAGACAGTCAACTAAATGGGAAATGATATTTTCAAACAACAGCTCAGATAAGGGCCTAATATCCAAAATTTACAAAGAACTCATAAAACTCAACAAACAAACAAACAAACAATCCAATAAAAAAATGGGAAGAGGACATGAACAGACTCTTCTCCCAGGAAGAGTTACATATGGCCAACAGATATATGAAAAGATGCTCAGCTTCATTAGTTATTAGAGAAATGCAAATCAAAACTACAATGAGATACCACCTCACCCCTGTTAGATTAGCTATTATCAACAAGACGGGTAATAGCAAATGTTGGAGAGGCTGTGGAGAAAAAGGAACCCTCATTCACTGTTGGTGGGAATGTAAAGTAGTACAACCATTATGGAGGAAAGTATGGTGGTTCCTCAAAAAACTGCAAATAGAACTACCTTATGACCCAGCAATCCCTCTACTGGGTATATACCCCAAAACCTCAGAAACATTGATACGTGAAGACACATGTAGCCCCATGTTCATTGCAGCACTGTTCACAGTGGCCAAGACATGGAAACCAAAAAGCCCTTCAATAGAAGACTAGATATAGAAGATGTGGCACATATACACTATGGAATACTACTCAGCCATAAGAAATGATGACATCAGATCATTTACAGCAAAATGGTGGGAACTTGATAACATTATACGGAGTGAAATAAGTAAATCAGAAAAAAACAAGAACTACACGATTCCATACATTGGTGGAACATAAAAACGAGACTAAGAGACATGGACAAGAGTGTGGTGGTTACCAGGGGTGGGGGGAGGGAGGACATGGGAGGGAGGGAGGGAGGGAGAGAGTTAGGGGGAGGGGTAGGGGCACAGAGAACTAGATAGAGGGTGGCGGAGGACAATCTGACTTTGGGCGAGGGGTATGCAACATAATTTAATGACAAAATAACCTAGACATGTTTTCTTTGAATATATGTACCCTGATTTATTAATGTCATCCCATTACCATTAATAAAAATTTATTTTTAAAAAAATATCAATGAAAGAAATTAAAGATTTTAAAAATGGAATGCTAGTCCATGTTCACAAAATGAAAAACAATATTGTTAAAATATCAATACTACTTAAAGTGATCTACTGATTCAATACAATCTTTGTCAAATTCCAACAGCCTTTTTTGCTGAATATAAAGGCCAATGATCAAATTTATATGGAATTGCAAAATTCCCTAAATATAAAAAAATTTTTTGTAGACGAAGAACAAAACTGGAAGACTCACACTTACTAATTCCAAATCTTACTACTAAAATATAACAATCTAAACATGGTACTGGTATACAGATAGACATATAGCCCAATGGAATAGAATTCAAAGTCCAGAAATAAACCCATACGTCTATAGCCAATTGAATTTTGACAAGGATGCTAAGTCCCTTTAAAAAAGAAAGAATAGTCTCTTCAACAAATGATGCTGAGACAACTGAATTTTTCATGCTAGAGAACGAGATTGAATCATATTTTACACTATATGCAAAGTCACTTAGTAATAAATTGACAACCTAGAGAGAAAAGCTAAAACTATAAAACTTAGAAGAAAAAGAAAACAGAAGGGTATATCTTTAAGACCTTAGATTTGGCAATAGAATCTTAGATATGACAGTAAAAGTATGAGTAACAAAAAAATTGAGAGATAAATTGGACTTCATCAAAATTAAAAACTTTTGTGCATCTAGAACACTACCAAGAAAGTGGAAAAAAACATACATAATGGGAGAAAATATTTACAAATCATATATTTAATAAGGGCTTAAAATGAGAATATATAAAATACTCCTACAACTCAACAATAGTAAGAGAGCCCAGTTAGAAAATGGGCAAAGGACTTGAACAGACATTTCTCCAAAAAGACACAAAAATGGCCAATAAGCACATGAAGAAATGCTCAACCTTATTAATCATTAGGAAAATGAAAATCAAAACTTGAACAACAATATACTACTTCACAGCTACTCAGATGGCTGCAATTTTTAAAAAAATACATTTGTCACCTGTAACCTGTAAAATGTTAACCAGTGTCACCCCAATAAATTCAATAACAAAAGAAAAAAATAATAAATCCCATTTATTGAAGATAATAATGATAATAGTTATAACTGCATTTATCCATACTTATTATATGTCTATTCTAAGTATTTTGCATCTCACGTAATAAAAAAATTATATGTAGTACCTGAAAATAAATAAATATTTATTCAGCATTATATTATGATATTAGGTAAAATCCAATGCAACACTAATTTCTAAATTATTATAGTACAAAATATACATAAATATAAACATATTGCAGACCTTGATATGACAGCAAGAGAAAGGATACACATACAACTATTATCATGAATAAAAATTACCTTAAAGGTAAAAAAATAAATAAACTAATAAAAATCAATGGAATATAGCAAGTGTTGACAGGACTTTAGAGAAGCTGGAACACTCATACATTGCTGATGGGGCTGGAGTGATGGAGCGTCTGTAGAAAACAGGTTGCCTGTTCTCAAAAAGTTAAACACTTACCATATGACCCAGGATTTCCCCTCCTAGAGATGAAACCAAAGGAATTCAAAACAAGGACTCATACTGATACTTGTATGCTAATGTTCATTGTAGTGTTACAGTAGCTAAAGGGTGAACATTTTTTTTTTTTGCCCATCAACAGATAAATGGAAAAACAAAATGTGGTCTAAACAGTGAAATATTACTCAGCCATAAAAGGAATGAAAGTGTAATACGTGGATGAACCTTGAAAACATTATGGTAAGTGAAATAAACCAGACACAAAAGGACAAATATTGTATAATTCTACTTATATAAAATATCTAGAATAGGAAAATTCAAAGAGACAGAAAGCAGATTAGAAATTATCATAGACTGAGAGGAGTGGGGATAAGGAGTTGTTGCTTCATAAGTACCGAATTTCTGTTTGGAGGGATGAAAATATTTCGGAAAGAAGTAATAGTAATGAACTGGCAACATCACAAATGTGCTATGGCCAATTTTATAAATAAATAAATAAGGGCTTAGAACTGAAGGGTATCTAGAGAGATAGGAAAACTGAATCCATATCTCAGCCCTGCCAAGGCCCAGTGTGTGACCTCGGACAAGTCACCTCACCTGAATCGTCAAAGCAAGGCCCCTATTCACCAGATCTGGAGGCCAGAGAGAGAGGGGTTTTTTGTAGTGCCGTTTGCATCATTTGAGACTTCACTGTCTCATAGACCTGCAGTGAACACACCCAGTACAGCCCCGATGTGAAGCGGCATTACACTTGACAATGGAGGATGATTCATTAAATATACATGTAGGTGGGACTCCCCTTTTATTCTTCTACAAGACTTTTTCTTACAAATAAATATCTCAGTCACAAAAATGAAATTGTCAAACTGTGTGTCCTGTTTTATTTGTTTAGGGAAATAAATCCACAACCTCCCTGACAGGCCCTGAAAGGACATGAGCAAACTCTAGGTCTGGTGCTATAATTGGCCCCAGGGGCACTCCCTTTACATAGACGCTGCTTCTGCAAAAAGGTTTCCCTGCTGGGTCCACTTTCCTCCAACAAAAACTGAGCACTGCAAAAGAACCTGGCAAAATCCAGACAGACTGGTGGTCTCACACTATCCCTTATAACATCAACAGGAAATCTCCTTCTGAATTATGTCTGTCTTTTCACTCTTTTAACCACATTCTAATCATATTAACAGATAGAAACCCACTTTCAGAGAAATGGCGCCGTAAGGAGCGATACCAATAAATCTCCCCCAAAATTCAACAAGATCTTCAACCAGAGACAGAAAAATCTTTCCTTGGAGCCTCCAGAAGTTCCACACTAAACGCGAAGGCGGAGACAGCAGCAACCCCATAGCTGGATCATCAGGCTGCTAATTCAGGAAGAAAAGACTTCTAGGAGAGAGGCTCCGGGAAAACGGACTCTCCCACTCTTGGAGCCTGCAAATGCTAATGAGCCTCGACTGCCAACAAGACTGAAGCCCAATATATGACATCGCCATAGAGACCTACCAACTGCAAACCTCTACCTAAGCGTGCCACAGGGGCAGAACCCAGGGTACAGAATCACCGACCAGGAAGAGGGAGAGAAAAGAAAAAGCAAGAAGATAACCTCTCAAAATCAAGAATAATCCACAGACTTTATAACCTATCCCATTTTATTATATTTGTTCGTTTGTTTCTTTTCTTGTCTTGATTATTTTCTTCCTCTTCCAATCTGGTCGTTTAATTCTCTGCCGGTCTTACTCTCTCCTCTCCTTGAACTACACTACCCATAAGTGTTACATCTCCCATTATCTTTCCTTTTTTCTTCCTTTCTCTCTATGAGGTTGCACTCCAAAACCCTTAACTCTTTCTCTCCTTTTGTTCTTTTTTCTTTTTTCTTCTTTTTGTGTTTTCCTTTCTTTCTTTCTCCCTCTATATTAGTTTCTTCTTTTCTCCTTTATTTTTCCTCTCATTTAATCCTCAATCACGAACAAATATTTTTATTTTGGTACTCAAATTTTTCTTTGTGGCACTTTGGGGGTTTTTACTTTGCTTTTTTTAACTCACTATCAGTGCTCCCAACCCTGGCCCTCCATTTTATCTAGGTTTTGCTCCACTAAATACAATAGTAATTTTTTTCCCTTTTTCCTGTTTCCCTCTTATTCCTCTCATTATATCTCTTAGTCAACCGTCACCTAAAAGCAAATCATTTTATTCTTGACCCAAATTTTTTCCTTTTTTGCATTTTGTGGGTCCATACCCCCTTTTTTTGCCCCTTTATCACTTCTCCCCAACTCAGGCCCTCCATTATAGGTAGTTTTTGTTCTATTTAGCACAATATAATTCACAGTTCACCACAAGAAGGAGGGGAGAGGAGAGGAGAGGGAAAAGGGGGGGGACCCACTTTCAGGCCAGGAAAGAGAAGACCCTTCCTGACCATTTAAAGAGTTCGCCCGACCCAAAGTCTTGGAGGCCTCCCTCGTTCATGGGCATGGCTGTGCCTAGAATGCTACTATAAGGGAAGAAGGCCCACTGGTGTGCATTCACACGCCCGTAGCCACCTGGCCAGCAGCTGATACCTTCTTCCTTGGGGTGAAGCTAATTCTTTACTCTGGCGTATTTTCCTAACCAGTGTGTCATGGGATGAAAAAGACAGGAACACACAGGTGCTGGGTCCCCGTGTGTATCTCTAGGCCCATTACCCTATCTGTCATCTCAGCCTTCATCCACATGGCCTGACACTAATTGCTTGATAAATGATACTTTGTTTTCCTCCTCTAGAACAAATCTATCAAATCCTGATTGTTTGGGGTTTGTTTGACTCTAGGGGTTAGATTCCTGCAGATTTTGAAATCCTCAGAGTACGGACATTTTTGGGGCCACGGACAGTGGTGAGCGGTGCAGCCCCTCAGGCTGGACTCTTTCCCGGTTCCAGTTCACTTGCACCTCTTGGCCAATCAAAGCCACTCCATTAGCCCTCAGATCTTCAAATAAATAGGCCTTTCCGGCTTAATCTTTAGGTTCCAACTTTAATATCTGGCCTAGGTTGCTAGATTGCATCTTAAGCTTCAAGCTGCTGCCAGTTCTCCAGACCCAGAAACCTTCCACATGCCTTTTTGTAGGATTAGAAACCAATCTTTTAGTCGACTGCTCTCTTATATGGGGTTATAGCTTCTTATTCGAGTCTTCCTGTCAGCAATGTGATCCAGTTTCTTCTGGTGTCTTATGACATTTTTTGCCTTGAATGTCAGATACTAAGATTGCTATCCCAGTCTTCTTTTTGTTTATATTCTCCCGGAATATCTTTTTCTATCTATCCTTTTATTGTCCTCTTTCTTGTATCATTTAAAATGTCTCTCTTGTAAACAATCTATTGCTGATCTTTTATAATTCAATCTGAGAATGTGTCTTTTTTCAACTGTGCTAAAATGTGCATAATATAAATTTACCATTTTAGCCATTTTTAAACATGCAGTTCAGGAGCATTAAATGCATTCATATTGGTGTGCAACAATTGCCACTATTCATCTCAAGAACACTTTTTTATCTTGAAAAACTGAAGCTCTATACCAGGGGTAGTCAACCTTTTTATACCTTCCGCCCACTTTTGTATCTCTGTTAGTAGTAAAATTTTCTAACCGCCCACCGGTTCCACAGTAATGGTGATTTATAAAGTAGAGAAGTAACTTTACTTTATAAAATTTATAAAGCAGAGTTACAGCAAGTTAAAGCATATAATAATAATTACTTACCAAGTACTTTATGTCAGATTTTTGCTGTTTGGCAGAATAAATCTTTATAAAACAACTTACTATAGTTAAATCTACCTTTTTATTTATACTTTGGTTGCTCCGCTACTGCCCACCATGAAAGCTGGAGCGCCCACTAGTGGGTGGTAGGGACCAGGTTGACTACCACTGCTCTATACCATTAAACAAGAATCCCCCATTTTTCCCCACTCCCAACCCCTGGCAACCACCATTCTACTTTCTATCTCTAGAAACTTGCCTATTCTAGTTACCTCATATGAGTGGGGTCATACACAGAGGCGGATTTAATGGCAGGTGCGCCGGGCACGCGCCCTGGGCCCTGACTTCTGAAGGGTCTCACAAAACTCCAACTTTACACTTTTTTCTAATGATACCAAATTTGGTTTCACATGTGCAATTTTAACATTAATAGTACATAAGATTTTTTTTATTTATTTAAAAATATGGTTAACATGTATTTTTATTTTCCCTGTCTCTCTCTTATTTTTAAGGGGCCCAATATTTTCTTCTATGCCCAGGGCTTCAACCAACCTTAATCAGCCTCTGATCATATAGTATTTGTTTGTGTGTGTGTGTGTGTGTGTGTGTGTGTGTGTAGCTTTTCACTTAGCATGTCTTCAAGCGTCATCCACATTGTAGCATGTGTCAGAATTCTCTACCTAGTTAGGACTAAATAATATTTTATTATATGTGTGTAGAGCACATTTTGTTGAACCATCCATCTCCCAGTGGACACTTGGGTTGCTTCCACTTTTTGACTATTGGGAATAATGCTGCCATGAACATGGGTGTACAACTATCTCTTCAAGTCTCTGCTCTCAATTCTTTTGGTAAATACCCAGAAGTGGAATTGCTGGATCATATGGCAGTTCTATTTTTATTTTTAGTTTGGAATCCCCATACTGTTTTTCAGAGCAGCTGCATGCACCATTTTACATTCCAGCAACACGGTGCGAGGGTTCTAATTTCTCCACCTTCTGGCCAACCCTTGCTATTTTCTGTTTTTATTTTAGTAGTCATCCTAATAAATGTGAGAAGACAGAGAATTCACCTTTTAATTCAACTCATTTAGATTTATTTAAGCATTGTTACATTATGATTTATTTTTTTATTTTGATTTATTCACTTCCCATAGTGTTTTGCATTTCTCCCTCCTTTCTAGCTTCCCGTTGAGCAGATCAAGTTCTTTATGCCTGAAATGCATATTAAATAGGCCCTGATGTTTCTAATTCTCCTCTCTGTGTACCTTAGCATTTGGGGAGAGAACTCCTCAATCTTGTATTTTACTGATGTTGCTGTTATTTTATTCTTTATATTATGAGCTTTGTCTCAATAATACTTTTGTCATCTCTAATACTTTCAACTGATTTTTTATAATTTCTATCTTGTGCTGCATTCTGCTAATATTTTCCTTTATTATGTGATGTATTTATTTTGCTTATCTTAAGTGATTGTCAACTTATTCTAGTAATTCTACTTTAGTGGGTATGTATCATTCAACTTGCTTCTTTCTTTTTTATGGGTTATGTCTCTTAAATGTTTCATTATTTTAACCTGCAAGCTCCTTTCCTTACTTTTGGGGATTTCAGCACTCACCAGATTGGGTATACTGGTGAAGGGCCATAGGTCAAGTTGTTATCTTTGTTCCACTAAAAAAAATTGTAAAGCAGTGAACCCAGAAATGAAGATTCCTGGTCATCACAAAACCACTGCTGGTTCCCTGTGCTGCCACTTCATGTGTGGAGAAGTGAAGGTCTAATGCTTTGGTCAGCCCACACGTGCTTCCATTCGCTCTGCACTGCCCTCAGAGAAAGGACTACAGACTGTGGTCTTCTGTGTTATTACAGTGGCAAAGGTGATGACAGTCTCAGGCAACACGTGAGAAGGGCAAGAGCAGATAGAGTCCTCAGTCTCTCCTCTCACCTGCGCCCCAGGCTTCAGCCACTCCCTGCACACACACACACAAACACACACACTCACATCCAGTACACCACAACCTTCCATTTCCTTAGGACTTGTCCCCGGTTCTCATGTGATCATCAGCTCCTCTGATGCGTGCTTTACTGTCAAATGCTAGTTCACCATCATGATAGGAATGCCCAGTGGGGTCTGATGCCTGAAGGCTCCTTAGCACTAACTGGAAGATGATCTGACTCTTGAACATTTTATGTCCCTGGATGGACCATTTTAGAGCTTGTCCAATCCAATTTGTTTCTCTTGCTTTAAAAAATAATGTGTGCAGCGCGGATGCAAATCATATTGATGTCAAAACATAAAACACAGGCATTCGTGTTTTCTCATATGTGTGAAGGTCCCAAATGCCCAGATGTGTTCATTTCTTTTTACATTTTATTGCATTCCTGGGTGAACTAACATGGTCCTCACATCAAACCTGTGACATAGGCAAGACAGGAAATATTGTTCTTGACTTACCTGAGAGGAAACTGCGGGCAAGAGAAATAAAGATTCTGCAAAGGCCGTACCACCCAGTAGCCTATGCTCTTTCCGCTGTGGCTTAACATTCCCTGGGGACAGTAGTCCCCATTATTCAAAGAACAAAGTCAAGATGGCAAATAAGGAAAAAAGATATAGATATAGATATATATAGATATATAAGTTATCCATCAGATTTAACACTTTACACATCATGAGGCACTTTTCACATGCATTATTTATTTAATATATATACAAGCTAGCCTGACCAGGCGGTGGCGCAGTGGATAGAGTTGGACTGGGATGCAGAGAACCCAGGTTCGAGGCTCTGAGGTCGCCAGCTTGAGCAAGGGCTCATCTGACTTGAGCAAAAGCTCACCAGCTTGAGCCCAAGGTCACTGGCTTGAGCAAGGGGTTACTCAGTCTGCTGAAGGCCCACGGTCAAGGCATGTATGAGGAGGCAATCAATGAACAACTAAGGTGTTGCAATTCGCAACGAAAAACTAATGATTGATGCTTCTCATCTCTCCGTTCCTGTCTCTCTGTCCCTGTCTATCCCTCTCTCTGACTCTCTCTCTGTCTCTAAATATATATATATTGGCCATACATACAGGCTGGCCAAAAACTCACAACAGAGAACAGAAAGCCTCTTTTATAACTGGTGCTGGGAAAATTGAAAAGCCACATGCAAAAGGATGAAACTTGACTACAGTTTGTCCCCCTGCATAAAAATTAATTCAAAATGGATCAAAGACCTAAAAATAAGATCTGAAACAATAAGTTACAAAGGAGAAAACATAGGTACTAAACTTATGGACCTTGGGTATAGAGAACATTTTATGAATTTGACCCTAAAGGCAAGGGAAATAAAGGGAACAATAAATGAATGGGACTATATTAAACTAAAAAACTTCTTTATAGCAAAAGAAGCCACGAACAAAACAAAAAGACAGCCAACAAACTGGGAATTGATATTCACAAACAACAGCTCTGACAACAGGTTAATACTTAAAATATATAAAGAACTCACAAAGCTCAACAACAAACAAGCAAGCAATCCAATTAAAAAATGGGGAGAGGGGCCTGACCTGTGGTGGCACAGTGGATGGGGTGTCGACCTGGGAATGCTGAAGTCACCGGTTCGAAGCCCTGGGCTTGCCTGGTCAAGGCACGTATGGGAGTTGATGCTTCCAGCTCCTCCCCACCTTCTCCCTCTGTCTCTCTCTCTCCTCTCTCTTTCTCCCTCTCTGTCTTTCTCTCTCCTCTCTAAAATGAATTTAAAAAAATGGGGAGAGGGTCTGAACAGACACTTCTCTCATGAAGACATACAAACAACAAATAGATATATAAAAATATGCTCGTTTTTGCTAGCTGTTAGAGAAATGCAAACCAAAACTACACCTCACACCTGTTAGATTGGCTGTTATCAACAAGACAGGTAATAAAAAGTGTTGGAGAGGTTGTGGAGAAAAAAGAATGCTCATTCACTGCTGGTGGGAATGTTAACTGGTACATTCCTCAAAGTATGGTGGTTCCTCAAAAATTTAGGAATAGAGTCTGACCAGGTGGTGGCACAGTGGATAGAGGGTTGGACTGGGATGCAGAGTAGCCAGGTTCGAAACCCCGAGCACTGGCTTGAGCGCAAGTTCATCTGGCTTGAGTGTGGGGTCACTGGCTTGAGTGTGGGATCATAAACATGACTCCATGGTCGCTGGCTTGAGGCCAAAGATCACTGGATTAAAGCCCAAGGTTGCAGGC
Organism: Saccopteryx bilineata; assembly: GCF_036850765.1. Lineage (NCBI taxonomy): Eukaryota > Metazoa > Chordata > Mammalia > Chiroptera > Emballonuridae > Saccopteryx > Saccopteryx bilineata. The sequence goes on from NC_089495.1 coordinate 28,994,065, forward strand.
TTGAGCTCAAGGTAACTGGTTTGAGCAAGGGGCCACTCATTCTGCTATAACCCTCCAGTCAAGGCATATATGAGAAAGCAATCAATGAACAAATGAGGTACCACAATGAAGAATTGATGTTTCTCATCTCTCTCCCTTTCTGTCTGCCTGTCCCTATCTATCCTTCTCTCTGGCTCTCTGGCTCTCTCTGGCTCTGTCACAAAAAAATAAAATAAATAATAATAATAATAATAATAGAATTACCACAAGACCCAGCAATCCCTGAAAAACATGAAAACATTGTTACACAAACACACATGCACTCCCATGTTCATTGCAGCATTATTCACAGTGGCCAAGACATAGAAACAACCAAAGTGCTCTTTGATAGAGGATTAGGTATAGAGGATGTGATACATATATACAATGGAATACTACTCAGCCATAAGAAATGATGATATATTGCCATTTGCAACAACATGGATAGACCTTGAGAACATTATGCTAAGTGAAATAAGTAATTCAAAAAGAGCTATGGGCCCTGGCTGGTAGGCTCAGCAGTAGAGCGTCGGCCTGGCGTGTGGGGGACCCGGGTTCGATTCCCGGCCAGGGCACATAGGAGAAGCGCCCATTTGCTTCTCCACCCCCCACCCCCATCCTTCCTCTCTGTCTCTCTCTTTCCCTCCCGCAGCCGAGGCTCCATTGGAGCAAAGATGGCCCGGGCGCTGGGGATGGCTCCTTGGCCTCTGCCCAAGGCGCTGGAGTGGCTCTGGTCACGGCAGAGCGACGCCCCAGAGGGGCAGAGCGTTGCCCCCTGGTGGGCGTGCCGGGTGGATCCCGGTCGGGTGCATGCGGGAGTCTGTCTGACTGTCTCTCCCCGTTTCCAGCTTCAGAAAAAAAAAAAATACAAAAAAAAAAAAAAGAGCTATGAATTTTATGATTTCATACATAGGTGGAATATAAATATGAGACTCATGGACATAGACAAAAATGAAGTGGTTTCCAGAGGAAGGGTGTGGGAGGAAAGAGGGATAAATATATGGTGACAGAAAATTATTTGACTTTGGGTGATGATGGGCACAGAACACAATCAACTGTTCAAATGCTATAGAGATGTTGATCTGAACCTGATGTATTCTTATTGTACAATGTTAGAAATAATAATAACAATAATAATAATAATAATGTATATACAAGCTAAGTAAAGTAGGAAGATAGAAGTATATCCATCTTATAAATAAAGAAATGGAGGTTCTGAGAATAGCTACCTTGGCTACCTTCACACAATTGATTAGAGTGCAAATTCAAGACTCAAATCTACACATTGAGATGTTAAGTGCATTGTTCTTTCTTCTATATATAGCTGTGCCTCTACTCATCTCTACTTTAAAATATTATATTCTTTTTAAATATACTATGAAATGGTCTTGAACAATGCAATGTAGATGGGGTATGAGCTGCCAGCCTGCCCAATTTAGATGCTAATTGCATGTTAGTGTCAAACCAGCTTGCCAAGGGACTTCTCACCAGACAAGGCTGGTCACAAGGTCTGATCTCTCCTTCCCTCTGCAGAGTCAGCCTCTCCATCCTGCAGAAAAGGACTTGGTGGGTGTAAAGAGAGGCCTGAGCACTGGTCAGCACCACTGCAAAACTAACGTTATCAAAAAAACTCAATTAAACTTAGAGAAGAATCACTTTGGGGGCCAGGAAGGATTGGCCACACTGAGGTCCCAGTGTCAAGCTGCCCTTTGATGAGTCCACCGTTGTCAGATGTTAATTCTGTAACCTCAGACAAGCTGTCTCTTTCTACTGAACCTAGGCTTGCTCAGCTGTAAAATGGGATGTGGTTTTACCTATCTCCAAAGAATATGTGTGATGATTAAGTAAAAAAAGGGGTAGCTATGAAGCATCGACGTGTTCAAAAAGTGACAATTCAAATGATGGAGTGATGTTTGCTTGACATCTATGTACACTTATTGATCAATGTCACCCTGTTAAAATTAATTTTCTAAATAAAAAAATAAAATTAATAAAATAAAGTAAAATAAAGAAGTGATCATTTTCTTTCTTACTTCTTACGGCCAATTGAAACAGAAAAATGGAGACTAACAAAACCTCGGATTTTTTTTCCTAACTTGTTCATTGAGATGCCCAATTCTCTTCCCTGTAGCTTAGTGTCTGGCCTGCAGTGTGGTTCTGGTCATGTCTAGTGAGTCAGATTGGTAGAAAAGTTGTTCGTCTATCTGGATGGCTCTCTATAGTCAACACAATAATCAACAAGTAGCCACGAAGAAGGAAACTTCAGTCAGTCTTTACTTAGGGCGAGTAATAAAAACTCATCAGCAGGCAAGCCCCTGCCTCCCTCAGGTTACAACGTGGAGTGAGAGAAAGGCGGTAGACTAGAATGGAGACCCCTGGGTTCCCTGTAGCTATACCACTTGAGGACATCGTGCCTCAGTTTTCTCATTCACAAACGAGGAATAATAATCTTGTCCTCCACAGCAGAAAGAGTCTCTGTGGAAGCAAGATGGGAAACGCAGCCCATGGTTGAGATGCTAACACTGCTAACAAGGCTGGGTTCGTTTTCTGTTTCCCACGGGCGCCTGCTCTGTGTCAAAAGCCCCTATACTGGCTCCACTTTCTGCGTGATTTTGGGTTGCCGATGTGGAAAACCCCGGAGTTCCGGAAAAGGGATATGAAGGATGCCAGGAAGGAGAAAGAGGTGCGGATCAGAGAGCTGCATCTTTCCAAGGAGCAGTTGAACAGAGTAGATCTACGGGTCAATACACATGGGCAGACTGAGAGAACAGGGCCCGATTGCTCCCCCTTGAGCGGACCTGGGTTGGTTTCACGTCTGGCGACTCACCGAGGAGGACGGCGGGGAAGGAAGCATGCGCAGTGCACACAGGGGACTGGGCGCTGAATCTCCATCACCTCGCTAAGAGAGGGAATGTCTGACTCCTCCGGATCTTTTCCGTGGAAAGGGCAGCTGAGCTAGGGAACCCAAACACAGTGATGCTTCAGAACAGGGATTTGAGTCCACCACAAAACCCAGCACAGAAGAGCGGGGCCTTCTGCCCCCTCACCTGGAAGGGAAGCAGAATGGGAGCCCCAGGCTCATGGGCTGAGCTGCACCAGGAACAGCTGGCGCCCCTTAGAGAAGCTGTGGCCTCTGGAGGAAGACCTTCAGGGCCCCTGCAGGCTGCAGCTGTGTTCCACTGAAAAGCACATTTATAAAGCAAGAGCTTTATCATTCAAGCAAGAGTTAAGAGAAGCTAAACTCCAGACCTCCAAAAGTACAGTACTTCTGCCCTGGCCGGTTGGCTCAGTGGTAGAGCGTCGGCCTGGCGTGCAGAAGTCCCGGATTCGATTCCCGGCCAGGGCACACAGGAGAAGCGCCCATCTGCTTCTCCACCCCTCCCCCTCTCCTTCCTCTCTGTCTCTCTCTTCCCCTCCCGCAGCGAGGCTCCATTGGAGCAAGGATGGCCCGGGCACTGGGGATGGCTCCTTGGCCTCTGCCCCAGGCGCTAGAGTGGCTCTGGTTGCAACAGAGCGACGCCCCGGAGGGGCAGAGCATCGCCCCTGGTGGGCGTGCCGGGTGGATCCCAGTAGGGCGCATGCGGGAGTCTGTCTGACTGTCTCTCCCCGTTTCCAGCTTCAGAAAAATACAAAAAAAAAAAAAAAAGTACAGTACTTCTCACCAAAGATTGACCCAGTACCCCTCCCCTCATCTAGTTCTTTCAAATTGAGAACTCCCATGGTGCAATTCATATGCCTTCCTTTGGAAAAACTGGCTTTCTAAGCAATCTGCTGTCAATAGCCTGTGCTCCTCTAGTGCGGCAGCAGTGCCCCAGCTGCTCCTTCAGCCCCCGGCTCCTTTCACTCAGGGCCCACCGCCTGATTTGAGCCTGGCTGCCACTGTGCATGGGAGAGCGCTGTCATCTCCTGTCACATGACTTCAGGGGTATGCCTACAGCCCAGACACCGCAGAGCAGGACACTCAGAGCCACCGGAGCCAAGCAGAGGCATGCCCTACTGCTGTCTGTCGGCTCTGTGGCTGGCGCGCTGAGGCCTCCCATCACAGTCTGAGGATGTGATACATCTGTCTGTATGTCAGCCGTGGGGGGACACCTGCATGTCAGGATGCAGGCAGCTAAGTAGGCCATTTGTTTCTTTTTAACAGGGGAAGGGACTGTAGTATAACAGTCCAAAAAAAAAAAGCACAAGCCAGCAAGAAAGGCTTTCTTCAAAACTTCCTTAGCCTTCAGCATCTGCATCATGTCAAAGCCGATGGGGAGGAAAATGTCCTGGGAGGGGAAAACAGTGTTTGCTAGAATTCTAAAAACTGTCTCATCTCCTGGAAACTGGTATAAGGCCCCTTCCTGCAGTCCAGCCTCACACTCTCCAAGTCCTTGTGTGATTACTTATCTACTCGTGTCCGGGTGGCTCTGTTGCCCAAGCTGAGGACACAGCGAAGGAACCATGGGTCACAGGGTCATCACCACGGCTTCATTGCTTTCCTGGCTGCCAGCCCTCAGGCAAGGATACTGGGCGTTCAGGTGGGCGAGGGGCCCCGCAGAGCGCTGGACGATAGGGAGAGAAGCCGGCTGACTGCTCAGGGACCACTTCAAGCGAGAGTGTGGGGCACGCGTTATTAACCTTGCTCTCCTCGGGAGCAAACAGGCCTAAATGTCTTTGTCCTCTTTGTCATCTACATCCTCTCACCAAAGAGTGTCCTGGCCTCCTTCCTGGCCTACGAGCAGAAAAGATTTGTCTATTCAAATAAGTACCAGTTTTACAAATCGGCTTAGAGTAGACAGCTACCTCCCCGGGCTAGCCATTTCAGAGGTCCAGGACACCTCGCCATCTGAGGCCCCACTGACCTGACAGCTCTCTCCTTCAATCAAGTGACTTGGTCACTTGAAATTCATCATTAGACACCTTCTTTTGTTTGGGGCTCCAATCGGCTACAAATATGCAGGATAGATGATCCGTCCACCCACCTGGGGTATTTAAATTTCAGAGAAAAGCAGATTGGAGAGCTTTACTTGATAGGAAATGCTGACAAAAGTAAAGAAAGGGAACATGACAAGGGAGGAGCCCCCGCCCCCAGAGACAGCAGCAAGGGCAGTTGCCTTCAGCAGAGAAAACCCTCAGCCTCCTCACCCATCTGTCTCTGTACTCAGAGGCATCTCAAGGGAGGGCAGGAGGCAGGGGGGACAGGCGTGACCTTCCAGGAGAATGCCCAGCACAGACGCAGGCCTGGCAGCACCCCTGATGCCCACCTGTGGCTCCCCTGGCAGGCATGTGGACTCCAAGGGCCCCCACCTGAGGTGAGCACCCACCTAGCCCTCAGCCACCGTGGGCATTTGCTGAAGTGCGGCGCGAGCTGTATCCACTGCTTCCTTTACTCCGTCTCCGTGTGGAATAATATGCAATTAATTGATTTTCTGTCACTCTTTTAGTACAGAAAATTAATTTTAGAGCAACCTTGTTTTTCTCAGGGTATGAATCCTCTACACACAGAGTGATTCGGCTGCTCCATTATTCATGAGAAAAAAATAGTGATGGAGTGTTCGACAGAGACGCCCCAAGGCCACGGGCTGATAGGCCGTGTTACCGATACAACAATATTCCACCGGTGCCTCTAAATAATTCACATCTACAACTCAATTTGGGCCGGTGAACTACTCAGGATGTGGCTGGGGGAGGCATGGCGGTGAGAAGATTCTGGAGATGTCAGTGACAAGGCAGAGGGGACGTGTCCGGCCTCCCGCAGCCATCCGTGGAGGACCGTGGGGGGTGGGGCTCGGCCCGGCTGCAACCTGCCCACCCCGAGCCGGGGCTCCCTCTCTCTCTCACTCACAGCGCAGCTCCCACCCATTCTGTGAGAGGCCTAAGAAACTGAGTGCTGGGCCCCAGAGAGGGAAATGTGAAAACAGACCTATAAACCCCAACTCCAGTTCTGAAGAGGGCAGTTCAGATGAAGCGTGTCAGCTCATCTCTCTGGACCTGATGCTAAGGTTTTGTGTTTGTGTTTGGTTTGTTTGAAACCTAGTGGCTCATCAAACTCCTCGAGGCATCTGTTAGAAACTGAGATTCCCTAGACCCGAACCAGGTCCACTGACTCGGAACCTCCTGCGAGTCTGTAGTTGATGTAAGTCCTCATGCTCTTAGGAACAGCTGGATTGAATGATAGCCAAGGGCCCTTCCAGCTCCAGTGTTCTCTGGTGCTTCTAACAAAGAAGAGTGTTAACCCGAGTCTGCAGAGGGAAGGGCTGCCTTGTAGGGCTGTTGGTAACCAAAGGAGTGAGCGGGTCGCCTTGCCCACTGGGGAGAAACAGAGGGACAGGAACGGGAGCTGACATGCAGCACAGCGCTCAGCCTGTCGGTTTCCCCTCCTATCACTGAAACCAGCGAAGGACATGGGTCCCCAGTGCCCCCAAAAGAAAGAGGCCCCATCTGCAATATCCGGCCTATCTTGACATGGACCTGTGCGGTAGGCAGGACATGTGTGGCCCCAGGATCACTGCCCTCCAGTGGACACACCCTGGGTAACACCCTCCCCTTGGGGTTGGGCAGGAATGGTGAATAGGATGGTGAATTTCTCATGGTTAGGTTACTAATCGGTTGACTTGGACGTAATCCGAAGGAAAATGATCCTGGATGGGCCTGACAAAATTAGGTGAGACTTTAAAAGAAGTTCAAGTCAGAGAAATGGGCTTCTGCTGACCTGGCCCAAGCAAGCTGCCATGTTGTAAGAGGGTCTACAGTGGGATCCCTGTGACTAGAACCTGTGGGTGGCCTCTAGTTGCTGAAAGTGTCCCCTAGCCAACAGCCAGCAAGAAAGGAGGACATCCACTCTACAACCACAAGGAACCTAATTCTGCCAATGACCTGGATGAGCTTGGAAGAGGATCAGAGCCTCAGAAGAGATCGCGGTTCACTGGCTGACCTTGACTTAGCCCAGTGAGACCCTGAGCAAAGGATCCAGACACCCCACACCAGGACTCCTAATGCACAGAAACTGAGAGATAACAGACGGGTGTTGCTTTAAGCCACTTAGGTGTGGCAATTTCATTTGTTAAGCAGCAATAGAAAACTAATCTAACATGCAATTAAATAAAAACAATTGGACGCGCATGCCCTTTATAGTTTGTAAAGTGCTCTCATCTCACCCATCTCTGCCCACCCCCTGCCCGCCCCTTCCCACAGTGCCCGGGAAGTGTTCACAGAATGAGTCATCTCATGTTGACATTCAAGGCAGTGCCGGGAGGCTGAGAGGGCAGTTTTGTTTTGTTTTGTTTTCATTTCTGTTTCACAGATGGGGAAATTACAGCTGAAATAAATTGCTTTGAGGTCATAGAAAGAGTCTGTGGCAGAACCAAGACTCAAGTTCAGGCCTGCTGATTCCAAGGCCAACGATCATGTCTGTGTACCATCCAAGCTTTATCCTCTCCCAGGAAAGAAACTCAAGTCTCCGGGGCCTGAATGTCTCTACAAGTCTTTAAGAAAATGAAAACCAGCATGGCTGGAGGAAGCTGAGGGCTACCACCCTATAAGTGGCTGTCCCTCCTCACATGCAGTCGGTGAGCAGGGGCCGGGCACTGAGGGGTCAGCCCTGTTTTGGGCTCTGGGTCATCAGCTGCCCCATTGCTCACCCACCATTCCAGGGCCCTCAACCTTGCTGCTTCCCCCCAACCCCGGGGGGACTGAGGGCCCAGCCAACCCACTCATCAACAGGCCCGCTGTCATTTATCATTAATGGTGTCTGGTCCAAGCCAAGCAACAATTGGAAAACCAGATTGCAACATTGTGCTCTTTTTTGCTGGTGTATCTGTGGAACATTAGCAATAAGAAGACTCCAGAGAGAAGCTGTGAAGGGAAAAAAAGAAACAGCAAAAAAGAAAGCAAGAAAGGTACTTCCCTGGCTGCAAACTTCATGAAACAGCCACTTTGTAACGTGCGCCATATGCAGCAGCCACGCATGAGGCCCAATAACCTCCCTCCAAATGGTAATAAATCCCCTCGGACCCAGGCACACTTGTAATTTACAACTTGGCTAAAATGAACATTATTTCAAGCTAAGCGTATTCTCAGAGGTGCGGGAAAATGTGGCAGCTTTCCTGCTGACAGAGGAGTTTCTTTTTAAATGTCATGCATTCACTTTCATTACTTCCAAATAATTGCCCAAAAAGATCGGCTGCTGGACAGGGCTGCCCACTTTACATCACTGTGAGTCAATTTCATCATCATCAAAGGAGCCCCTGGGAGCTGGTTTCAGCCTGGGGCGGGCTCAGCCCTCAGTTGCTGGCTCCTATTGGTGCCGTGGCTGTGCAAAAAAAAAGATGCCCCCATCATTCTCTGGGGACAGCCCTGGGTGAGATGGAATGTTGCCTATAGATAGACAGCATGATCTGTCACCACTGCCACCATCAAATATTCTCCTGCATCTGCTGAATCATAATGTCACTGACTGCCCAGCCCCAAATGTGGTGCCCGTTATCTAGAGCTAACTGGAGGAAGTGGACTCCTGTTCCTTCTGGAGCTAACCGGAGGAGGCGGACCCCTGTTCCTTCTGGAGCTAACCGGGGGAGGCGGACCCCTGTTCCTTCTGGAGCTAACCGGGGGAGGCGGACCCCTGTTCCTTCTGGAGCTAACCGGGGGAGGCGGACCCCTGTTCCTTCTGGAGCTAACCGGGGGAAGCGGACTCCTGTTCCTTCTGGAGCTAACTGGAGGAAGTGGACTCCTGTTCCTCATGGAAGCTTGCCTTTTGGCCAAGAGAACAGAGAAGCAGGAAGATGTACCTCTGGGGTCGAACAGGGTACTTTCCTTTTCCATTCCCACCAGACTATGTTTTGTAGAAAAACCTGCTTCTGGATCTAACACGGTTTTTGCTTTCAGAGCTCTGATCCTGAAAGCCTAAAATTTGGTGACTCAGTCCTTTCTTATGATGTTGTGGGTTGACAGGGATCAGCTGTGTGGTTGCTCCTCCCCATGTGATGTCAGTGGAGGTTGCCATCATCTGGGCTTCGGTCTGAGCTACAAGGTCCCACCTGACGTGGTCGCATGTCTGGTGCCTTGGTGTAGAAAACAGGAAGACCAGACTCAGCTGGGCAGGTGACCAGCTGGACCTTTCTCTTCATCATGTAGTCTCATTTCTCCATGTGGCTTCCACAGGGTAGCTGGACTTCCTACATAGTGGCCGGGGACTCACAGAAAGCACAAAAATGAAAGCTACCAAGACTAACACAGGATCAACTGAAGTGAATCATTAAGCAAGCTCAGCTGAAACCTAGGAGGAGAGTAAACAAGGGCATGAACACTGAGAGACATGTCATGTCAGGGACCATCCTTGGAGGCTGGCTCTGAATCCGGAAGATGGAAAAGAGAGAGTGAGAAAGCCTATCTCCTTTGTGAAGTATCTTCAAATAACTGCCATCCACTCTAATCTCCCTTAAGGAGTAAAGAGGATAAATATAACAAGTTTCTTAGGGAAGCTCAACTCATTGGGATAGAAGCATGAAACAGTTTTATTTCTTCCAACCACGGCCTCAAACTGTGATAAGTTTAATCCTCTCTCCTATTACTTAATACCGCCCAAGCAGCTTTCACAACACTCTAGTCACATTCACTGATTAAAATAGTCTGGTTCAGTGTGTTAAGATGACATTAGGGAATTATTTTCTTTAAGTGTGATCATGGTTTTGTGATTATGAAAAAGAATATCCTTAATTTTAAGAGATGTTCAGGGGTAAAGCGTTATGACAGCACAATTTACTTGGAAATTTATTGGGAGATAGCAGATAGATAGACCAACCGATCATTAACAACTAGTGAAACTCAGGGGTGATTAGGTAGGTGTTCATTGTTCTTGTCGTTCAATATTTCTGCACAATAAAAAGTTGAAGTCCACTTTGAACTTCAGTTTTATGTCCAATTTAAAGTCATCCTTCTCCCCGTCACTGGCACACTGGACGCTTTAGGAACTTGCCATCTGTTGTGCTGGAAGAGGAAGCAACCCAGTGTCCAGCTGTGTGTGAGGACCTTTCTATCCCAGGTAGGATTTGGATTACTCCTCCAGTCACCAGTGACGAGGAGTTACTACTTCTGATAAGGCGCCCGTTGGGGTTTGGGGTGGATCTTGCTGGTCCTCCCCGCCACCCAGTTCTCTGTCAGGTGAGACCCCCCTCTGCTCCCACACCCACATGCCATCCCCTTTAGCTCCTGACATGCCTGGGTTACTTCCAAGTTTCTTGCTCCTAGGTCCTTTTTTGAGGAATATCTGTCTCAAGTGAGCTGCAGGCAAGATAGCCAGGTCAGCTCTTCCACTGTGCCTCCTTGATCTTAGCATCTGCCAAGTTGGGGCGGGGTGTTAGACAAGCTGCGTCGTGGCTGCCCTTTCTCCAAGCCCCACCATCTCCAATTCTCCTGCCCTTCTCTGAAACAAGTCTTTGAGTCCTTTGGGAAGACACTCACACATGGAATAAGATACCAATTTTTAATATTTACGAGTAGATTTCCTCCCTCAGTTTGGTAAGGAGGGGCAGGATTTCCCTTCCCTCCCTCCCTCACTATTGACATTGTACTCCCCACAGAGTAAACAATAATCTTGATACTGTCTGGTCCTTCCCAGTCGCCAGTTCTCTGCTATGTGAACTGAGGTTCAGTAGGGGGAAGTGAGGGTGATGACTGTAGGAGGGTCCATACTGCCACTCCGTAGAGAGCCCTGGGACAAGGTGCTAACTTAGTTGTTAATGGCTCTCTTTAAAATGTAGAATTTAATGCTTCATATCTTCTGCTGTGGACCTTAATCGCTGATTCTAGAGCAATGGGAAAAAGTCTACTCCACATCCCTTAATAGAGGCATAAATATGGCTAATATATCTGGGCAAAGAAAACCTAACTTATGGACCCAACTCAACTGGTAACTTGCTGTATGAGCTTGATCAATCACTTAGCCTCTCTGGTCCTTACAATTGGTTGATAAGGGCTCACTAACATTTCCAATGAGCTTCACAGACTCCTGGGCTTCTGAGCAGTACTTTCGAGGCACTGAGAACAGTGACATGAACCTGACGAAACAGTGACGAGGTAGATTGTCCAGGAAATTAGTTCTTCATTCAAATTGTGTTTCACAATAGACTTCCAGGTAAAATTTTCATTTCAAAAAGGAGTTCTGCTCTAAAAATGCTTGAAAGCTATTCATCAGCCCAACTGCCTGCTCTGACTGCCACAGAAAATGCCAGCCTCTGAAGAGTGATTGATGTGGGATGTGCTGTCGGGCTCATTTAACAAACTGCTGGTTCTCTTTGATAGAACCAGATGAGAAAACGGTTCCCAGATTGCGGTCAGAAAGAAGAAGAATGTTTTGAAATGTTATGCCCAAGGAAGAATCACTCTCTCACTCTTCGTTTCGGTCTGGTGAGTGTGAGTGTGTGTGTGCGCCTGCATGTGTCTGTGTGTGTGCGTGCACACACATGCCTGTTTGTGTGTGTGTGTGTGTGTGTGTGTGAACACATGCGTGCATCTCCCTCCCTGCCTGCTTATTGTTGTGTGGCAGGATTAAATTTAAAACTGCACAAGACCTCTGAGGCAAGGTAATCAATCACTTCATCACTGCCGCTGCAGATAAAGAGAGCAGCGAGACGGAGGAAGGGTGGAGGAGCACTAAGGGAGAGTGATAAACTCCCTGCCCTGGAATCAGCCCCCCGAGCTACAAGCCACGGCCCTTCGGCGTTCATGGGCCTCTGCGTGGAGGAACTGCAGAGTGAAGAAGGAAGTCCCCAACAGAAGTCTAAGCACAAGCACACTCCAAAAGAATCCCAGGGCCGTCCTTAAACATTCGATGAGCTGGGAATGACTGGAGGGGAAAGGGCTCTATACGATCTTGGGTTCGAAGAGCACCTCATTCTGCACAGGTAGGATCACCAAAAAGGCCACTGAGGATGTATCTGCTCAACTAACTAACCAACCAGCTCAGTACGTGGATTCTGGGATGGCCCCTTACTAGTAGAGCAGCAGCAGGCATGGCAGGACCTTAGGAGCAGGGAGGACCCCATTGTCACCTGGCTGGGCCATCCCTCCATCCTCCTAGAGAAATGTCAGGGCCAGGCTTTGGCAGGAGAGGCTGCAGCCTGTCAGCTCTGAGTGGCATCAGTAGAGTACCACGTTCCAGCATCCTGTGTCCTCTGCATAAATGCAATTTCCCCAAATGTCAGGAGGAAAGCATTACAGATAACACATTGTGTGTGTCTTTGACCCAGTAAGTGCTGAAATCACAGATCTCATTATTCTGACATGATAGAATTTTCTCTTTCTCTTGCCCAGTGCAGGCTGCTTGGCGTTGTTTTCTAGACTGCAAATCTAATTGCCAAAGGTGCAGAGACACCCTAGGAAACTGGCCTTACCTATGCCCTCCCCAAACAAAATGGCAGGTCTGCCTGTGGGAGATGAAAATGATCCTAGGGACAGCTCCTAACAGGACAGTCAGTTGCAGATATCTTCGGTCCGAGCGTTGCTGACTGGCCGATGAGCGGTATGTGACCTTGAGAGCAGAGCGGCAGTGAATGAGCACCTGCACATCCGAGCTGCAGTGCTGGGCCCGGCTGGGAGGTGGGACACGGGCCCGAGCACTGGCTGTGCAGGAACAGGCTGGGTTTGGATTCCAGTTCTGCTCCTTTCTGTCTCTGTGTCAGGCTCCGGTTGTGAATCCTCAGTTTTTATCCACTCATCTATAAAACGAGAGGATGTCATAGGATGGATGTGAGGAATAAAGAGATGTTGATTGCATGTAAGGTGCTGGGCAAATAATTGATGTTGAAAACATTTATTACATCCAGATCTGAGGTTCCACTTCAGGGATGTAGTCAATAAACCATCCATTCAATCAACAGACAAAAAAGTTATTTACTGAAGGCCTTGATCTTGAAGCCAGAAAACACAGGCTCACTAAATATTTGTTGAATAAATGAATTGCTTCTCGTCCATCACTAGGTGTGTCTGGACCAGGCACCTAACCTCTCTCATTATATCACAGCCTCCAAACTGCAGGGTTGGGCGGGATCATCTTGAGGCAGCCTCCTTGTTTTGATACTCCATTAGTTGAGTGGGACCATGCAGGGGCACAAAGAGATTTAAGATGGAGTTCCAGCTTTCCCAAACTTTAAAATCTAGTCAATGAGCCTGACCAGGTGGTGGCACAGTGGATAGAGCATTGGCCTGGGATGCAGAGGACCCAGGTTTGAAACCCTGAGGTTGTTGGCTTGAGCGTGGGCTCATACATCTTGAGTCCTGGCTCACCAGCTTGAGTGTGGGGTCACCAGCTGGAGCATGGGATCATAGACATGACCCCATATTTGCTGGCTTGAGCCCAAGGTGGCTGGCTTGAGCAATGGGTCATTGCCTTAGCTGGAACCTCCTAGTCAAGGCACATATAAGAAAGCAAATAATGAATAACTAAGGTGCCACTGTGAAGAATTGATGCTTCTTATCTTTCTCTATTCTTGCCTGTCTGTCCCTATCTGTTCCTCTCTCTGTCTCTGTCTGTCCCTGTCACATAAAAATAAAAATAAAAATAAAGGCCCTGACTGGTTGGCTCAGCGTTAGAGTGTTGGCCCAGCATGTGGAAGTCCCGGGTTTGATTCCCAGCCAGGGCACACAGGAGAAGTGCCCATCTGCTTCTCCACCCTTTCCCCTCTTCTTCCTCTCTGTCTCTCTCTTCCCCTCCCGCAGCCAAGGCTCCATTGGAGCAAAGTTGGCCCAGGTGCTGAGGATGTCTCCATGGCCTCTGCCTCAGGTGCTAGAATGGTTCTGATTGCAGCAGAGAAATGCCCCAGATGGGCAGAGCATTGCCCCTGGTGGGCAAGCCCGGTGGATCCTGGTTGGGCGCATGTGGGAATCTGTCTGTCTGCCTCCCTCACCCTTCTTCTCACTTCAGAAAAACCCAAATAAAATAAAATAATAAAATAAAAATAAGGAAGAAGAGAAACAGCACACCAGACGGCTAGTAGTTGGAGAAAGTACAGCCAGACCTGCACCTTGGAGGAAAGAAGGCACCATATTAGCAACAAGAAGCAATGGCATTCTGGTCATGGTGTGCTCAAACATGGAGCACAGCCTAGAATGATACAGAAATTTCAGTTAAATTCAAGCCAAATTGAAGGAAGTCAAATTCTAGAAAAAGAAGTCCAGATATTGAGAGCAGAGATGCCTCATAAGCTGTCCCCACCTTACATAGGCATTAACATTCTTCAAGCCTTTCATCTCGCCAGACCAGCCCCTGCAATGTCAGCAAGAGCCTGGAACACTGACCTCCTCCCTGGCTTCTCCATCAGCTCTCTAGGGTCTTCCTGAAAGGTCTTTGCCAGCGTCGGTCCCTTCTCTTGCCCAGCCTGCCCTCCAGGCTTAAGAGTAGAACACCGGAAAGCCATCAGCACTGGTCACGTGCTCTTCCACCTCACCTCCCTGCTTGAATTATAAATGCCGTTATTTTCCTCATCCAGCTCATTCTTGCCTTCTCCTGTCCACCATAAAAACAAAAATACATATATAAATTGAGTTTTTACTATATAGAATACTTTTCTAACATGCATTGTAAATTTTGGAAAATATAGACAATCATAAAAAATATCTAATCACCAGTGTTAAATATAGATAATAGATAGATATTAAAAATTGATAAAAGCTTGACAATTTGTTTGTTTGTTTTCACTTAATGTCCCATTGTAAGCCTTTTCCCATGGCCTTAAAATGTTATTTGAATGTATGGTTTTTAATGACTGGATTATAATCCATTGAATGAATTGAACCATAAATTATGTGTTTCCCTATTGATGGAGATTAAGGTTATTTCTGAGCTTTAACTTATTTATAAATAATGCTGCAATGAACATCCTATGTATATATCTTTTCCTTAGATGATTTTCTAAGGTTAAATTCTTAGATATGGAACTCTTTGGTCAGAGTTTGTGTAATCTAAGGCTATTGATACACATTGCATTCCTCTTTTATCTTTCCAAATGTTTTACATCAGTGGTTTTCAACCGGTGCCCATCCGAGGACTGGCAGCTGGAAACCGCTGCTCTACATTTCATTGATTAGTTCATATGATATTACTAATTTTTACAATGACTCTTCATGAGGATAGGTCTTGTCACCCAAGTGGACTGTAAGATCCTCTAAGGCAGGGGTCCCCAAACTACGGCCCGCGGGCCGCATGCGGCCCCCTGAGGCCATTTATCCGGCCCCCGCCGCACTTCCAGAAGGGGCACCTGTTTCATTGGCGGTCAGTGAGAGGAGCTCCTGGAGCACTGTATGTGGCGGCACTGCAAAGCAGGGCGTCGCTCACGTACAGTACTACTTCCGGTGACGTGAGACGCACACGTCATGGCTCTGGAAGCGCATCATATCACTTGTTACGACGGCTAGCAGTGACAAATATAGAACCGGACATTGACCATCTCATTAGCCAAAAGCAGGCTCATAGTTCCCATTGAAATACTGGTCAGTTTGTTGATTTAAATTTACTTGTTCTTTATTTTAAATATTGTATTTGTTCCCGTTTTATTTTTTTTACTTTAAAATAAGATATGTGTAGTGTGCATAGGGATTTGTTCATAGTTGTTTTTTTTTATAGTCCGGCCCTCCAACGGTCTGAGGTACAGTGAACTGGCCCTCTGTGTAAAAAGTTTGGGGACCCCTGCTCTAAGGCAAGAGCCAGTTTTCCCTCGGGCGCCCTGCGCAGCGGACAGCGGGGGAGTGTGGAGGGGAGGAGGGGAACCACCATGATCCCCGTCAGAGGAGGGGTGAATAGGGCTCACTTTGATACCCATCCCAGGGAATTCAGTTGCTTAAGGAACAAAAATAAAATCTTCATAATTACTTGATCTCACCTACAAAGGAATCCCGCACCATAACCTTTAGATCCTGATGACTTCATCTCAGCCTGATAAAAAGCTTCTCAACGGCCTGCATTCCCCCCAAAACGAGGGAACAATGAATAACTAAGGCGCCACCTGAAAGGTGGCGAGTGAGGATCATGTGACAGGGACGTACGAAAGGCACTCAACATGAGATGAAGTTTAAAAGCCATACAATCCTGAGATCCAGGGATTTTTGTCGTTAGTATCAATTCTCATAAGCCCGAGGTCCTGCCGTCTATCTCAAGGGCATTCTCAATACGCGCTGTGGACCGAGTGGCAGAGCCCCTGGCCGGCTCCAGCGTGGACAGAAGTGGGTTGAGGGCTAAATCAATGGTTTCACAAACCCAACGTACCTATTAAATCTTCCTTCACAGTTTCAGTTACACGATGGCCGTGTAAATCTTTTCAAAGGACTCCAACATTTCATTTCAGCTGTGGCTCTACTGCAAGAAAGAGTAAGTGGTGTGCTCCCACAAGTCAGATTGCACCCAGGAAACCCAAAAGAAAATTCCACCCAGGGAAGCCCAGGGTACAAAGGGCCAGAGGATGGGGAGCAGACCCTTCTCCCCCTGACAGAGGCCCCCAGGTGGGGTCGGAATATGGTTTGCGGATACACAACATAATGTCAACTAACTGAGACTAACGGGAGCCCAACGAGGGGACATAACCAATTCAGTTTTAGAATCACTGACTGATTTAAGAGAAATTCAGTATAACTGCTTGGAAGTACCAGCGACTACAGCCAAGCTAATGACTTCCTAGTCTAGCAGGTCCAGGGGAGCCTTCCCTGGGGCCGGAGTACATTATACATACGTGTCACCCTTAGGTTAAGTGGGTGTGGAGGATGTGTATCAAGGGATCTTCTAATAAAAAACTTGTTGTTCCTACTTTTTAAAATCTTTCAATTTATTTAAACTCCTATTTCAATGCACCACCTGGAATCTGTACGTGCTAAGTGACGGTAGACTTCACAGCTTTTCCCTCTGAACTGTCAGGGCTGAGCTGAGGTGAGCCTTAACGAGGTTTTTCCAAGCCTTCAAAGGGAATGAGCTATAAGGTTTTCCATAGTTTTTAGCTGTGGCATGGGGGATGAGGACCCTGTCCTCTGTCTCACCAGCACTCCAAAGCCCTAGGAGAGAGAGGCAGAGAAGGCTATAATTAATGTGGCACTATCATCCCCAGCAAGCAGAGAGATGATCAGAGGAGCCCGAATGCTGAGCCACCCTCGCCCCTGAGCAGAACTGGTAGGGGAACGGAAGGAAGAGAGCTTTGCTTGTGTTAATTAGTAACAACCTCTGCTGCTCACCCCCAGGAAAGGTGGGGACCAAAGCACGTGTCAAGCATGCAACGTTTCGGGTGACTCTTGAGGCTCTTCTGTTTCAGCATCTTGTTGCCTTTGTCCCTCTCCCACTTACACTGTATAAAAATGAATGATGAACTCTGGACAGCAATTTTGTTGCAATTTCCTCAAAGTCTAAGCCCCTCAGGACTCCTGATCTTCCTGCCAAATAACACAGCCTCGGAGTCATCCTCAGACCCACTCTGGGATGTTTAAGGAGCCAGCTCCTTTTTCTTATATTTCCTACCTTGCACTGCACACCCACCCCCCACACAGGCACCCACAACATATCCATTAATGAACACATTCAATCAAGTTTATGAAGCCTCTTTATTATCAATAACCCTAATCACTCTTAATTGCTGCATCATTAGTTCGGCCACGCTCAGATGTAGCAGTTAGGCGGAGCAGTAAATGACAACTCCAGAAAAATGACTAGCTGCATAAAAGCCTGGGAGGAAGGAACTGACGGGAGAAGAGGCAGAGGGAAGAGAGGAGAGTGAGCTTGAGCAAGCTGTGCAAGGCGGCCTGCTGCTGGGCAGAGAGGGGGGAGCAACGCCATTAAGAGGTTCGACCAGGTGTAAAGATGCCGGTGAGCCAGTTTTGCATATTCCTAAACTTTAGGGAGCGCCTCATCAGCAGCCCGAGTGCACGAGTGCACGTTCTGCTTGACAAAAGTTGATGTTATGTTAATATCTAGCACCTGCCACCCTCGGGGATCTCCAAGCCCTCCGCATGCTCCATCGTGTTCAAAGCCAAGTGCCGGGTGGATGCAAGGTGAAGGATGCACCTTGTCATTGGGAAAGCAGCAAGGGGTGGCCCGCTGCAGGTCTTTGTCACGTCATTAACTCTCTTACCTTTCCATGTTGTTGAAGGCTCTGCACAGCCAAGGAAACCACTGAGATGCCTCAGGGCAGGAAGAGGTGGTGGCCAACACCATGCTCCTTCCTAGGAGCTCAGAGATTCTAACCCTGTTCAAAGGCAACCTTAACTCGTGATCTTGTCTTAGGTCTATCACTTCATCTGCCTCATTGCCCATTACAGGGAGTAAGTAGCCTTAGTAAAGCCCACAGCCAGCCAAGTTCAAATGACGCCGAGAGTAAATGAGATCATATTGTGAGAAACACTCGGGGTGCTCCAGCGTGGGAGAGCTAGAGGAATTCTAGCTCTCTGCTGGTGGAAATCTCGACTTTATGGGTCCCTCCACTCTTGTAGCTGTCTCTCTGATCTTTGCTTCAGTCTCATCATGTATGAACACCTCCGTCATGAGATTTCATACGCAGGAAGTTTGAATCTTAGAGGCACAAAACTCTTCTGACCTTGTATCTCTAGAATTTTCTTTTGCACGCTACCCCCTTCAAAATGTAAAACCAGTCTTTCTACCTCTACCACTGAAGTGTTTGTGGTTCATGTTCATGTTCAAGTGTTCACGTTCATTTCCCACCTCTACCACTTAAGTGTTCATTGAAGAAATATTTGTTAGTACCTACTATGTACTAGGCACTGCAAATATAATGGAAGATAAACATGGAACCTTTCTTGAAGGAACTTATGGTTTAGTAATAAACTTAAATAACTCAAATATAGCTGTGTTCCAACTTTGTTCACCATGTGGTGCTAAATATTCTATAAATAGATGCTCTAAGTACTAAGTTAGAAACCCAGTACCTGTCCTTCTCCCCATCCCTTTCACGTCTCCACATCTCAAGGACCCCACTGAAGCCTTTCCAAGAGCAAGCCCTCTCTGGGTAATTCCCAGGTACCGGCAGGCTCAGCTCTGCTGCACATGAGGATGTTCTAGAGCAGGGGTCCCCAAACTTTTTACACAGAGGGCCAGTTCACTGTCCCTCAAGACTGTTGGAGGGCCAGACTATAAAAAAAAAAACTGTGAACAAATCCCTATGCACACTGCATATATCTTATTTTAAAATAAAAAAAACAAAATGGGGACAAATACAATATTTAAAATAAAGAACAAGTAAATTTAAATCAACAAACTGACCAGTATTTCAATGGAAACTATGGGCCTGCTTTTGGCTAATGAGATGGTCAATGTCCGGTTCCATATTTGTCACTGCTAGCCATAACAAGTAATATGACACGCTTCCGGAGCCGTGACGCGTGCATCCCGCGTCACCGGAAGTAGTACTGTAAGTGAGCGACGCTGCTACATACAGTACTCCAGGAGCACAGGATATGGATGCTGACCACCAATGAAAGAGGTACCCCTTCCAGAAGAGTGGCAGGGGCCGGATAAATGACCTCAGGGGGCCGCATGTGGCCCACAGGCCGTAGTTTGGGGACCCCTGTTCTAGAGGCTTCACCTTCAGCAAGAAATGTCTGGTGCTCTTGAGCCATAGGCTATCAAGCTGTTCTCCCCCAGCCCTTACCTACCTGTCTCATCCACATGAATCTTTTTCTGGGTGCTGATTCACACAATGTCAGGCCACAGCCCATTTGCCCACCCAGGAACTGGTCCCATCCCCTACCCCAAATGCTGGCTGAACTCTTGCTCCTGGCCTGACAGTTCACCTGCAGCCATAGCTCTAATTTCTTCTCTTCAAGTGGGCATCAGCCCTGCCATGGCCAGTGGAGTCAGCTTGCCTGAATCCATATCACAAATCCACAAAAAATTAAATTTGTTCAAGAATGCATCAGTGCTTTTGTTGCCCAGGACCCAGCCCTTGGCATTGCACAGAGTAAATTGTTACCTCCATAGACATCCATGCTCTTGACCAATGCTGCTCAGGCGCCAGGTAACTGTCTCTCCATCGCTTGCCCTCCAAACACAAAGGTGTGCGGGTTGTGCCACTATTGTTATCAGAGATTGTCACTGCTTTAGAGCATAGAGATGGTCTGAGAGTCAAAAGGCCTTAGGGGTGAGGACAAAGTAATTAACTAGTACCATCCTTTCTCACAAAGAGCATGAGTGCTACGTACGCTTGCATAATGAAGTATTGTTTTCAGTAGAGGTAAGTGTCTATTTTTTTGCTTTTCACATTCTAACCCAGGGGTCCCCAAACTTTTTACACAGGGGCCAGTTCACTGACTCTCAGACCGTTGGAGGGCCAGACTATAAAAAAAATATGAACAAATCCCTATGCACACTGCACATATCTTATTTTAAAGTAAAAAAACAAAACGGGAACAAATACAATATTTAAAATAAAGAACAAGTAAATTTAAATCAACAAACTGACCAGTATTTCAATGGGAACTATGCTCCTCTCACTGACCACCAATGAAAGAGGTGCCCCTTCCGGAAGTGCAGCGGGGGCTGGATAAATGGCCTCAGGGGGCTGCATGCGGCCTGTGGGCCGTAGTTTGGGGACCCCTGTTCTAACCCATGGTTCCAGAGGTATTTATGAATTACCATGATATTTACAAGAGCTGCACAGAGTGGCGAAGGTATATTTTGCATTACTAAACAATTCCTTTTACCTTATATTTATATATCTATATTTAAATTGAAATGAGTAAAGTGTGAGACCAACTCTTCACATTTGTGAATGGATCTAGATACTATTTTAAAAGGCAGTGAAGGCCCTGGCCGGTTGGCTCAGCGGTAGAGCATCGGCCTGGCGTGCGGGGGACCCGGGTTCGATTCCTGGCCAGGGCACATAGGAGAAGCGCCCATTTGCTTCTCCACCCCCCCCCCCCTTCCTCTCTGTCTCTCTCTTCCCCTCCCGCAGCCAAGGCTCCATTGGAGCAAGGATGGCCCAGGCACTGGGGATGGCTCCTTGGCCTCTGCCCCAGGCGCTAGAGTGGCTCTGGTCGCAGCAGAGCGATGCCCCGGAGGGGCAGAACATCGCCCCCTGGTGGGCAGAGCGTCGCCCCTGGTGGGCGTGCCGGGTGGATCCCGGTCAGGCGCATGCGGGAGTCTGTCTGACTGTCTCTCCCCGTTTCCAGCTTCAGAAAAATACAAAAAAATAAAAATAAAAAAGGCAGTGAAAATCAACATATAAGCAATAGCAATGTATATAATAAAAAGTGATACACTGTAATATTCTCTGAACTAAGGATAATTTATCATATGTGACCCATTTCAGTGTTTCAACAGGATATATAATATTCATGTTTCTTTCAGAATCCATATATTGTTTTAAGACTTACATGGATAATTGCAGTTGCTCCTGGCTCAGCTGAGCAAAATTGCTCCAAATTGAAATTAATAAAAGACGACATAAGAACTACAATGACTCAAGAAAGTTTGTCTGTTTTGGCATTGTTAATGTAATACAGTTTGTGCGAGAAAAAAAAATCTCAATTATAACAATTAATTAGTTATTTCACTGAAATAAGGACAAGAAAAATAAATTTTATGGACTAAATGCATAGTTATTATGAATTAGGAATGTCTGTTTTTGTCACTCACCCAAAAACTACTGGCCCATCAAGAGAGCACTAAAATATGCAAAATAACAATTAAAATTCAGTCATCTTTGATATTTTCCCACCTTCAGCCAAATAAAACTACAGTTTTACCCATGTTTGAAGGTATATTTATCCAAGTGGGAGGATAGAATATATTTATTTTAACAGTTCATTTATTTAATTTGTACCTTTTATACATTGAGACATGTCATTCTTTATTTGTACTTTTGCCTTCAGCCCTGAAAATATTCAGTGGAGTACTGCTAATCCATCAAGATTTGAGTTAGTCATAATTCAAGGCAGTTTAAGCCCTAACTGGTAGGCCTTTTGGTCAGTTAAACTTCTTTACTATTATAAATAATATATCAGTTACATTGCATGCGGCTCTTTGCGAATTTCTGAGATTATTTCCACAGAATAAATATATAGATGTGTAATTGCTAGGTCAGAGGGAATGCCCATCTCACATTTCATGCACATGGGTAAGCTGAGTTTCCAGATGATTGCACCATTTACCTCCACCAACAACCTATGTTTCCACATACCCTCAAAACATAATGTTACCATTGTTTCTAAGAGGTGCAAAGTGGAATGATGTTTTCTTAAATTTATTGGAAATGTGTGTTCTTTTCATGTGAATCATCAGTTAGCATTAATTTGGTGCTATTTGCTTTGTTCTTGTTGGTGTGTAGCTGTTCTTTATATATTATGATTATTAAATCTCTGCCTAATACACAGAATATATTTTTTTTCAGTTTGTTTATCTGTTAACTTTGTTAACAATGTCTTTTGTTTCTTCTTTTTTCTTGTTTTCTTTTTTTTTAGGTGAGAGGTGGGTAGATAGTGAGGCAGATGCCTACATGTGCCTCGACCAGGATCCACCTGGCAACTCCATCTGTGGCTGATGCTTGAGTACTGAGCTACTTTTAGCACCTGAGGCTGATGCAATCAGACCAACTGAACCATCCTCAGCACCCAGGGCCACACTCAACTGAGTCACTGGTTGTGGGAGGGGATGAGGGAGAAAAAAGGGAGAGAGAAGGGGGAGAAGCATATGGTCACTTCTCTTGTGTGCCCTGACTGGGAATCGAACCCAGCACATCCATATGCCAGGCAATGATCTATCCAATGAGCCACCATCCAGGGCTAATGATGTCTTTTGCAGTGGCTAAATATAAAATTATTCTGTAGTCAAATCTGTCAATTTTTTAAAGATTTCCATCCTTGATGTGATTCTTCAGAAGTTCTTTAGAATAATATGCTTTCACACCATGGTTAAAGAACATTTTTCTATATTTTATACTAGCATTTAAATCCAAATCCCTTCGGAATTACCTTTGACAAATTAACAAATTTATTAATTTCTATGCCAATAAAATATTTAATTACTATAACTTCATAGCATATTTGATAGTAAAGCACACCCTACCATCATTAGTCACCTCTTTTCCCAAATTAATTAACTGTCTTTACATATTCACTCTTCAAGGTGAACTTTAGAATTGCTTTGTAAAGTTCAAAAATACTCTACTGTGATTTTGACTAGTATTCCATAAGTTTATAAATTAATCTACAATAAAAGACCTATTTATAAGCATGACTATTTCCAGCAAGAATATAATATGTTTCTCCAATTTTTTTCAGTTGTGTTCTTAGCACCTTAAATAATGATTCATAATGATTTTACATGGTCCTCCAATATTTCTGTTATTTTAATTTCTAACAAGTAGTTAACTTTGTAAACAGGATTTTCCCCATTCTTAAACTCCACTTGGCTATTGTTAATGCATAAAAAAACTATTGATTTTTGTCTTATATCAGCCAATGTACTGAGCTTTGTATCTAGTAGATTTTCATTTGATTAATTTAGATCTTTTCTAGGTTTATAATACTGCTATAATCAATAACGAACTTTTTTGGCTCTTACTTTCCAATAGTTATCTTTTATTTCCTTTTTTATTGTTTTGTTGACTAGACCTCAACAATTACACTGAATGACAGCAGTATTGGAAATTCATTCCAGCTCTTTTCTTGTTTACTGTGATGATTAGTATTGGTTTCTGATACTTTTGTTGTTGTTGTTAAACAATTTTCTTCTACTTCTAATGTTCTAAAGTTTTCCAAATTACTATATTCAGTTTCTAGATATTGAATTTTATAAAATGCAATTTTAGACTCTAGTAAGATGATTATATCTATTTTTCTCTTTTAACCTATTAATGTAATTAATTACATCACATTCAAAAAATAGATAAATTTCTTTAAAAATTAATGTATTTCTTAATGCTGGAACAAACTTCCATAATCTTTCTTAGAATAAAGCCTACCTGGTTGTGGCATCTTTCTCTTTAATACATTATTGTTTTTAATATTTTTCTCAGAATTTTTATATCTCTAGTCAAATGAGATGACCCTGTACCTTTTATTTGACAGACTTTGTCAGTCAAATCATTACCAGAGTCAAAAAAATAGATGTTGAAGTTATTCCATATTTTTTATACTCTAGAGAAATTTATGTGATCTGGGTATGCTCCTCTCATTACAGCCATGATAGAACTTGCCCACAGAACTACCTAACCTGGTGCTTTTTTGGTGAGCCTCTAAGAGAAAGGGCAATTCATTGTTCTATTTTGTTTGGTTTGTTGTTGTTTTTTTACATTTTTTTTAGACATTTTCAGTCCCCCCCCGGGGTAAACCATTTAATTCTAGATTTTCAGATTTACTGAAATCATGTTGCTCATACTATTTCCTCAATGTTTGTAATATTTAACTTTAAAATATCTGTTGTTATATAATGTGTTTAGCTGAATAATACCCCTGAAAAGACACCCATGTCCTAATCCTCAAATGTTACTTTATCTAGCAAAAGGAATTTGCAGATGCAATTAAGGTAAGGATCTTAAAATGGGGAGATTATCCTGGATTATCCAGGACAATCTTATATATAATTGCAAAAGTCCTGTAAAAAGGAGGCAGGAAGGTTAAAGGAGGAAGTAGGAGACGTGATGACAGAAGCAAGAGGTTGGAATGATGCGAGAAAGAGGTCAGGAGCCAAGGAATGCAAGAGGCCTCCAGCATCTGGGAGAAGCAGGAAACAGATTCTCCCATAGAACCTCCAAAGGGAGCCAGCCAGCCCTGCCAGCGCCCTGCCCGTAGTTCAGGGAAACTGTAAGGGTGGGAATCTGTGTTGTTTTAAACCACCACGTTTGTAGTCCTTTGTTAACTAGCCCTAGACAACCAGCACATGCAATCTTTTCTTTATCAAAGTTTAATTTAATTTTTTTTTTGGTATTTTGGAAAGAACCCACTCTTTATTATTTTTCTTTCTAATTTATTTGTCTTTGCTTTTATCTTTGTTGATTCTTCTATCTTAGTTTTCTCGGTTTTCTTTATTTCGTCACTTCTTGGCTTTAATTATTATACCATTTACTTTTCTTTTTTTTCTTATTAATAAAGTCACTTAAGGAGATAAATCATCCTTTAAAAAGAGATTTTACCACATGCCATAACTTTTGATACTCAGAGTTTCAGACTCTTAATAATTTAAAATAATCTATTATTTTCATTTTGTTTTTTTTTCTGACCCATTGGTGATTTTTTTTTAATTATTTTGTGTTTTAAAGTCTTTTTTAATCTCAAAATGTTAAGTGTTTGGCAAGTATTGTTCTAGTAAATTCACATTTTGCTGCATTGAAGCATTGTGGTCAGAAAATGTGGCCAAAAAACTTTCTTCGGAAATTATTACTATAAACGTTTCTTTAGATGTTTCTCTGCCCTTTAGAAAGAATGGGTGTTTTGGTTTTGTGGGCAACATGATTCCATAGATAACTGGGAACTCATACTTCATGATTATGCTATCTGCATCCTATATGTCCTTTTTCATGTGCATAGCAAGTTCTGTCTTTATCTCATGGGCATTAGCGTTTTAAGTGAGAAAGTGATGTAATGAAGATTACATATTTAGAAAGACCACTCTGAAAAGAGGAAGACAGAATGTGGATTATGGAACAAGGATGGAGCAGTTAGGAGACCCCCATAGGCAAAAACAAGGAGTGCCTGAGTGAAGCGTTGCAATGGAGATGGAAAGCAAAAACAGCAAAGGCCTTTAGAGGCCCGGCCTGAGGTGGTATAATGGGCCAAACGTTGACCTGGAAAGTTGAGGTCACCAGTTTGAAACCTTGGGCTTGCCTGGTAAGGCGCATATGAGAATTGATTCTTCTTGCTCTTCCTCCCTTCTCTCTCTACTCTCCAAAATTAATAAATAAAATCTTTTTTTTAAAGCCTTTAACAATCATTTAGCCCAACCATTTAATAGTACAGATGAGAAAACCAAGGACAGCTAAGAAGATGGAAACAACTTGCCCAAGGTCCCCTTGGGAAGATGTGGCAACATGAAGACACCCACTCCCTGGCCGGTGCTCTGAAAAGTGATAGAAGATTTTACAAATGGCCGGTCATCATCTGTCAGTGGGTCCTTAGCTATGGCTGACCAGCAGATACCTCTGGACAGACCAGGCATTTAGCAGCTCTGCTCTGACCAGATGAAAAGAAGCTATGTAGACCTATTTATAGTGTCCAGGAGAATGAGGACAAGTGTGAGGGCAGCACTTGCTGAGACAGTCAGCACCACTGTGAGCAGATGCGGACAGGCACAGCCTGGGTTCCAGAATTTGGCAGGCACAGAAACAGATGTTCCTTTCTGGCCTCTCCTCTATTGTTCTAACTCTTCTCCCAAGGTGCCTGGGATGAGGAATGACCCAGCTAAGAACAGGGCAGCAACAGCAGAAAACATACCACAGGTAACTATTTCAAAGGAATTGGAAAAGGTGACATTTTCCATTATGGCCCTGTGTGTCTGCACTAATATTCCCCTTTCCTTAACCACGGGCTCTGCACTGCCACCGCAGCCTTGCGACTTCACTTCTATTAGACACCACAGAGGAGCCTCGAGGAGAGGTTTTGTCTTGCTGACACATCTTCTTTCCACTCTTGTTAGCACGGAGAAGGTTACTTTGTGTCTGAGTCCAGCTGGGCCAGCACGGGTCCTTGCTTGATGAGCTGAAATGACTATGATTGCTCCCAGCTTGGCCAGCCACTGTGCCAGAGACCTTATGCTAACCCTCTCCCATCTCCACTCACACACCCTCACACCCCACAATGCTCCAGTCCCCAAGTACTTAACCAGGAGCTGATGATACAGTGAAAAGCACATGGGAGTTGGAACCAAAAAGAACCTGTGTTTCACTCACTCATTCAACAAGATATGGATCCAGTGACCACCATGTATGGGGTGTTCTTCTAGGTGTTCACAAAATACAAGTGAGGACCAGC
Source organism: Saccopteryx bilineata (assembly GCF_036850765.1). Classification (NCBI taxonomy): domain Eukaryota; kingdom Metazoa; phylum Chordata; class Mammalia; order Chiroptera; family Emballonuridae; genus Saccopteryx; species Saccopteryx bilineata. Next base: position 29,021,011 of record NC_089495.1, read on the forward strand.
TCACATGATACAGAAGTTCCTGCTCATGTAGAAGCCACGTTCTACTGGGCTGGGAACCAATGGTGAACCAGTAACTATAGGCAAATTTTATCACCTCTCTGCATCGTAGTTTCTTAATTTATCACATGGTGCTAAGAACAATAGTTGCCTTCTGAGGCCACTGTGCCCTTTCATAATGTGCTACACAAATATGTCAGTTATTATCACTAATATTTTCACAGCTTAGACCCAAGGAACAAATTCTTAAGAGAAGAGAAAAGAAACTGGCATGTGTTGTGCTGACTTCTTTCCAGCATAGGAAATTCAACGCGGCCTCAGGTGAGCCCTTTCCCAACCTGACTTGGGGTCATCTTCTCTCTTACTGTTCCTTGTTCTCTATCTCTCTTTTGTTATAGTTGACACAGTGAGCAGGTATTGTCATTACAATATCTCATTACTCTGAACAGCCTTGGGAGCCCACAACCTCTCTCATTCAACCACTGATCCCTGGTCCCTAATAGAGTGATGTTATTTCCTAGGTAGTTATTAACCATTAAATTATGGAAGAGTAGGAATGAATTTTTAAGGAGACTCTGAGTACCATTACTCTATGTATTACATACTTATAACAGCACACCCTAAAAGAGTAAGATATGTAGTTTATCCTATAAGTGGCATGATCCCCCAAGTTTGTCATTGTCCCTTAACTCCGTCCATCCCCTCATATAAATACAGCCTAAAGAATGGACTGCATAGCGTCCCCTCAGGATGCTTCCATTCTAAGCTCCTTCCTAATGTCAATGGCGAAACTGCACCAGGTGTTAGACCTCGGTCTTTGAGTTTGGGCTAAGAAAAAATTCAGAGCCAAGGAACTCAAATACAAGCAAAAATGTATCGAGAAAGTCACAGAGGTAGAAGAAGTGAGCCAGCTGGGCTGCATGGACTCAGGAAACAAGTTTCAGAGGCAGAAGAAGGGCCCTTAGAGCTTAAGACAAAAAAGAAAAGGTACACGCCTTGAGGGAAGAAAGAGGGAAGAGAGGTATGGACATGCTCCAGAGGGGGGGCAGGTTGGAGGGGGGCAGGTGTGGGAGGGGGGGAGAGAAAGCGCTGGCTCCTTTGTCTTAGGGCCTTTATCTGGAGGTATTAAGGGAGAATCCCAATAAAATATTCTTTAGCTCTCCAAGTGTGTCCTTACAGTAGTCATGGTCTTCACTGATCGGCCAGTGCCACTTCAGGGATTCATTAGTCTTTGCAGCAGATCCTGATGTCAGCCATGGCATCACCCTGCCTGGCCTCGCTGCTTCTCTGGGCCCAGAGCTGAAACACAACTGAGGCCTAGATGTTATCTTTATGGCTCAATTCTTTTTTTATTTTATTTTATTTTATTTTTTACAGAGACAGAGAGAGAGTCAGAGAGAGGGATAGACAGAAAGGAACGGAGAGATGAGAAGCATCAATCATTAGTTTTTCGCTCCGCTTTGCGACACCTTAGTTGTTCATTGATTGCTTTCTCATATGTGCCTTGACTGCAGGCCTTCAGCAGACATGTAACCCCTTGGTCTAGCCAGCGACCTTGGGTCCAAGCTAGTGAGCTTTTGCTCAAACCAGATGAGCCCACGCTCAAGCTGGCGACCTCGGGGTCTCAAACCTGGGTCCTTCAACATCCCAGTCCGATGCTCTATCCACTGCGCCACCGCCTAGTCAGGCTACGGCTCAATTCTTAAGAGAGTGGTCATGCAAGGGCTCGTATGGGGGTCATATGAGGCTACTCTCTGCCCCCTTGTTTCTCTTCACAGGGGGTCTACCACATGACTAGCAATATGCTAGGAGAGGGAAGGTCAGGGGAGAGTCAGAACCGCGTGAACAGCGATAGGAAAGGGCTGGGGATCTAAACTGCATAACCAGTGATATGTCAGGGTAGGAAAGGTCACCCTAGGGACAAAGGGCCACCCTGGTTTTGCCCATTGCTAGATATCAGGGGCTTTTCACCCTGGTGACCTTCAATACCTGGCCTGTTGTTCCTACTTTGCTCATGCCTGTCTAACTGCCTACTACACTAACAGAGCTATTGTTCATTGTAAAGTGCCTGAGGAACTCTGCTGAGGCAGGTGAGTAGTGTCTCCTAACGTGACACACCAGATGGCTTTGGTCATACTGTGCCCAAGGCTGCCAGGAGCTGGAGGTGCTCCTGGAACCGGGGATCAACACAGCCCAAGTCTGAGTCCTGAGATCGGGTGCCCTGTTGTGCAGGATGAGTGAGGGGATAAGATGAGAGGGTTCCCCCGCCCCAGGTATCTACCCCAGGGCTTAGTTCCCCAAAGATCCCAGAGGATAGTCTTAATTATCGCCTCGAGCATGGACTTTGAAATCAGAATGACCTAGTTTTGAATTTAAGCTCTGCATCTGCTTGCTATAACCAAGTGACTTCCTCTCTGAACCTCACCCAGTTTCTGCATCTATAAAATGGAGCTGGTAATATTTACTTTGATGTTTTTTTATGAATATTAAAGAGATAATTCATGTGATGTACAGAGAGTCTAATGCATAGCAGAGGCCCAATAAATGGCAACAGCAACATTCATTGAGGGTTTACTGTGTGCCAGGCCCCATTCTGAGAGCTTTGCATACATTCACTCATTTAATCCTTCCAACACTCAACGAGTAGGTAATTTAAATGGGGATAAACATAAAATAAAAAATACGCAAATTATAAATATAATATAAATATAATATGATACATATAGAGAGAGGAAAACAGAAAACTAAAGCATAAAGATGCTACACACCCTGCTCTGGGCCTCTCAGCTTTTGAGTTCTTAGCCAGGATTCTTACCCCATTCCTGACTCCAGAGTCCTATTTCTGACCTCCACGTTAAGCAGCTGCAAATTCGATAAGTGGTTCATCTCACCTCTCAACCTTGGGTGGCACAGGGTGCCCATTTGCATCCGTGTCTTTGCTGAGTAAAATGCAGGCCATCTAAGGGCCACTATGAAGCCTATCACCTACACTTGGTAAAGGACACCCTCATGAAGGACCGACCTACCACTTCTGAGAATCCAGCCTCTACAGTGAAGACCAGAGCTAAGGTGCTAAGATTAGAGGAACCACACAAATGACCTCAGCCTTAAAGGGAAGGATGGAGAAAAAAATTAAGGAATTCTGGGCAACACAAGGCACTCCAAGACTGAGAGAGGCAAACAGGACCACTCCAGGACCCTGGAAGCCTAGGCTGGGATTGACATTCTCTGAAATGTCATTCACTGAAAGTATGGACCAGTGAATCAAACAAGAATTGGTCCTTCCCTCGGTGACAAACTGAGTGCAAGAAAATCTGAGCTTGTAGAGAGGCAAAGACAACTAGAAAAGAGTGCCAACTTCTCTTCTCCTCCTTCAGTAACCATCCAGGCAGTGACGTGGCCAGCTCTTAGTAAATTCTGCTGGGCATTGTTACCTTCTCATGCACACGCGCTGTCCCCTCACTAGGCTATGGCCTTTAGAAGCAGCCTGTGGTACCACACAGCACCTACCTTGGAGGATGGTGCACACTGGTCATTTGATTTGCCCAATGCATAGAGCAGGGACTTCCACGTGCATAATGAGTAGACTCTATCAGAATCAAGAAAAAAGGGTCAAGAAGAGAATTCACACTTCCTGGAAGGGGGTCGCACAGATGCCATGGTATATGGGACAGACACAGAGCCCTCCTCTGCCCAATCTTATGTCCTGGGCTCCCAAGAAGTGCGACATTCAGAACGTCTCCCAACCCTCCATGAGAACAGCTTTCTCCCTGTCCTCTGCTCAATCCTGAAGGAAATACCACTTGGCACCCCCTGAGGCCCAGCCTTGCCCTGAAGGGACCACTGAGGCCCAAAACTCCTCCTTCTTCCAGTGCTAGCACAAGCCCAACTCACCGGCTGAGTGCAGCTGTGGCTGGAGCTTAAGAGCCTTCCCGTGTGCAATAACCTCTCATTATATTTTAATGTTGTTGTAACTTTATGGCTTAATCAGTATTTGCAATTTGTTAGTAGCCTGGGCGGCCATAAAATTGTTTTCCAGGTACTGAAACATCCCATCAAGGTTTGTAAAGCAGTGGTTCTTAGTTTATCACGCCCATAAAATGCCCTGGCAATTTGACAGATATAATAACTTTTTTTATCAAGTGTCTAATTTGAGAGGAAATTAAGCCATACGTTACACACAGCTCGCACTGGGGTTGGGAGCTCCGTGCCCTCCGAGTCCCCCAGGGAGGCCCCTCTCCTCACCCAATCCACCCTCTTCAGCCAAGGGCTAGAGTTCATGCTTGCCCCTTGCACAGAACTAGATGCCACCCGGCAGAGCTGCGGGCTGGTATTCACCTGGCTGCAGTGTGACCGGTGTGGGGAGGCCGTTTCTGGTGAGACAGTGCATTCACACTGGGGTTCCAGCAATGGTTGAGAAAGTAGTCCCCGAAAAGAGAGTGAAACCTGCCAATCCCACCCTCTGTGTCTTCCCCCCACCCCCGCTGGTGCTCCCCAGGCTTAATCTCACCTTGGGTCTGGGTAGGAAGGCACAAAGTCAGTTCTCTGCTCTTTGCTCACCAACCTCACCTCCAGTCTCCATTCTCCATTCTCCATACTCATGTTAATATCTCTGCTTTTCTTCACATTTTGCTCATGTATTAGGAGAGAGGAATTAGAAAAACATATGGAGCTTGACAAGGCAGTGGCGCAGTGGATACAGCATCGGACTGGGATGCGGAAGACCCAGGTTTAAAACCCCGAGGTTGCCAGCTTGAGTGTGGGCTCATCTGGTTTGAGCAAGGTTCACCAGCTTGAGCCCAAAGTCACTGGCTTGAGCAAGGGGTCACTTGGTCTGCTATAGTCCCCCAGTCAAGGCACATATGAGAAAGCAATCAATGAACAACTAAGGTGCCACAACAAAGAACTGATGCTTCTCATCTCTCTCCCTTCCTGTCTGTCTATCCCTATCTGTCCCTCTCTCTGTCTCTGTCACAAAAAAATACATATATATATTTTTTATGGAAATATATTTTTATATTATAATATAAAAATATTTTTTATAATATATATATTTTTATATATATATATTATGGAAAATAAACAATTTTTTCCCCAATGACATGGTTGCTTTTGGTCAAGGATTCTGTTGTGTCCTGTCTATTTCCCTGTCCTGCCCAAACCCAAATTATGACTAACCTATAAGCCCTGAGCATCAATGTCTCTGTGGCCCACCCACACGGATTGAGCTGATACTCCCTCCAGTCCTACTTTGCATGGCCCACAGTGCCATTGGTAGCGAACAGTTCTCACCTGGCGTTCCAACACTCAGCTGCGAAAATGTCCTCCTATTATGACACCAAGCCTTAGACAGTCAACCTAGAAAATGGAATTGAGACCACTTTTCAACATTATTCATCACCATGCAGTTGGCATTTACTGGGCAACCACACATGGCCAGCAACATCCTAAACTCATAGGGATTCAGAAACAACCAAAACACAGTACCTGCCTTCAAGGGCCCCACCATCTAATGAGGAAACTGACCAGAAGAGCAAAGGTTAGAACTGCAGTGGAGCTGAGCAGTCTGATGGGAACACAGAAGGGGACCACAACTCAGCCTGGGCTAGCAGGAGAGTAACTCCAGAGAAGTATTCTCCATGGCTACTCTAGACACAGACACATATAAATAAATAAAAACTTGCCTGGTACACGAGGACAGGGAAGGACTGTTGATGGAGTAGGATCTACAAGTTTATAAGTACAATAACTCAGAAGAGGTCAAAAGTGTGGCAAATGCTAGCAAGAGCCAGAAAGCAGCATAAAGAAGCCAAGGTTATATGTGGGCTGTGGGCTGTGGCCAGAGGACCCCTGGAAAGTCAGGCAAGGCCAGGTCCATAATGTCTAGCCTGCCAGGCCAGGAAGTTTACAGCTAACTCTGAAATTGCAGGAGCCATCAGAGGATTTGGGGCAGGAGGGTCATGTGATCACCATGGCATTAAGGTCATGATGACCTAAGTGGAGGTGGAAAAGTGAGTCTGCAGGCAGGCTGTAAATTTTTTCAGCTGTCTAGAATTTAATAGTTTTCCTCACATCCTCTTATTATCCCTTCTGGGAGAAACTCCCCACTGCTTTGTGTAGTCTTGAAAGAAGACAATTCCCTCTTCTGTCACCATGGGGACAGCAGTCTCCGCTTCGCCACACTGGCCCTGCCGGCAGCAGGTGTATGAGAGGCACAGCCAGTCTGACGCTTCCTTCTAGGAACTTTGCCTGTTGAGGGGGTAACCACACAACAGACTCTGCACAGACTGCGGCAGATTGTATTTTCTGAAAGCCGCCACGGCAGTATTGGCGATCCCACATGCTCTCGGATCCCGAGCCTCCCCGTCATCAGGCACAGTCTCCTCCCCTCCAGAATAGAAGCCATGCAAGTACCGGCACAAGTCTTCAGAGACCATGTCATAAAACGTGAAATGGCTTCCATCTGCTCCGTCTCTCTCGAGAAGCTTGCCCTGGGAACCCGGCCACCATGTTGCAAGGAAACCCAGACTGCACGGAGGAGCCATGTGTAAGTGTACCAGCCAACAGCGCGGCTGAGGTTCCAGCTGACAACTAGCCTCGGCCACCAGACATGTGAGTGAGGGGCCATCAGAGGATGCAGGCCCAGCCTGAGAGCCGTCCCAGCCGGTGCCAGGTAGAGACAGGCTGTCTCCCCCAAACTATGCCCAAACTGCAGGTTCGTGAGCAACATAAACATCGTCATTTCAGTCCCGCAGACTTGGGTCGTTTGTTACACAGCACTGGAACAGCGAGCTTGACTGGGGCTTCACCTGCCTGATCTCCAGGGATCTCTTGACTCCTCACTAGTTTCTAGTCCTGGTCTTCTGGCTTCCCACCAGTGCTGTGTCAGCAAATACCCTTCCCCTAAACGTTCCAGCCATGTGACACAGCACGATTGGGTGTCTGTTGTTGCAACCACTGCCCCCAGCTGATGAGGACGCTACTGTCATGGTCTAGGAGAGGGATGATGAGGGCCTGAGAACAGATGTGATGGCAGAGAGGAGTTGGAACCAATGAATATGGAGGGCACAGACTCCAACAGCACTTGAGGAAGATACAGGAAAGGATGCAGGCAAGGACGCTTCTCGGGTTTCTGATGGCGCCACTGGTCAGATGTTCGTGCCATTCAGTGAGAAATGTAATTCCAGGGAAAGCAGCTTTCGGGGAGATAAAACATGCAAACTAATTACAAGTTTAGGTATCAACGTGGTGCTTGTGAGAAGCCCATGGGAAACCACACAGGGAGATATTTATCACGCACAGGGACACAACCGCAGCCTCTGGCTTCACCGCATCACTGAAGAGAGACGGTGCTGTGGACCAAGATAAAAGGCTCTTAGAGAGGCAAGGATCCGAGGAAAGTTGTGCCCTAACGCTGCTCAGACAGAAACTTTGACTTTAAAAAGTGCTCTCTGTGAAGGCTCTGTGTGAGTGAGTGTGTGCGTGTGCACGGGCATGAAAGCACCCAGGTGAATAGACACGCCTTTCTCAGACCCCACCCGAAAAGGAGCACATCTCCCGTCTCTGTCACGTGGCTGCACACTGTCTCCCGGACCAGCTCAAAGGCTGGTGACTGACTTAATGTAAACACAAGAGAAGCGGTGCGTTAATGGAAAGGCTCTGTCAAAGGGGCTCTCGGCGCTCTGCAGCTAGTGGGCGTATTTATCCGGCAAGCACCTCTGTGAGACAGTTACAGGAAGGGTTACCAGACTCGTGTAATAAATAATGTCAAGAACAGCATGAAGCAAAACTAACCCATAACTCTGAGGCCCTGAAGGTGATGGGATGGGCCCACGGTCACCCAGTGAGTTGGGAACTGCTTGAGTCTTTGTGCGGTGATGGAATGACTCACATTCTCACTGAATGCCCCCCCCCACCCCAGGCTTGCCAAGTCCTGTCGGCCGAGTGATGAGTCTGTGGTTGTAAGGTGCTGGAGGTAAGTCTGCCGGACCGACTGGTTAAGACAGGCCAGCACCTCCTTTTCCAGCTGAGCACTGCTGCTTGCTCGCCCACAGGTAGAAAGTGACTGCTTGGAAACCCAGAGACGGACTCCACATAAGTACTTGGGAAAAGGGAACGACCAACTCAGCCTTTAAAACACTTTCCCCAACACAAGGAACTGCAGAGCAATAGAGAGGAACCATCCCCAGCCCCACACACAGAGACTAACCCCTGCCCTGTGAAAGCAGACAGCAGGGTCATAAAAAGCGCTCTCTTGGCCAGAATGGGTTTGCTCCAGAGGCTCCAACTGAAAACAGAAGTTGAATAAAAGCTATATACTGTATTTGTTTAAATTCCATGCCAGTGAAGGTCTGTGATGCAGGAGACAGGTTTATGGAGGGAGAAATAAAATGTTGACAAATGGCCCTGTAATCAACTGAAACATGCAATAAATCATTAGAATGCCAATAACACTTCCAGGACAAGCTTAGAAAGGTCATTACTGTGTCACCATATATCTTCCAGCACCAAACAAAGCAAACAGAACATGTTGGGAATAGGATTATGGGGGGAAGCATCTGTCAGTCCTAATTAAGAATTAACTACAGATTGTATCTTGGGAGATGTATAATTTATTTTCCCTCTTCTTCCTCCCTACACACTCGCAAAAAGAAAAGAAAGTAAGGAAGAAAAATAAATCAATAAAAAAGTTAACTCATTCTAGAGCAGAGACGGCATCAAAAAAGCAAGCACAAAGCATAGATCAGAGAGGGCTGAGATGCCAGGGACGGAGGAGGCACAGCCACGGAGGGAGGAGGGGGCTCCTGGGACCAGGGGGCGGGGACAGAGAGCTGGAGAGCTCTGAGTTAGCCTGGACCCCACGCTTCTCTGTCCCAGCCTAAACCAATCCAAGGCACTCTGTTTTACACCACTGGAAATGTTAGAGTTATTTAATACTTTGGCAACAAGGTCTCACAAGCTAGAAAGAGGCAGCAGGAAGGTTGGGAGTTAAAAAAAACAAAAAAGTGCCAAATCCTTTCTACCTGAATGTACCAGTTATGATTGAGTTTGGCTGCAAGTACAAAACCCAACTCACAGTGAGTTAAACAAGGAAGTGTTTATTTTTCTCACATAAAAGACATCCAGAGGTGGGAGGTGCTGGATCGCTCTCTGAATGTCTGCCTAATAATCTTTAGGGCGTTGGCTTCTGCCTTCATTGACTCGTGGTCACAAGATGGCTACTGCTGCTCCAAACATCATGACCATGTTCAAGGAAAGAAGTCAGGAGGAAGGGTGACTCTGTTCTTCGTTATCCCTGTTGTCAGGAAAGCCATCATTGATCAACACTGTCTCAAGCAGCTGCTAAAAAGCCTGGAAGATGACATGGACATATTGTTATCTCAGATAAAAATGGTGTTCTGTTTACCAGGAAGAAGAGAGGGTTGGGTTCTGTGTTAGCAACTAACAGGGTTCACCATGCACTGGAGTAGGATTTGGGCTGGAGCAGGCACGGCGCTGAGGAGGGGCGCGCTGTGTGTGTGTGTGTGTATGTCTTATGCTGTTTACGGAAATGCCCTCTGCCCCAGTAGAAAAAGGTGCTGGTCCCCTAAGCTCTGCCTCCCAGCTGCGTTTTACCAGGACTGCTGCTGTGCGGGTGCACGGCCACCCGGGACAGATATGTCATCACTGGTTCTGCTCTTTACTGCCAGGGGAGAGGCCCATGGCCCTTGTGCAGCCAAAAGTAACTCAGGGTCCTCAGAGGAAAGTCAGGTCGACCATCAGAGCAGCAGCAGAAGATAGAAGAGGAAATATTCACTCCCTCACCTCAGATCTGGCTCTTGCATGGATGGTATTGGCTCAGGAGGCCCTAAAATGTCTCTTCTATTGTTTACCTAGGTATTGTTTTCCTCCAAGCAGATTCTTATCCTCCCCTCTGGTTGTGTGTGTGTTTGTACTGTGTGCACATGTGTGAGCATACTGTATGCATGCGTGTGTGTTTATACTTGTGTGCATGTGAGTGAGTGCACTATGTCATTGTGTGTGCATGTGTGTGTACTTGTGTGCATGTATCTGAGTGTGCTGTGCAATTGTGTGTGCATGTGTGTGCACGTGCAGGTTTTCCTCCCTCGTTGCCCCTGCTCTGCTCCACTCGTGAGCCAGGCCCCGTCCTATCACAGAGGTGACTTCCCCAGGCTTTCTGGTTTCGACACACTGCCTGCCCTTTGTCATGATTATTATTTTGACTATCATTAACAGCATCACTGTTGCCGTTACTCTCTCTCATTCTGCCTGCCTTCCCTTCCCGGCTCTCTTTTTCTGCTTGAGTTTGCATTTCTGCCTTTATTTTATTTTATTTTTTTCTGCTGACAGAGACAAGAGCTCGTCCTAGTTCACCATTTCAGGATTTGTTGCAAACTTCAAGGTAGAGGTTTATGGCTGCGGGTGTCCTGGTTATAGCATGGTTCTTATGGGTCCTAATAAACTCGGCTGCTCTCGGGTCCTCTTAAATTCCGGTAGGAAGGTAGGGAAAAGTCATCATTCAGGCCTGTTACACGCAGAACCCTCACCCTTGAAGGCTCAGGATAATGTTTCTTTCTTGGGGGAGCAAAAGCCCGTGACTCTTGAGCGCTGCTCAGGAACCAGAGGGTAAAGAAAGGTCCTTTTCCCCTCCCACTTGCCTGGATGGATGGCAGATGGGAGACGCGGCTGGAGCTAGAAAGATGGGCACAGAGCAAGGATTGAAATGCAGCAGTATTTTTTTTTTCCAACCCCAAAAAGCCTGTCCTTAGCTGCTGAGAATGCTGCCGGGCTGGTTGGAAATCCCACGCGGTTCCCTTTCTCACAAGCCCAGGCTGTGGGTTTCTGTGGGGCGGCCAGAGGCCGGCCCAAAACAGCCGGAACCACATTCTTAGATACAGCCTTTTACACAACGCTTTCACCTCTGCCGCAAGATTCTTGTAACAAATCTGATTATTGTTCCAATGTTGCACCTGAGAAAGCCAGCGCTAAGAGTAGGAGGTTACTTGTTCAAGGTCACCTAGCCGGTGAGTGGCAACTGGGACTCAACCCCAAATTGCTGCTATGTAATCCAGGGCTAATCCCATGTCACCACACTCTCCCTAGTGAAGATCAAGAGCTAACCGGCTGACAGGGGAGTGTCTGTGCCCACAGTTGGAGCAATCTCCAGAAAATTCTGGTGCAAGATGACCTTGTACAGTGAAGTCAGTACTGACTTGGGAAGTAACTGCCTTCGCCAGAGCTATATGCTCTGGAAAAGTCATTTAACCTCTCTCGGCCTCCATTTCCTACTTTATAAAATAAAGATCCTACCCATATTCCAATCTTTAGGATTCTTCAGGGCCTACTATGTGAGAGGGGGCACTTGCTGTGGCCTTTCTTTTATAGGTTATATCATGGGGTTCTATGTAAAGGTGATTTTATGCATGAGTTTCTACTGATAAAAAAAGTTATCAACATTTAAAACCCACTTGGACAAGGCACTCTCTAAGACCCGTATGTTCATATGTGCAGTATCAATCGACCACCTACCATTGTGTCACTACCCACAGGGGCTGCCCAAGTAGGCTGTAGTTAGCACTCAAAAGTGGCAGCCACAAACTATTGTCCAAGCAGCTTCCCTCATGACGAACACTATGAAAGGGTTGCCTCCTGGGCAGAAAAAGAGATTTCCTGGAGTGGCATGGCCTAGGGGGTGCCCTTTACCAAGTTTCTACTGGAGGATTTGACATATAACCCATGGCCACACCACTGGTGTCATAAGATGCTTGTTCAGATACAGTTCCAGACTTTTGTTTCCCTGTCTCCAACATGGATGAACAACACTGGAGTAGTTTCGCCTGAAGAATGATTTTTTATTTATAAAGTGGTGCAATTGAGAGCGGGATTTCGGGTCACCTTAAGCTCTCCCATACAACCTGGCTTTTTGCATTAAATAAAAACTATTAGTATTCGGAAATGCTTTACTATGAGGGTGGCTGTGTGACCATGACCTCGGTGTTTATGTAACTGTGTTTTCATTACCACCAGGCCTGGGGTGAGCAGAGCGAGCTGGGAGAAGTGAAGCCACTGCTCGTTACTGCTGTCCTTGCAAACGTTCTGCTATTAGCAGCAGCTCGGGTCTAGGGGTCGAGCGTTGCACGTTGGTCTGAATTACTCCATCACAGCATGCGCACACGGCAAAGGACACAGGGCAGGGGCCTCGACTCAGAAACGCGCTCTGGGCCTTCGTTGTCCTCTGCTTAGATGGATCTGGATATCTTCCTCCCCATGCCCCCATTCACTTCCCCCTCCCAGAAACTAGCTCAGAGTTCAGCAAACTATGACCCACAGCCCAAATCTGGCCCACTGCCTAATCCTGTACAGCTCTGGAGCTAAGAATGCTTTTTACATTTTTATATGATTGAAAACAAGAGAAGAAGAATGTTTCATGACATAAAAGCTCTACGGAATTCCAATTTCAGTGTCCATTAATAAAGTTTTATTGGAACACAGCCATGCTAATTTGTTTACACGTTATCTACAGACAGTCACTCTTAAAATTCTGCAAAGGCAATTGAGTAGCTGTAATAGAGACTATATGTCCCCAGTGCTTAAAATATTCCCTCTCAGGCCTTCACAAACAGTGTTTGCCCGCCCCAGGCTTGCCCAGCATTGACTCCTCTCCCCCGGGCAGTCACCAGCACCTGATGCCTTCCTCTCTAACAGTTCGGGAATACAGCCCCTTTCACCACTAGTTAAAGTTAAAGACCTCAGCATCTCCCACCAGGGATCTGCAACAGCTTTCAGCTGGGTCTCCCAACTTCTAGACTTGCAGCCTGGGACATCTCCTCGGTGTCCCCTGAGTGTAGAAGAGTAGACTGGATGAGGGCAGAGACTCTGGAGCCAGAGCGCCCAGCATCCAATCCTAGCTCTGCCCTCTTCTCTCTGTGTGGCCCTGGGCAAGTCTTTTAAGCGCTAAGTCTCAGTTTTTTTCATCTATAAAATGAGGATGCTAAAAACACCTCTCTTATAAGGTCACCGTGAGGATTATTTGCAAAATCCTTAGAGGATTACCCAGGACAATACTAGTGTATGCTATACCATCCATGGAAAATTCAAATTTGACCACTTCATTTCTCTGCCTGAGACATCAGTGGCTCGTCACCATTTATCAAATGAAGTTCAAACTCCTCAACAGGGCTCACAGTCCCTCTGCAACCTGATTGCCACAGCATCTCTCCTGACCCCTCTGCTCACAGCTTCTGCTCCCAGACCTTCTGCTTCTTGTCTCCAGCACTCCCTTTGGAGGCCCTGCTCAGATTTCACTTCGTCCAAGAAGTCTTCTCTGACTGCACTTCCTCTCTGCTCCCATTGTACCCTGGCAGAGCTCCAACGCCACTCATCACATGGAATCAAGCCTGTGAAGGACCCCACTACCATTAAATAGTGAGCTACTTGAGAAAGTAGGAAAATCTCAGCAGCTAACTTGAGAGAAGGGAGAGACTCCCATCAGAAGATGTATGAGAAAAGACTTCTTGAAGAGAGCATCCTTGAACCAAGTCTTGGGCTGAGTAAAACAAGGCCTGACCTTGTTCCTAGTGCCTAGCACTGTGCCTGACACATTTAGATCTTTCTTAAATGTTTGCTGAATGAATGACTGAATTAAATGACTAGCTAATCACTTTAACCCATGCACTCCTCTGGGAAACTGTATGTGGGTCTGAATCTCAGCTGTATCTCCCATGCCCCGTTCCTTTGAATTCCTGATGTCAGACTGAAATATATTTCTGGGGATCTCAGAAAGCAGGCAGAGAGCCTTGAGGAGACTCCTCACCTATACAAGGCACAGTGGCCTGGATCACTTCCTTAAAAGTACCACTTGGATGAAAACCCTACTCCAAAATCCTCAGGGTTCCTCTCCCCTACAGAATTAAGGCTGTCCTGCAGAAAATGACCTTTAACCTTGCCCCCCCCCCCCGCACCGTGGTTGCTGAGTGGGATCAAACAGTCTCTGGCATGTCAAATGCTTTGCAATAATATTTATCTTTACTGGCGAGATGGCTGAACCAGATCACTTTTTTGAAGATAGTCTGCCTCCAGGTAGAAACCATACTTTCCCCTTTATCCAAAATGGAGTTCCTTTTGACACCCCTTCTGTGTTTATTTCCTACTCATCCTTCAGGCTAAGAAAAATTCCAGCCCTTCCAGGACTTTCCTTCGCCCCACTCATTTCCCCCTCTAAGTAGACTCTCTCTTTTTACATTTTCTTGCTTCAAGGGCTTCCCATTTCTATCTGGCAGGACGGCTATCTGTGTGCAGATCTGACCTCCTCTACAGGCTCAGGAAGGAGGGCCGCCATTTGTTTTTGAACACTCACGTCTCACCAGGAGGTCTGACCCCGCCCCCCAAGAGGCTCACACCATGTTGACTGCATGAGTGCTGGGCCCTCTCTCCAGGGCATCAGGGCACTGGTTCTACCATTCACTATCCCATAAATCCACCTGGGAAAATTCATTTTGTAATTAATTTATTTTCCAATCACAGTTGACAGACAATAGTATATTAGTTTCGGGTGGACAGCATAGTGATTAGACATTTATATACCTTACTATATTTAGACACTATATATAGTTACTACAATCCTTCTGCTATTCTTCATATTTCTGTGACTGGTTTTTTTGTGACAGCATGGATAGAAAATCTATTTTTTAAATTGAATTTATAGCAGTGACATTGGTTAATAAAATTATATAGGTGTCAGGTGTACAATTCTATAATACATCATCTGTATATTGTATTGTGTGTTCAACACCCAAAGTCAAGCAGAAAATCCATTTTATAGATGAAGAAACTGAGACCAAGAAGGCGTGGTTTGCTCAGGGTCACACAGCTAGTGACTAGAGGAAGAGGGAAAACCTTCTCTCTTGCCTCTCCACATTTGCACCATTGTCCTGTAAGGCCATAGGATAAGGACAAATGGCTCACTGGAGACTTTGACCCCTCCAGAACCACTTCCATCAGGATATATTAACATGGCTCTGATAAAACAGAAACTCACATAGTATAATTGAAGATGTCAACATCCTTCTACAGTACTCTTTTTTTTATTCCCTCCCCTCACCATGCCTACTTCCAACCCCAGAAACACTTAAAAGCTGTTTAAGGTGAGTTGTGTTTCTACACTGTTACTGTCAGTACTGTTCAGGATATTTGCAATGGGGTCTCAGCACCCATTCTGCAATCACTGTCTGCCAGACTTTCCCTCTGTCTACTCATGTGTTTACATAGAGCCTATCACTAGCACATCAGCACGCTTTGACAAACAAGCTGCGTAGCACAGGAAGAGAAGAAAATAGTTGCTTGTGACTGACGCTGTTAATTATCACTTCGTTACACCCAGGCTTCCCTTAAAGTGGCACATGGTAGCTCTCAATGCTTGTGCACATGTGCATGTACTTGAAGACATCCTCCCCCATCACAACATGATATAAACCATAATCGTTATATAACATGACATGAAACACAGCAGTTCTCACCCATGTGGCAGTAATACCATCCAATCAGAACAGCTGTAACCAAAATGGGTAAACTTATTTATTACCTGACAAGGATTTTAGCTGACCACAAGTTTAATGATGTCAAGAACACAATGTGACTGCTCAATAAAAACAATGCTGGGTCAAATGGGCACTTCCTTAGTGGAAGCAGAAGTTCCAGATCACAGAAAGTAAAGACCTTACTATAATGGGTGATGGGCAGACCACAGTTGTTGTATTGTATAAACACTAAGAGGCATATTTTAACCCTGGAGAGTGTCCAGATAAGGATGCCCAGGATGGTGGTAACTAGCTCTATGACACACGTGAAAGGAATTAAGTATGTTGAATCTGGAGACCAGACTGCTAAAAGGAAATGGAATCACTATCTGAGGATGTGTGTTTTCTGTGACTCCAGATGCCTGGACTACTATGTGAAAATGGGGACAGTAATTGAAATCTAGGAAGACATGTTGGAGGGCAGTATTAGGAGAGAGCTAATCTATAATACACCCAGTTACATTACAGACTGGGGTGCAATTGAGATCTTAGGGAGTTTATCTCAAGCCTCATAGTGCCCCAGTTCTCCCAGAAAGTTACATGAACACCCAGAAGTTTACTTCTCATGGTCATCTTTGTTTCAGTTACTGCTATCTGTTTCTGTCCACAAAAGGTCAGGGATGGAATAAAACTCTTTCTTGATTCCTTTACATACATACACACACTACTCTATAGAGCATACATGGTCCTAAAAGACTTCCTGATTAAGTGGGAGAAGAAGATAATGGAGGAGAGGTTTACACTGTACCTCCAACAACTTCAAAGAGGTAGTAAGCATCCTTTTAAAATATTTTTTGTTCTCCCCACCATCCTGGAGTTTCACTGAATCTTGACTTCTCCCTCTTCCTGGCTTCTTCCATTTACCTATTCTCTTTCTTCTCTTCTCTTTCCTCCTCAATTTATTGCTCTCATTGTCTCATGCAAAGTAACTTTCCCTCTTGATGTCTTAGCATCCAATGACAGTTATATATATTTACAAAATCACCAACATCCCAGCTGGTGAAATCTATATATTGCCTTCTGCAATAGAAGTTTGATGCCATATACTAATAAATTGTCATTTCATCAATCCAATGAGATTCTGAGAAAGAAAGTTTCCATGGACAAGTAAATTTGGGAAACTTTGCATACTGGAGACCCCTCATGGAAATTAACAGTTAACAAAGTAATTTGTCAAAGTGTCTACAAAGTCCTCCAGTGAAGAAACCTGTTTAATTATGCATTGAGCCATGCATATGAAAGGCCTGACCCAGTCCAGGAGACATGAGGACAGGCCTTGAGAATAGAAGTGCTGGGGAGAATGAGTCACCTCACTGGAGCACAAATGCTTATCCTACTCTCAATTCACTGGGTGACCTTGAGCCCATCCCATCTCCTCCAGGGCCTCAGAGTTATGGGCTAGCGTTGCTTCTTGCTGTTCTTGGCATTATTTATTGCAGAGTCTGGTCACCCCTGTCCTGTAACTGCCTCACAGAGGTGCTCTCAGGATAAATACGTCCATTACCTGCAGAGTGCTGAGAGCCCTCTGAGAAAGCCTTTACATAAATGCACAGTTACTCCTGTGCTCATATTAAATCAGTTAACAACCTTTTGAGCTGGTCCAGCTCTCTGTATGGTTTCCGTGGAGTAAAAGGAAAGAAACAGGTGATATGACTCCCCAACAAAAGGGCCGCAGTCTAGTTTGAGATGGCATGTCCACACACTTACGTGCTTTTGCAAATGACACACACACACAGACACCCATACATGCACACACATTAGCTGAGATGCCCTTAAGATTCCATATTTAGGCTAAATAACATCTACTATCTTACTTCTGCTCAATCCTTTCATCTCTGCAGAAATTTGTGCTGGTCATGGAGTCCTCCTTCTTCCATGTCTATGTAACCTCATTTTTCAGAAGAGAAAACTGAAGCCAGAGAGATAATACAAATTTTCCAACATCTTATGGGAAATGGATGGCAGGACTAGCTGAAAGTCTGGGATGCTCAGCCTCCTGCTTTATTGCCTGGCTTGTACCCTGGTGCCCAAGCTCTTGTCTTATTGGAAAGAGCCTGAGACACTTTTCACCACACCATGCTTCCACACAGAGACCTTTATAACAATTACCGCTATCCAATCATAGATGTTGTTGGGTGTGCTGTTCCAAAAGATATATAAATAGAAACCAGAATCTGTCAAGGATGCTATGGGCAGATAGAATGGGAGATTAGATGCGTTTATCCACTCATGTATTCAACATTTATTTTTCATTTCTCATGTGCCCTGGGCTGGTCTGTGCTCTACACAGTAAGGAACAAAATGAAGTTTCTACCCTTATTTGAACTTCTATTCTGGTGGAAAGGACAGGCAATAAGCAAATTAAAAAATGTACTAATGACATGTAGTGATAAGTGCCATGAGCAAACAAACTGAGACAGGTGCCTACATGGAGAACTGTAGACCTGCAATGGAGGGGGAGAGGGTGGTTAGGTGAGCCTCACTAGGAAGGTGACATTTGAACAGGACTTGAAGGAAACGAGAGAGCGAGCCTTGAGAGTGTTGGGTGACAAGCCGTCTGGATAAAAAGGAGCAGCGAGAACAGAGCCTCGGAGTTGTGCTCATGTGCAGTGCATGTGTCGAGGAGCAGTGAGGCAGTGGGTATGAACGAAGCCAGTGTGTGTGGCAGGTTAGTGGTAGAGGACGAGGTAAGCTGGTAGGTCAGAAGGAAGCTGGTAGAGTCCAATCCATGCTAAAGACTGTTGCAATGGGCCTGCCAACGCTGATTTTTGTGGCCATGTGACTAAGTCCCGAAGTTAAGTACTCCCGGATCTTGATTTCTGTTGTTTTGAGAAGCATGCTGGCATGATTTCTGACCTGACTGATGTGCTCTGTCGGAGGACTGGTGAAGCCCCTCTATCTGGTCAGCACAATGCAGGAAGGAACAAGTAGACAGAAAAGCTGGAGGAAGGAATCTATTTTTCTGTTGCTGTTTTCTGCACGATGGCCTAACAATCACCTCTCAAGAATAAAACAGATACCATACAGTGCTGTCCAAAGCTCACTAGCACTTGGAAAACACACCTGTTTCTTTTGGTTCTGTGGAATTCTCTCACCTTCGTCCGCAATCAGACAAGACTGGAAATCAGCTTTCTGTCTGAAGCCAACTTTGATATATAAGTTTAGGGCACCATATGTCTAAGGGACAAAACAATTTAAAGACCCCAAGAGTAGAAGGGAGGGATCTAGATGCAAAGGAAATGGGGGTACCAACAAGGAGTAAGAACCCCTGTAATTGTGTACAAGTTCAAGCAAAACCAACAGTGGAGTGTGAGGATTACTGGCCTCAAGTCTCCTATTAAAACCCTGCCCAAGGATGGAGACTGGTCCAAGACAAAAGTGTATTCCCCCACAGATGATTGTGAACTTATCTCAGTGCCCAAGAAGAGGGGAAAGGAGCCAGAGTGTCATTAGGTGAAAGTGATCTCCACAAGAGCCATGGCGACTTGTCAATTTGTTCCCTGCTAGTCTACAGTCAATTCCATACACATTACCCTCCTCTTTCTACATCAGAGGCCTACTGCCTCCCAAATCTCAAATCACCAAATACTCAACATATCACTGGATGTGATAGCAGAGGAGGGCACTGCTTACGTTCTATGTCTCTCCCAAGCCCAACAGCTATAAAGAAGAGTCATCAATGTCCTTGGGAGGCAGAGCATGGCATCTGAGCCTTCCACTGGACAGGGGTATAAGTCCCTTGAGTCTGAAAGACAAAAGCAAGCTCAGGGGGAAATAGGAACATTGAAGACAAACCTTTCCTGCCTCACTTCTTCCCAAGGGCCACGCTTGCCTTTACCAATTACAAAACTTCATCAGTCTTTGTCTAAACAGAAATGCATAACAGGAACAGGTGCATTTTTCTGAGCCACAGTCTGTAAGCCCCTTGGAATCACTCTCCGCACTTAGAGCCACTTTGACATAGAACCACCTCCTCCTCCCACAGCTCATCTTTGCAGAGAAGCTGGGTACCAGCTCCATGATGCTCTCTACGAGGACTACATGGAGAGCCAAAGAGGCTCACATGTCTGCTCCCCAACTCTCGACACTCCACTCCAGGGGGAAGAGCCTATGACTGCATCAACTATTGTCCTTTCATAAGAACCCACAAACCAGGGATGCACACTCAGATAGAGCAGCCACCAGCCACATGGGCTTACAGGGCATTTGCACAGTGACTCGTCCAAACTGAAGCCCATGATAAATGAAAAGTAGAGTGCATTTTGAATGGTATGAACAAAGAAAAGGAATGTAAAATATCTTATTATTTTTTATATAGCTTTTTTATGTTGTTTATATTTTAGATACACTGGTTTAAATAAAATATATTATTCACATTAATATTCCCTCTTTGTTTTTACTTTTTATAATGTGGCTACTAAAAATTTTTGAATTACACATGTGGCTTGCTTTATATTTCTATTGAACAGCCCTGAGCTGGAGGATGAACAATCAATGATGGCACTAGCCAAAAAATACTAAATCTTTCCAAGCTGAGTACCTCATGTATTGAATACCAAGGGTGCCTCAGTTTACCCAGAAGATGTGAGAGTCAACCTAGAGAGATGGAAAGACCATAGGCCTAAGCACCAAGAATACAAACCTTGTCATTCCACCAAGTGAGTATGTGACCATATCAGGGAGTCAAGCCAAATCCACGTCTCTGATTGGCCCGTTGTGACTGGAGCTTGCTGGTAAGCCTTTCACACCCTGCTCTCTACCACCCTGCCTTCCTCTCAAAGGTGTGGCATTTCTGATGTGAGAGACCTGACAGCCAGCACCCCCTATCCTATCCCTGCCCCAAGTCCGCCCCATTGATGGCTTCTGGAAAATCAGAACAGCCTCAGTTGCTGCAGACTAGATGACCTTTGAGGTCTTTTCTGGATCCAGTGGGAAAATGCGGGATTGGGTGAGGCAAATCTGGATTCAAATTGGTTCTACTGTTTACAAGCCATATGAGCTTAGACAGGAATCTTAACCTCTCCGAATCATAACTTTCTTCATATGTGGAACAAGTAAAATATTAAAGTTCCGGGGAAAGTTTCATTGGCTATGTGCAAGTGCTGTTCCTGGCACATCGACGCTAGTTAGTGCTGGCTGGACTCTGCTCCTATAAAGTTTTCTATTATATTCTTCATTGAGTTGATGAAGTCTTGCTTGAAACGCAGGAGAGAAGTCGCTGTTTAAGGGACACCTGCTCTAGGTCCCAGCATGCTGGGAGGCGCCCTTATCTGAAGAAAAAAAAACTGCCCCCTGCTTTTTTATCCCAGCATTCTCCCATCCATTGGAAACTCTCCCTTTTCCTGAAGTTTTCGTACAGTTCAGCTTTTTCTGACCTGGGTTCTCGGGTTTACCTAAAGTGAGGTGCACTAACTCCCCATCTAGTGTGATCATCAGTTCCCACCGCAAAACTCCCTCAATCCCACTGGCAAAGCAAAGAATGAAAAGCCCCACCCTGCTTATGTCCAGAGGGTCCCCCCAAGGCAAGTGGGGGATGAGGGAAGGGGGACAGCCTGAGGAAACAATTGACTCAAGTGTGGGAAGCTGGAGAGGATTTGGCATGAAGTGGAGGAAGCTCAGGAGGAAAAAAAAACAAACACAGCTTTAATTAAACACAGTGTATCTAAATCAGAGAGGTGTGCTCAGAGAGCAAGGAAGGGTGAAATGGAATTTTTAGAAGAAAACAACTGTGCCCACCTTCATAGTTTCATTAACATTGAAATGAGCCCCCTGAGGAGAAGGAGCCCACCTCGCCTCCAAAGAGGGCTGGAAGCTCCCTGAGCCTCCAGCCCACTTGTGCCTATGATCTGGTCTGCCAAGACCCAGTGCTCCTTGGGACACTCCCCGCTTGAGACATCTCCCCACGCCTGGGCATCCAGAGGCCCCTAGGGGCAGCTGAGCAGCAGGACCTCATGGGAGGTGGGAGGTGTCAGGGATATACCCCCTTCCTTGCTCTTTCTCCTCCCTTGCAGAGCATCCTGGGAAATCCCCAGCACCTGGAAGCCGCTGGCTGTGTTGAGTCCAATGGGGCTTCCTGTCTCTGCAGTTCCCCTCTCACAGGAACCATGATGTTCACCAAGTTCAGGGACTTAGCACTGAGTCTCACTTACCTCTGTTTTGACCTCAGGTCTTATCATCAGATGTCTCCTTTACTGCTGGCACTTGGCCTCACCCTGAACCCCAGTTCTTATATCTGGGCTTCTGTGCCAAGGTCTCAAAAAGTCCTAGGTCCCTCGCTTTTATCAGTCACTGTCCTCTGGTGTCCCTTGAACGTCAGTCCAGTGACTGGTTCTTTGTCGAAAGAAATACCTGGCCCCAGCTCCCTCATCTCAATACTTTCCCACCTACTTGGAAACTCTTTGCCATTTCTTGCTTTTGCTTAATGCCTGGCACAGCCTCCTTGTGTGCTTGAATGCCATCCTTGCTCAGCAACCTCTTATACTTTCCAGCTTCAGTTTGGAACCCCTTCTACTAAGTGGCCAAAGCATACCTATAACCATCCACTAAATGTCTAGTCCCAATGTTGATGCTCGAGGGAACAAAGTCAAGCTGGACAGCATCTTACCAGACATGATTTCCATTGCATTTGGAACAGGGGATTCCTGTAGCAAAGAAAGAGGAAAAGGTCCTACTGTGGACTCTGCACCTTTCCTGTTATTTACTCTCCAAAACACCCATTGAACAACCTCATTAAGCTGGCAGTGCAAACTTCTTAACTATTTCCAAAATAAATAACTATACATTTAAACACATATTGACAGTCTCTGAAGGCAGTGAAGAAAGTTTATAGAGAAACTCTGTAAGGTAAGGAATGGAGCTTACCCAATATAACCAGTGAAAAAGAATCATAGAGAGAAAATATTCAAAATAAACTTTCTGTATTGTTTGGTTTTACATACCTAATAAATATCTGCAAAAGTATTTATTTGTATTTTATATTCTCACACAATTTCAACATCACATTTTGATAATTTTATAAAGTGAAAATAGAAATGTTCAGGAGTAAAAAATACAGGTTCAAAGCTATGATTTTTGAATGTATATATAAGAATAGAAATGGGACCATATAGGGTTTTTTTTTCTTTTTTTAGAGTATTTTATTTATTTATTTTTTCTTTTTTTTTTAATTTTATTCATTCATTTTAGAGAGGAGAGAGAGAGGGAGAGAGAGAGACAGAGAGAGAGGAGAGAGAGAGAGAGGGGAGAGGAGCAGGAAGCATCAACTCCCATATGTGCCTTGACCAGGCAAGTGCAGGGTTTCGAACCGGCGACCTCAGCATTTCCAGGTCGACGCTTTATCCACTGCGCCACCACAGGTCAGGTCCATATAGGGGTTTTTAACATTCCACAAATTCTTTATACAGATCTTTTCAGGTAGTCCACCTTAATCTCTGCCCCCTCCCCCCCCCCACTTGAAAGTAGGCTGGACATAGATAGCAACTCTCCATTAACAAATAGAATATAAAAGTGATAGTTTAAAGTTAATATTCTAAATAAAATTTAAAATTTTTAACACAAAAAAAATGATAGCTTGTGACACCCAGAACTAAGTTGCTACATGAGGACCATTTAGCAAAGAACTAAGGAGCCCTGCAAACAACCAGAGAGGAGCTGAGCCTACTTGGAAAGGAGTCTTCAAGCTCCGGTCAAGCGTTCCGATGACTGTAGTCTCAACCATTGTCTTGATTACAACTTCAGAAAAGAACCTGAGCCAGAACCCCCTATATAAGCTATTTCCAAATTCCTGTTCCATGGAAACTGTGCCATAATAACCACTAAGCTCTGCCTGGTCAGGTGGTGGTGCAGTGGATAGAGTGCCAGACTGGGGCACAGAAGACCCAGGTTAAAAACTCCAAGGTCACCAGCTTGAGTGCAGGCTCATTCGACTTGAGCACGGGGTCACTGGTTTGAGCATGGGATCATAGACATGACCTTATGGTCGCTGACTTGAGCCCAAAGGTCGTTGGCTTGAGGGTCAAGGTCATTGGCTTGAGCCCAAGGTTGCTGGCTTGAGCAAAGGGTCACTTGCTCTGCTGTAGCCACCCAGTCAAGGCACATATGAGAAAGCAATCAATGAATAACTAAAGTGCTGCAATGAAGAATTGATACTTCTCACCTCTCTCCCTTTCTGTCTGCCTGGCCCTGTCTGTCCCTCTCTCTGTCTTTCTCTCTGTCTCTGTAACAATAAATAAATAAATAACCACTAAGCCTCAAATTTCCAAAGATGATCAAAACAGAAAACCAAGAGTTGTGGTGGGTTTCTTCACACCAACCAGCAGCTTCGGGTATGGTCCTAATGATGAGAGAAAGAAGCTTGACTCTCCGGGGTTTATTAAGCTGGGCCTCTCTGTTGTAAACATTGTACCCCTGGAGATTCTTCTATCATCCTGCCCACGCCAGTCAGCCTGAGAATTTGGAGGGGGGAACCAAATTCTGGCTGAGATAACAACGCAAATCTCTTTTCCATGGCCTGGACAGGATCTTAAGAAGACCTAGGCTGCCACCTTGTTGGAACGTACTACTGTTATCACCATCTAAACGTTTTCCAAAGCAAATGCCATCCACTTCGGGAAACTGGGAATGAGAGCCATCGTCCTACAGCCTTGAAACAACTCTTCCTTGTTATCTTTCTGTCCTCCCAAATTCTCCTGTGCAATGAGGATACCTACTCGGTTGAGTGTCAAGTATTCTGTACACCCACTAGAAAAGCTTGATACTTCTAGGAATTGTTAAAATGGAAGGGATTCTTCTGCTGCTCTATGAATAACTTTCCTTAATTTTGTCTGTGTTGGGGGAGGAAGGGCGGATTAGAGGTGAGAGGAGGTCTATGATTTCCATATATTGGATGCTTCTTAAATGAAGCCCAGCTGTATTCTCCATTTCTCCTTCTTTGGTTTTTATTACTCTGATTGTTGGGCATGTGAGAAGCCCCACGTCCAAGGTTCTCTCTAATGATGAGGCTTAGGCAGCCTGTATAAATAGGTGTCTTTTTCTCTCTAGCCTCAAAAGAGTGTCTGTCTTCATGAAAATTTTCTAGTGAGGCAAAAGGATTATAAATTGCCAAAGGACCAAACTAGATCCACTTTCCTGCTTTTTATATAGTATCAGCAAGATCAACAACATTTGTTCTGCCGCCTGGCAGGTATTAAATTCATCTCATTGTGCTCACTTTGTTTGTCCAATGCACTCGCTTAACAATAACAGAGGAAGGGTTCCTCTGGAGCTCTGAAGAAACTCGAGTCTCTATCAGAGTCTGTATATCGTGGTTAGGCGTGCTCAGAGGACTGCCTGTTTATTTCTCCCCTAAGAATTGCCAGCATTGAGGATTTTTGAAGCCCATGTTTTGGATATCATGAAATGGGGATATGTATTTATAGCAGATGATGGAGAGAGAAAAAAAAAAAGGATTCACAATGATAAGTACCTACTATATGATAGTCATTGCAGATTTAATCCTCATAATAACCCCACTGGGTGGGTTCTCACCTTGCCCACTATACAGGTGAGCAAACAGCTTCAAAGAAGGCATTTGCTTAAACGACATAGCTAGTGAAATGGTGGATAAGGATTTGAAACCAGGTCTGAAGTCAAAGTCTACATGTTTGCTACACTATGCTGCCTCCTTAGATTACAGACAAGAAAGATTGAGGTGGGTGTGATGAGTAAGTGATGGTTCATGGGACATTAAGGATATACTTAGTTTTCAAATAATCAACAGGATTTTGGTACCAACTACATAGATGCTTGGTAGATTTTTTTCCATATTGGTTTACTATATTTGTGAGCTAACCCACAGTCCTAGACCCAGAAGAAGAATTGAAAAAAAGTTTTGAGGTACAGATGAGAACCACGTTAAGAGACTGGTATCAGAAGGAAGCAACTCAGCCAGGATATGGGCTTACCATTCCCTACCACCCAAATCTCCACTCTGTGTTCTCATTCTTAACACTCACCATGCACACTGTAATTCTTTTGAAATAATAAAGCTATGTTTTCTTTTGAAAAATAAATAGCCATGGAATGAGTTTAAAAAGATGTTTAAATTGTGATATATATATATTTTTTTATTTTAATTTTTAATTTTATTTTATTTATTCATTTTTAGAGAGGAGAGAGAGATGGGGGGAGGAGCTGGAAGCATCAACTCCCATATGTGCCTTGACCAGGTAAGCCCAGGGTTTCGAACCGGTGACCTCAGCATTTCCAGGTCGACACTTTATCCACTGCGCCACCACAGGTCAGGCCTGTGATATATATTTTTAATTAAACATAGTTCCTTATGGACATGTTCTTAGGAAAAGAAGTCAGAAATGTACACAAACATGCCTCTATACACTGCGGCAATCTGGGAAATCTAGAACAGTCTTGAGGTCTGTGTTTTCCGAAAGTTTGGTTGTATTGTATAGCAAATCCCCACAATGCCTGCTGGGAAGAGACTCAGAGGAACTACACAAGATTGAAATCTCAATCTCTCAAGATACTCCACATAAGACTTAAAAGCCATGTGAGAACTGGCACAAAAATGGCATGTGATTAATTACCACAGAAGTGGAATAGGACATAAGTTCATGGGGACAGACCACTCAGCATGGGCTGTAGAGGGAAGGAGGTTTTACGAAGGATGTCAATGAGAGTATGACCTTGAAAAAGTAATGGCTGGAACTTGGCATGGACAGAGTGGGAGAGGGAAGAGAGGGGGGCATGCCACATGCAGGTCTAAGGCAGGTCTTTACAACCAATTTCTATACTTCCATATAAGTATCAGTACACTGGAAACCTTAAACCAAAATTATTTTTTGTAGCACCCAATTTATAGAACCTAGTATAGTGCTAGATACATAGTAGGTACTCCAAAATACTTTCTTTTCTTTCTCTCTCTCTCTCTCTCTCTCTCTCTCTCTCTCTCTTTTGTATTTAGTGAAAGGAGAGGAGGCAGAGAGAGACTCCCACATGCACCCTGACCGGCATCCACCTTATAGCCCACTAGGGGGTGATGCTCTGCCCATTTGGGATGTTGCTGTGTTGCTCAGCAATTGAGCTCTTCTTAGTGCCTGAGGCAGAGGCCATGGAGCCATCCTCAGTGCCTGGGGCCAACTTGTTCCAATCGAACCATGGCTGCAGGAGGAGAGGGGAAGAGAGAAAGAAGCGAGAGGGGGAGGGTTAAAGAAGCAGATGGGTTAAAGAGCTTCTCTTGTGTGCCCTGACCAGGAATCACATCCAGGACATCCACACACCAATGCTCCACCACTGAGGCAATCAACCAGGGCCTGAAAATACTTTTGATTTGTAATTTTCCAGGCCTTGAAAGTGTGTGTGTGTGTGTGTGTGTGTGTGTGTGTGTGTGTGTGTGTGTGATGGGTGAATGGGTGAATGGGTGTCTGTCTTTCTGGGGAAGCTGATTCACAGAAGCAGAGTGACTTCCCCAGGTCTGTAGGTCAATGAACAAGGCTGGGATTGGCATTTGCAGTTACCCAGCTTTAACGTTGTTCACCGTCAACTCTTCAGTGGATGAGGCCAGGCCCCCTTTCTGTTTAAAAGCAAACATCAGACAAACTAGAGCAACTCACTAAAGGCTTCTCAAAGATTTTGAGCTGAAAGAAGCTGGGGAAGGATGGTTAAAATCATGGCAAGTAGCCTTCCACTCCCAGATCCACAAAGTCAGGAACCTTATTGGCCTGGAGTGTTGCTGAAGTAACCGCACTAATACCCATTAGTCCAGGCCATTCAGACCAGACCCCCAGTGCAGTAGAAGCCACCAGAGCCCCTCTGAGCGCCCCACCCCTCTGCTGAGACTATAACTGAATATAACGGAAGGCAGGAAGAGAAGTCAAACATCTCTGAAGAAAAGCCAGGGCCGGTGCCCCGTGGATTCTAGACCAGGCCTCCGCTCCCACCCGTGGAGTTGCCCCCAGCGCTCCCTCCTGCCAGCCTTCACCTGTTCGCCCTGGCAAGGCTCCAGGTCTCAAGGATGGAAGAAAATTCTCCACTCTGGATCTGAGACCCCGCTGAGACACTCCAGCTGAGAAATCACTGCAATTGGCACCCTAATAGCTCTTTAAAAAGAAGTTACACTTTTGACTTGGAGTTTGCCGAATGGCTAGTAGGGAAGAAAAATGTAAAGCAGAAAAAGGGAGAAAAAAACAAAGCAACATTATAAGCCAGCTTTGATCTCAAGACTGTTTCATTACTGCACTCTGGGTTAAAAGGAGAGGGGGGGGGGAAGCAACACTTCAGGCAGGAAATGTCTATTATTCAGAAATGTAATATAATTATGTGTCTGAATGGCCCAGTTTATCAGACAGCGCGTTCTGGGAAGGATGTGGTAAGGTTGGACACATCATCTTCTCTCCTCCGCAGCTCCTTCTCACCCCCGGACTCCCCTCCTCCCTTCCGCCTCTTTCTTTTCCCTCCAGGACACTTCCAATTTCCCAGGTCTCGCGACCACTTACATGTCTTTCCTGAGTGTTTTTATATAGCGTAGGAAATTGGGTAATGAAAGCCGAGTCATACATTTCTGCTTTATGTTTCCAAAGAAGCAAGTGTGACTGTCAGGTTTACAAAAGATTGTTTATGTTCACGGGCGTGAAATGGGGAGCCAGCGTTCGGAGCAGAGAGAGAGAAAGGCTGGCCGGGCTGCGGTGACAGCAACGCATTCATCCTCCACGCTACAGCAGACAAAGCGCGCTCCCCGCCTGACAGGGACCATAAATCATGGGCAGGGGATGCTGTACCTACAGCTTATACCATTCCGGATGACAAACACACAATAATCCACAGAGCACAGCACTTTCTCTCTCCCGCTCTCCCCCCACCCAGCCTGCCCTCTCCTCTGCCTGGCTTCCTGGGCTCCCTCTGCTGGGCTGCCTCCA
Source organism: Saccopteryx bilineata (assembly GCF_036850765.1). NCBI lineage: Eukaryota > Metazoa > Chordata > Mammalia > Chiroptera > Emballonuridae > Saccopteryx > Saccopteryx bilineata. The sequence goes on from NC_089495.1 coordinate 29,049,491, forward strand.
TTTCAGCCTTCCCCGCCTGGTTTGCTCCAAGCACCTTGGGGTGTTTTTTTGTTGTTGTTGTTTTTCTTTTCTTCCATGTCTTTCCTCTTTCATCTCCTGGTTACCTATCTTTTTGTGTCTCCAGCATCTCCCCCACTCTGGGGCTCTTCCCTCCTTTCTCCTTGTTTCCTCGTCACCTCCTGCCTGTGTGTCCCTTTCTCTGAAAATTTCTCATTTGTGTCCCTTCTCTGTTCCTTCCTCCTCTCTCTTTCTTCCTCTGTCCCTTACTTATCTCCCTTCTGGTTTCAATTTTTACTTTTTGTTATCTTTTTCCTATTTTTTTCTTGCCCCCTCTTTGATCTACCTCCTCTCCTCCCCTCCCCTCCCCTCCCTTCTCCTTTCCTCTCTTCTCCTCCCTTCTCCTCTCTTCTCCTCTCCTCTCCTCCCTCCCCTCCCTTCTCTTCTCTTCTCTTCTCTCCTCTCCTCTCCTCTTCTAACCTCTTCTCTCATAGCCTCTCCTCTCTTCTCCTCTTCTCTTTTCTCTTCCCTTCCCTCCCTCCCAATCCTTCTTCTCTCTTCCCCATCCTTGTCTTCCCTCTCTCCACCTCAATCTTTCTGGCTCATCCAATTTGCTATGAAAAATGTCACCCCTACCCAGCAAATCCTTTTAGCATGGAAGCAGAGAAGAGACAGGGTGATGTTTCCAAGAATGAGAACCTCAACACTATGGCTACACTAGACCCGTTACAGAGGACAGTAGTGGGGACACAGGGATGCTGGCCTGTGACCAGAGGCCCAGGCAGGATTCTCCCTCAGCAGCCTGTACAACATGAAATCTGAGAGCCAGGGCAGAAGTATGACCAATTCTTTCAACACCATAAGAGTCAAAGAGTCTGCAACTCAGAACACACTCAAGGCACAATTCTATGTTTATGACTTTATCTTTGTTCCCCAAACCAAGGAAACTCTCCCTTCACTTCATGCTGGGGCAACTCCAGAAAGACAGTTTCAGTATTAGTATTGGGGTGTCTGCATCTTCTTGGAAAATCAGGGGAGGGTGTATATGTGAGAACTCCTCTCAATACTCATACCAAGATTTTTAGCTAGAGTCTTGATGTGATTGGCTAAATCTAAGAGACTTCTCTTACAGACCCTGTTCCATCTGTTTAGAACAACTCTCTCTGAGAGTTGAATTATAAGGAAGCCCAATGAGAAGCCACTTCTCCCATGTCCTTCATGCCCCAAGGAACACATTCCCTTTCCCTAAATAGGGACCCTTGGGAACTGAGAGCCTAAGTGAAGATGAGTCATTTCTCAAGGTTGATTGAATCACATTGTTCAAGGTTCCCTGGCCCAGGGTTAGGCATTCCTCTGTAAGGGTTATACCCTGACTCCCAGGACTAGCTTGGCTAACAGCTCGTTTCTTGTTTAACTCCACATGAAACACTGGGCTTGTTGCGAGTAATCAGCAGTGCAAACTTAGATGGCACTGGTGGTTAAGAACATGACATGGCTTTGTCATGCCTTGCTCCTCTAAATTAACCCAGTGTTATGAAACACTGAACCACTGGTGCTCAGGGAATACTCAATCTAGATGCAGATTTCCCAGGTTCTGGTGAACCATACATCTTCATCTTTTTGGAAATGGAATTCACAACAGACAGCTGGGCCCAAGGGGCTTGGTGGAAGGTACAGCAAGTGATTCACAAGGAGGGCTTCTGACCCACCAGCCCACGGATGGCTGCAGAAGACAAGGCTCCAGAGAGAGGACTGTCCACACAGCATGACACAGCCCTTGCTCTGTTCTCCTTTTCAGGTTTTAATGACCTTGAAGAGCACTGGGAAGAGTCCATTTGACCCTGGGTCAACTCAAAGCTGGGTCTGAGCTGCCAAGCTGGTTCTCGGCATCCCTGACACTGTCTCTCAGGAGTTAATGCATCTCAGGCCCAGAGAGCAACATATATGCCCTTCCACCCAATCTCTTACCCTTTCTCTGCTCCTTTCAAGTCAGCGGACCAGACCACCTTATGAGCAACATTCCAGGAGATTGTGGGGGTTCAGAGTTTGTCCTTTCTCTAGAGAACTCCTGCATAGCCCACTGCCAAGATCCAGCTGAAAGGCAAATGACACGTGGAGAAACTGGGGTGACCGTTTTCTGGGACAATTAATGAAGCCTGGTTGAAAAACTAGTTATCAGGCAAGAAACAGAGAACGCGATCCTTCCTGTGCTTCCTCCCTCTGCTATAACTTGCTGGGAAGGGGAAAAGACTATCTGCTTGGACAACCCTTAAATCGATGCACCTTAATGAACGGAGGATTTAATTCATCAAAGTGACAGCAGCTCTATTTATATCATCTCCTTCAACAGGGCTTAAGGTTGGCCTATGGGGTTTGTCTATCTCTTTCTTTTTTCTTCTCTCTTTTTCTCTCTCCCATCTCTCTCTCTTCCTCCACCTCTCCTCCCTCCTTCTCCTCATCCTTGTCCTCCTCATCCTCTTCCTCCTCCTTCTTTTTCTTTTTCTTCTTCTTCTTCTTCTTCTTCTTCTTCTTCTTCTTCTTCCTTTCATCTTCTTCTTTATCCTCTTCTTCTTCATTTTCTCCTCCTTTCTCTCTCTCTCTCTCTCTCTCTCTCTCTCTCTCTCTCTTTTCTTCCCCACCCTTTTCTAATAGGATCATAGAAAGTACTAAGGAGGAGGGTAATTTCAAGCTAAGAATTGTTCAACCAGCTCCCCAAAGTCTCCTTAGTAGACCTTCTCAGTCCTCCAATTTTCCCTGAAAAAATAGTGCAGGTGGGTTCCAGAGGCAAGGATGGCAGCAGAGTTGCCTTAAGGCCTGGCACTGGAAAGGGGAGCCCTCTGCAGACCACACCTCACATGCCATCCATGGGTCAGACTGCTGCCCCTGGCAACTCTTAAAGAGGCCCTCATCTTATGGATGAGGAAACTAAGACTGAGAGAGAGAGAGAAACACCCATGATTCCACAGCTGACCAGTGCGAGGTCAGAACCAGACCTCCCAAGAATCAGGGCCTTTCCCAGTCACCACTTCAGCTACTTCCTCCGCAGTGTGGCAGCTGCTGGGAAGACGCCTGCCAGCCCCCTGCCATGATTGTCTCCTTTATTTGGATCAAGGCATTCTCTTCTCTAACCACTTTTTATTACAATTCCCTCTGTTAATCATAATTAATGAAATACTATGTGTAAAGCATTAGATGACATGTGTTATCTAAGGTAATCTTCTCAATCTAATAAGGTGAGTATTACTTTTTATTCATATTTGTGAGACGAAGAACTGGACTCAAAGAGATGCAAATACTTGCCCAAACAGAAGATGACTAACTACCACTAAGCCATCCTCTTAGCCACTAGCTATAAGGCTACTTTTAAATTGAAATTACTCCCAAGGGGCATTAAATTAAGCTCTTTACATGTTAGTGGGGATGAACTGAACCGGAACTTTGTGTTCAGAGAGACATTCCCCAGCCCAGAGTGCTCCGACACTGAAGGGAAGAGAGAAGACTCACTCCTCCTTTCTCCGGTTTGCTTCAGGCTCATGCTCTGTCCCCGCAGAGTGGATTCCAAGGGGCAGCATTCCGAGGAAGGCCAGCGTTCATGAGCTAGCCATGCCGCCATGCTGGGAAGCTGCAGGTGTCCACCAGTAACCGTACAGTCCGCAGAACGTTCTGGAAAACTTCTACTTCCACCTCTTGCCCCCAGTATAAAATTCTACAAGGGTCTGCCCCAGTCTTGATAGGCCCCTATGTGATAACTGTCATTAATTGAGTCTATCAGAAGCCAGAGAAGGGTGTGGGAGAAGGAAAAAAAATAATGGATGCCGGCCCCTCCTACCCTAGCCATTAGTTATTCACTGCAGAATCAAAGCCCAAAGATCAGCCCCTTTCCCAGAAACGAGGGAAGTGGGGGTTGGGGGGACCTAAAACAAAACGCCAGAAGGCTCATGGGTAGGAGACTGCGCCTTTTTTCTAAGTTGGGTAGCACTCACACCCCATCAGTCAGCACCAGATGAAAGAGCTATAAAACCAACACAGCGCCTGAGACTGTATGAAAATATATATCCTCACGTGTCAGGATACCTGGCGTGCCTTTAACCTCAACTTCAGATGAACCAACACGCCTCGGAGCACATTTATATGCAAAGGCATATAATATGTCCCCTGTATCTAATTATCTGTCAACCTGAGGCAGTTTGTTTTCCAAATCGGCCTCTCGGCTGTGACTTTACGAGGTCATAAAGAAAACGATGCCACTCTGCACTGAAACGCAAGGAGAGCCTGGATCAACAAATTATCCTCCTTAATGGTGCCTCTCAGCCTGGAGACCGGCCCGGCAGAAAGACAGGGACACAGTCCTGTTCCTTACTCTCTTTCTTCTGCATGAGGGAATCCTATGAAGGCCGAATGCGCCAAGGAGGGGCTACCCGAGGGGCACAGGGCGAGGCCACGGGGCATCATTCCCTCCTCCTACTAAGCTCTCCTCGGCTTGGTAGCTCTTCACGTGCAGGTCCGGCTGCAAAGCTGTTAGCCTGGACGCCGCAGAAAAGGTGGTCAAACGGAGGCTTCTTTCTGCCTTCCTCAGTACCACCCCCGGCCTGGCCTTCCTGGGTCATTCTGCTAGATTTCCAAGGATCCTTGTGTCCACGGGGAAAGTTATAATCCACTCAGTATGAGACAATCCCGGCCTGCACGACCCTAATTACAAGACTCTGGGTCCACGGGAAAGGTGGTTGGAAGATATTTTGTTCCACTGTGGCATCATGGAGAAGATGGGGTGGGTGCCTTTTAAACTTTAAGGAAGAGGAGAAAATTCGTTCTCCCCAAACAGGGAAGGTAGGTGGCAGCAGCAGGAACGCTATTGTGCTGAGTCGCTGGCTGAGACCATCTCTCTGCTGCCAAGCTCAGCACCACACGTGTGCACAGCACACACACACACACACACACACAGCAGAGGGACGGGGCCGGCACACAGTCTTCAGTTCCTATTAGTTCTCCTCTGATCTTCAGCAGATTAATTAGGAAGTTTGTCAGGAACCAGCCGTGAACTCCAGCCGCTCCTCTCTGGGAGTGGTAACAATGCCAGCAGAATCCAAGCGGCAGGAATTCCTGCACCTACGCTGCTCCTATGATTAATGGTAGAAAGGAAGAAAAAAAGAGGGGTCAACAGCTGAGTGCGAAGCAAGTTGCTAGACAGGGAGTAATTAAGATACTTGGGTAAATATGATTAATAAGCTCAAACTGGCAGGGTGTGCAGTAAACAAGGACTAACCAGATGGTCCCCTCCTTTCTGACAAGGCTGGGCACTTGGAAACGGGGGGGGGGGGGGGGGGGACCAAAGAGGGAGGGAACAGGAGGGCCACTTGAAAGGCCTGACTGAAACTTGACTTTCTCTCACTGACCCCATCTAGAAGGCAGGTGAGATCCCTGGGGAGGGATTAGGGAGGTGGCTTGGAGACTCCCTGATCCTCTTATCAGCGGCACCAGACAAATTGCTGGTGTAAAAGGATTCCTGCTCAGACATCAAGGCCGAGTTTCTGAAGCCAGTCCACCCTGTGCACACAAGTTCTCGGTGTGTGTGTCTCTCTCCCTCTCTCTCATTCAGCTGCTCGCTCCAAGGTCAAACAAGCCACATAGCGCACGGGTTAGTTCCTGTATTTGCTGGCTCAGACTGCCGTGAGGAAGCACCACACATGGCGTGGCTCAAGCAACAGAAGTGCATTATCTCGTGGTTCTAGAGCCAGAAGTCCAAGATCAAGGTGTCTGCAGGGTCGGTTCCTTCTGAGGCTGCGGTGAGAATCTGCTCCAGCCTCTCCCCGGGCTTCGGTGGCTTGCTGGCCATCTTTGGTGCTCCTCAAATTGTAAAGACATCACCCCACCTCTACCTTCACGTTCACTGTACATGACATTCTCCGTGTGTGTGTGTGTGTGTGTGTGTGTGTGTGTGTGTGTGTGTGTGTCTTTGTACAAATTTCTCTTTTTTATAAGGGCACCACTGGTATAGATTAGGGTCTCCCTTACCGATTTTATCTTAACTAATTATATCTGCAAATACCTTATTTCCAAATAAAGTCATATTCTGAAGTAATGGGGGTTAGGGTTTCAACATATAGATTTTCGGGGAGACAAAAATCAACCCTTAACAGTTTCTGATCAGATTGAAAAGCAAATCAGGAAACAAATTCTTACTCAAAAGAGACCTGAGCCGAGAAATTATTTGCTGCCACAGCACTGTTTGGAAGGCGGACATGGCATGCACTCCCATTTCTCAGCCCACTGTCTGCTAAAATAGTAATAATAAACTTCCTTCAAGTCCTAAAGAATGCCTCGGGAAGACCATCCCTTTCTGTGCTATGTCAGAGAGACAGTCTAATGCCTCCAAAGCTGCAGGTGAGGAAGAGCCCCGGCTGGGTGACCCAGCAGTCCTGGTTCCTGGGAAGTATCTGCAGGTGCAGAAGAATAGGCTCGAGAGATTTGCCCTCACATAGAGAAAGGTGCCCAGACACCTTCGCCTACAGGTCTGGGAAGCTATGGAGTGCCCAAGTGAAGGACAGGCACCACAGGGCAGCTGGAAGCACTGCCGGATGAGTCCCTAGACCCAGGGGCTGACGGTCTGAGTTCCTGTACCTGTTTCCTGTGGCCTTTGTAACAAATTCCCACCAACTTGGTGTGTTAGAACAACAGGGACTCGTTCTCTCAACGTTCTGGTGGTCAGAAGTCCAAAATCTGCATCACGGGGCTGAACCCAGATGCCAGTAGGGCCGTGCTGCCCCAGAGTTCTCGGGGCGAACCCCTTTCCTGCCTGTTTTCTCCCGGCAGCCCAGGACATGCTCTGGTTTGTGACCACATCAATTCAAGCCTCAAGGCCAGGTCTTCAAATACCTCTCTGCCATTATCACATCTCCTGCTCCTCTGTGTGTAAAACCTCCCCGGCCTCCCTTTTATAAGGACACGTGTGATTTCATTTAGGACCCATCCAGGTAATCCAGGAGACTCTCCCCGTCTCAGAGCCTCAATCACATCTGCAAAGATCTCCCCCCGCCCACATTATAAGGCGACTATCACAGGTTTCAGGGATTACAAAGTGGTTGTTTTTGGAGGCTGTTTTCCAGCCTACCTCAATTCTCAGAGGATTTGCATTTTCTTATCACTTCTTCTATCGGCCTGTGTATAGCCAGAAGGCCTGGTCTTTGCCTTTCCTGCACACGAGGAAAAGCAGCCATGCACAGCAAAGAGCAGCACTCCACAAAAAGCTAAAAATCAGGCTTAGGTGAGGACTCACTAGGTACTTGATCTGTCCTATAAATCCATTCCCTTCCTTTTACATATCACAGATCTATTTTAAAATGTACGTTTAAAGGGAGCATTAGAAATGATAGGATTGTTGTCAACCTTTTATTTGGCAAAGTAAGAACCTTAAACAAAAACCTACCATATACAGTAGTTCCATTCATAAAGGAAAATATCTTAATTTTAATAAACAAAGTGAGAAAGACATATCTCAGGACAAAGCACAGTCCTTAAGAAAAAGAGCTGTGGGCCACTTTATACCTTCAATGCCCCCATGTTGTTCTCTTTTTTCATTGTGCCCAAGGCCATAACAATTCATTAAGGACCTACCATTGGGGGAAAAAAAATCTTCCTTGGGACCAGAGATTTACTTTCAGCAATAACTTAGTTGGGCTTCTCCTGGGTGAAAAGCACCCAGGGACCAAGATGTTAACCACGCAGGGACCAAGGAGATGGAAAAAAGAGAGACCTTGTTATCACCTCCCCGGCCCATCAGAAATATTCTCCAGCCCCAGAGGCAAGTGGGCACTGACCAAATCAGGCGCAACCAGACGACAGGGCAACCAGCCTCCTTGCCCACCTTGGACAATTGTCACTCAATTGGGGCTCAGCAAACAGCCTCGTATCACTTTCTGTCCTGTGGCTGGGAATTTTCCCGTGTAAAGAGATGTTTGAACAAAGGAGTATGATACTCCAACTGGTGGACCATTGCCTGGTTCCTTTTCCTCTCTCCCCCTGAAAACAAAGTGAAGTAGGTATAGATCAAAACTGCCCAAGCTCAGCACAAAATAGCACTGTGGTAAAGACTGTCTGCTGAGACCCTTCCCCAACCTCCCAGTGAATCAGTCTCCACCCCTTCCTCGCTTAACCCTCTTCTCTCTGGAAGGGTGGGAAATTCTGTTCCCAATCCCAAACCTGAACTGTGAGCGTGTGCGGAAGTAGCTCAGCAGACAACTAATTGTGCCCTGTGATGGCACCACAGGATGTGCTTCTTCTTTCCCTAGGACATTAGCACTTTGCAGAACAGGGTTTTATTTCCAACATCTTATTTACTCTCCTCCTGGTTTCTCATTTGTAACAAAAGAGTCAGGATAAGAGAGATGAGATCAAGTGCTACCTGTACCAAATCTGAACCGATATAACCACACAAAACACAAAGCATCACCTCGCCATCTCTTACAGAGTGGCCAGCTCAAGGCTGCTCGTGTCTCCTGACTACATAACTCCCCAGGCAAACTTCTTGCCACAAAGAACACGAGCCGGGCAGAGGCCACTGTGAGCAGGGATGCCGAGATGGTCTGGCTAGCCACTTCATCCTTTGGAGCAAGAGGACCAAAGGTCCACCAGCTTCATGAAAATGGAAAATTTTTAAAACAGAGAAACAAGCATAAGAGAATCAACTCAACAAGTATATGAGCAGCTGAGGTGTACCAGGCCTCCTCGACATGTGGGGGACGTAGGGAGACAAGGCATAGTTTCTGTCCTCAGGCAGAAGGGACAGCACAGCTGCACACAAATACCTTGTAAAATGGCTGTGATCACTGTGTAGAGAGAACTGTGTGAGGGAGTCGTCCTTCGTTGGATTCCCTGAGAAGTGGACCCTGAAGTAAAAATTCAATTTCAAGTACGGTGGTTGACCCTTGAGCAACTCAGGGGTTAGAAACACTGACCCTCCCCCCCCCCAGTCAAAAATCTATATAACTCTGGGCTCTTCCAAAACTTAATATTTATAGCAGGGGTCCCCAAACTTTTTACACAGGGGGCCAGTTCACTGTCCCTCAGACTGTTGGAGGGCCGAACTATAAAAAAAACTATGAACAAATCCCTATGCACACTGCACATATCTTATTTTAAAGTAAAAAAAATAAAACGGGAACAAATACAATATTTAAAATAAAGAACAAGTACATTTAAATCAATAAACTGACCAGTATTTCAATGGGAAGTATAGGCCTACTTTTGGCTAATGAGATGGTCAATGTCCAGTTCCATATTTGTCACTGCTAGCCGTAACAAGTGATATGACGCACTTCCAGAGCCGTGACGAGTGCGTCCCGTGTCACCAGAAGTAGTACTGTACGTGAGCGATGCCACGCTTTGCGGTCCTCTCACTGACCACCAATGAAAGAGTGACCACTTCCGGAAGTGCGGAGGGGGCTGGATAAATGGCCTCAGGGGGCCACATGCGGCCTGCGGGCCGTAGTTTGGGGACCCCTGATTTATAGCCTACTCTTGACTATAAGCCTTTCTGATGACATAGTGGATTAACACATATATGGTGTCTGTTATATGTGTTGTATGCTGTTTTCTTACAATAAAGTTAGCTAGAGAAAAGAAAATGTTGTGAAGAATCTCATAAGGAAAAATATATTTACAGTGTATATTGAATAATCCGCACATAAGTGGATCCACATAGTTCAAACCCACGTTGTTCAAGGGTCACTTGTACATTAATAGGGGACAGGGCAGGAGAACAGAGAAAAGACTGGCAGGAGAGTGGGGAAATGATAACAGAGAAGAAAGGAACCCTTAAAGTGGGCATTAATCAGATACTATTGTGGACAAGAGGAGCTTAATTCCACAGAAGACCCCTAGGAGCTCCTGTGAACACATGTCCCAGAATTGTCCTGCCCGAGGGGTAAGGAATTAGGGTATTTATTTGCCTGCCATCGGTTATTAGTAGAAGCTGCTCTGGAGACAGAACTCTGGACATTTCTGACCCGCCCTGCACTCAGGCAGAGCAGACAAAGAAAGACCAGAAAGGAGGAATTACAGGAGCTGACAGTGAGAAGTCAGGCTGGCAGGCCCAAACATGGCAAATGCACAGCAGAGGGGGGTGGGGCGCTGAGAGCAGCTCTACAGACCCGACCCGTGAGCTCTGGCCCCCAGTGCAGGAGGCAGCCAGGGAAAGGTACAAAGGAGAGTGAACAGGTAAGCTGGTCTGGGAAGATGAGTGGGAGACTGCTGAGCAGAGATGAGTGGAGGGAGTCAGCGAGGTAGGGCACTCACTCCAAAGTGAGGGGGAAGCATAAACAAAGAAACAGCCTGAAAGCGGTATAGGTTTGTGGCTGTTGTGTGGACGGGAGGTCCAGACAGGCAGCTGGAGAGGCCTGGGAGGAGGCAGTCTGTGAACAGCCTGCATCCACGTCAACAAGGTTGGCATTTCTCACAGACAAACAGAGAGCCATTGGTGGCTTAAAAATAAGGGAGTGACATAGACTCAAAGGCTTAGTGGGCTTGCTGGTCCCGTGCTAGGCAATTCATGCCATGCGTCTACTTCTAGAAGGCAAAGCCAGGGCCGACTATGTCCCCTCCAGTGCCCCGTACATTAGGGGAAAAGTCGACATCCACCTACGTCTTGAGTGCATTGAGCTAGCATGTGGGCTTGGTAGCACTAATGAAACTAACTCCTCATAAAACAAACAGCTGAGAGAAGCAATTAAATAAATGAAAATAAAAAGAATTTGCCAACATGATGGCATGGTTCTGTTCATATGGGACGCGACATTCCTTGGAAACAATAAGCTCTTGTTTCAAGGACGCCTGGAGCAGCCCCCACAGGGGTACTTGCAGGACCAGGGAGAGAAGTGTGTGCCTTCTCTGTCTATAGTCACCGCACCCTGGAACTGAAGAACCTGGCCGCAGCATCCCTTGCTCCTGGATCCCAATCCCATCCGAGCTTTGCAGGGGGCAGTTGCACCAGGACAAAGATTTCCGACTATTATTTTGCAAAAGTTTGTTCTTTGCATCTCACATATCATCATAACCACTTGAGTAAGGGAAAGAAAAAGTAATCGGACTTGCCCAATGTTCCCGTGGGCTCATTCTCATTCATTCCAGCCAAGCAGTGGAGACTCGTGGTGTGTATCCTAGATTTAGTTCAATTTGCTCCACAATAGTCAGTCAGCGAGGGAGAAGACCCTCACAATGGCTACCACGAAGTTTTAGGAGATACTACCACTTTCAAAATATAAATGAGCAAATGAAGTTATCAAAGATGGATTCTTGCCCTGAGGGCTTCCCTACAAAGGTATGGTGGTCAGGGGACCTCCGGGATGGCCCGAAGGAGCCCACCCTCAGTATGCATGCCCTTGTAAACCTTGTGTCCTTGAGTGTAGAAAGAACTCCCTTCCAATGAAACTTCCAATGAACAGAATACAACAAAAGTGATGGGATGTTCCTTCAGAGGTTACCCTCCCAGAGGCTGAGACATCTGGCTCCTTCACACTCTCCTTTTCCCTCACTCAGCTGAAGCAGACTTCTGTGTCATGAGCTGCTTTGTAGAAAGTCCCACAACAAGGAACCGCCAGCAGCCACGAGGAACGGAGGCCCACGAGGAACCGAGTTCCCAAAAACCATCTGATGATCTTAGAAGTAGATCCACCCCCAGCTGAGGATAGGAGGACTGTGGTCGCAGTCCACACCTTAACTGCAGCTTCATGAGAGACTAAGAAGCAGAGTGCCCAGCCAAGTGATGCTCTAATTCCCGACCCACAGAAACTGTGAGATAATAACTGTTTTAAGTTGCTATGTGTTGGGGTAACTTCTTACACTGCAAAGGTAACTAATATACCTTTCGTCCGCGTCTTAGTGGACGAAACAGTGAAGGGAGATACAGCCGCACTCAAAAAGCTAAGACCAAGGGGAAGTCCCAACTTCTGCTATTGGTGTTACATGCCCAGCAGGGGTGGCCCATCCCCATCCCCAGCCACGCTTCTGTAGACCTTAAAGCAGAAATGCTGAAACAGCTCCCTGCCCCCGAAATGCTCACACTGATGGATTTGTTGACTTACGCTGAAATTCCACAATTACCCTTTCCTTTCCCCCGAGGTTCTTTCTTTTAACATACACTAAAACTTGGAGTCTGGAAACACAAAACCAAGTTCCAGATCCTTACTTAAATAATTGTGCAATTTCTGCGGAGTCATTTATGCATCCCTCCAACTGGATATATGAAACAAAAACATGAATTCTGAAAAGTGACTTAACTTTTTTGAGACCTATATTTCATTTTAAAATAGGAATAAATAGTGCCTGCTTTATATAACTCGTGGAGTTGTTGAGATGATTAAATGTGGTCATGTGGGTAAAAGCCGTTTTTAAAGTATAAAAAGCTCTGGGAATCTCCCATATGGGACACACTGTAAATGGTCATTAAACTGTGATACTTTAGTACAATGGGCTCTCATAAGACTTTTTCCTGGAAGCCGGCTTTTAGGGCGAGAGAAGAAGTGGAGGAAAGCAACAGCTACCTGGGTTGGAGCGGGGAACAGAAAGACCAGATCCCTCACTTCACAACTCTTAAAGATTCAGTCCCAAAGAAGTGAGAGTGTGGTAACTGACTTCCAAATGGCCTCTCTGGGGCCCTGCCTTGGTGGCTTTGCAACAGTCCAGGCCCGGGCGTGCTTTTCCCTTCACTAGCATTTACTGAGCACCAACAACCTGACAGGCCCTGTCCTCACTCCATCCTGTGCGCTGGCTGATGTAACCTTCCCCACAGCCTGTGAGGTAGGAGCCATTACTGTTCCTCCTTCCCTGAGGCTGAACACTGGCCAGGGTCACACAGCAAGTCCATGACAGAGCAGGGACGCCAGCCTGCCAACCAGGGCTTAAACCACGTTCTGAGCGATGTTTTTCCCTGTGCTCCGTCCTGCGCCTTCCAGGAGAGCCTCTGCCTCCCCGCTCCTCCTTTGTGTCCATCTTCCTGCAGAACATGCGGTGACACTTCTCACAAAGAGCCACATATACAAATCAATCGCAATCAGCTGTATTTCTCTCCTGATGTTAAAAGACTCATAAAGGAAAATGCACTTGTTTCAAACACGCTTTTCTGACACTAAATCAACTCTCCACCGTTGGTGGAATTTCTGCACAAATTGAGCGGGGCCCTCACGAGACCGGGGTTTACCAGCATAAATCCCAGGTTTGCAGAGGCCGTCTCGTTGTATTCATAGAAAGAGCTGATCTGGCAGCTGAGCTTTCTGAGGGTCGGTGGCAACTTCTTGACTTCTAGTTCAGGTCAGAAGGACATTTGGCAACTCTCTTTCCAGCGTGTGATGTGGAGACTGACAGGGGTATTATGGCATGGGTGTGCTCAATGCATGCGCTGCTCTCACCCCATCACACATCACCCCTGTACCCCAAGGAAATCTCAATCAGAACTCGCCTTCTAAGGAAACAGCTTCCTAATAATAAATTTCATGAGAATCATGGTTCTCATGGGATACTCATCAAATCTGACCCCAACCATCCTGCTTTGTTAATAGTTGTTAGGCTTGCCATAACCCATAGATTTGTATGACCTCTAATAGCTGCTGATTAACCTTGTTCTTCTGAGCACATCACATAATCTCTCATTGCCTCAGTTTCTCCTGTTTGACTCAGTCTTCTGAATCAGCTTTCTCATTGACACAATGAGGATACTACCATAATGTTTTTTTCTGTTTCATAGAATGGAAATAAAGTGATTTGAAGGGGACTCCAGAAACACCAACCCTTTCCTTTTAACTGTGTAATAATTCTGATCACCAAGTATGAAGTGTGGGGTTTTCCTCACCACCAATCAATTCTGTGACACCAGCTGGGTGTCCTACACTTCAGCTCGATTCTATTGTAATACTGCCTACCTGAAGATAGTGTCAGATGCCATGGGGTGAGGGCCCCTTGTTACCAGACTGCCCCCTCCAGACTTCAGGTGCCAGTCACAAGTCAAAGTTGTCACTTGTGATTCTGACTGAACATCTATAGATTGAAGTTTCCAACAACCCCTTCCTTGGGTTGGATTAATTTGCTAGAGTGGCTTATTTTACTTACTAAATTACCAGTTCATTATACAACTTAGGAACAGCCCGTTGGAAGAGATGCATAGGGTGGGGTATGGGGGAAAAGACCTGGAGCTTCCGTGCCCTGAACTCACCACCCTCCCTGACTGTCCTCATGGTCCCTGACCCAGAAGTTCTCCAAACCTTATCCTTTGGCTTTTAATGGAGGCTTCATTATATAGGCATGATTGATTAAATTGCTGGCCATTGGTGATTGAACTCAACCACCCCTCCCCAGAGGTCAGGGGATGTGACTGAAAGTTTGGATCCTCCAATCATACATATGGTTGGTCCCCTCCCCAACAAACTTTCATCCTGAGGTGTGGTCTAAAAGTCACCTCATCAGCATAACAAAAGACAAATTCTAAGGGTTCCTATGTCAGCAACGGGATGGAAACCAAATACATACTTGTTACAAATCACAGCATTACACGATCCCTACAAAGTCACGGTGATTTTTCTTTTGTACTTTTTGCTCATCCCAACCACTCCATCACTGAGCCAGAAGGCAGGGGAGTGACAGATTTGCATTTAGAACACATGCTGCTAACTAATTTTATTTCCACATGAACATAAACAAGGTGGTGGTAGATATAATGCAATCAGAAGGAAGACACTCAATGTGGTTTATATTTATTTTGTTGTATATAGCGGTTTTATGTTTTATTTAAAAATGAAGATGGATGATGTCGGCAAGAAAGGAAAACTGTTAGGGAATTCAAAAATTGGCCTATATTCATGTTTATTTATTTTTGCACCTCAACTTTCCAAAAAAGAAGTGGCCACCACCACTTTTCCTGGTTTACTGTCAGGAGACGTTCTCCTTGGGCCGGCCCTATTGGTGGCAACATAAAGATCGTTGTCTATAAGGACAGTTGTGATTCAGCATAGTGAGAACAGCAGGCCTGGGATTCAGCCACCAAGCAATTAGCTTGGCCTGCAGGGTTTGGGGGAAGGCTTAGCCCCAAAGGAGAAGTCTGGGAGAGTCCTTTGGGTGATGAGTGGGATTGCTAGTCAGGGAACGTGGGAACAGACATTCAAAGGAGTTAGGATGAACGGAGGGAAAGTGTCTGAAGTACTGGGAGGGGTGAGCTCGGTATGTGGCCACAGCAGAGACCTCTCTCTCTCTCTCTCTCTCTCTCAGGCAACAGTTGACATGGTCAGAGGCACATTTAGAATGTGTGCTCAGACAGCAACGTGGAGTGTAGTTCCAGGCCGTTCTGGAGCCGCTGGCAGTGGTCCAGGAGAGAATCATGGGTGAAGAGCTGGTCCAAGGCCAAGCGCAGGGGAGGACTGGCCGGATTCTAGAGTCTTCAAAGTAGAACCTTTGCTGACCACAGGCTGGATGTTACACCTTCATCGAGAGAACTAAATATTGACTGAGTCTGCATCTTCGTTGCCTCAAAAATGCAAATTCTGTAAAATTCAATGACATACATGATTATTCAACATGTATTGCTGCTGACTGCTCCGATGGAGACAGAGAAGTTTCGTTGAAGCAAACAGGAGTAGAATCAACAATGGATACATAAATAGATCCCTTTATAATGAATTTACTGACCTTCCCATACTTTTAACTTTATCTATTCTATCCAGACTGGCTCTTATTCCTGCAGCACACCACAGAAATGGCTTAGAAAGTTTTAAAATATACTCAGTCAACCATTTGGTCCACATAAAACAAGAGACTGGCCTGATTGGAATTAAATGATTTTCTTTTTAAATCTCTTTTGCTGTTTTTTTCATGGTATTGTGTAGATAGATAATGAAATTATGGCCTTCACCATCCAAGGAGTTATAGCAAAGAGCTCGTACTGCCTTGAAAAATGCTCCAGGAATGGTTATACATGCGGACTGTGGGGCCCCCGGGAACGGCCAAGGCGCTCGCACCGGGTGAGACGCAGGCAGGCAGAAATTGAGGGCAAAATTGCAGCCCATTGGCACAGCACATATTTTTCCAATATAAAAGCAAATGAAGAATCTGTAAATAAATTGACTATATAAAAGTGTCCTTTTATATTACTGCCTCACCTTTCCAAGGGGAAATAACAACAATAACAACAACAACAAAAAAAAAAAGCTTCTTTTCATAGCCATGGTATAAAAATATCATTTCTTCTGGGTAATTTTACAGTACCAACAGCAGTCCACACTATTTAAAATACACACGCGGCCCCACATCCAGGCTCCTTGCACAAATGACTGAATAACTAGCACCGGCCCCACTGCAGAAGCAGCTGCCACGTAATTACAACCTCTCATCACACGTGTGGGAAAACAAGTTGTGGCGTTTGGGAAAGGTCTGCAAAAATAGGTGTCAGACCTTAACTAATAGTGATTGTCCTTCCATTCTACTGTAATTTATATTTAATTCACACATTTCATTTCCATTTAAAATATGATTACAGTGTTTTGAAGCACATCTCACCTGTCCCCTTGAATTACAGGGAAATGAAAATAACAGGGAGCAGCAGGCACCAGGAAGGCTGTGAGAGCCCTGGGCTGCAGGGTCGCCAGCTCGCACCTCTCCGAGGTCAGAGGGGACAACAGGGGAGCGATGGGGTGGGGGCTGTGGAGGAGAGGAGCCAGGGACCGGGCTGGGGGAGAAGGAGGGAGAGGGTGGGAGAAGTGGGTGAGAGGGCTCAGGGTGGAGAGGGCTGGAGCCCATTGAGGGGACAGAGATTTGGTCTTCTTAGGGCTCCAGTGCGCTTGCTTTATCAATTCATTATTTCCTGGCAGAGTGCCCACTTTTTATTTCATTCATTTCAGGTTCATGACATAATCCTAAAACATGCAGCAGGAAACAGGTGCCTGTTAACTCTGAGGTCTGGTTTTCTCACTCTGGAGGCGTCGGAAAGAAGAAAGGGGAGGGGGAGGCAAAGGCTGCAAGATTGGGACACAGGGAAGCCAGGCAGCCTACTGGATACACGACACCCCTCAGTCCACGCCCCCTTCAGCCCACGTCCCCTTCCCACCTCTGTCCTGCACCTGGGGCTCTGCAGCTGTTGGCAGGGGGTGAAAATGTGTCCCTGTGCTCCAGGTCAGAGGAGCAATTTATATAACAAGACTCATTAAGAATTCAGTGACCAAGCTGCTCCAGGTGTGGCAGAAGATGGGCTTGCCTTATAATGAGTTCCAGCCAGCGGCCCCCGGATTCACATCGAGATTTCGTTGCCTGCTCAGAGGCAGAAGAGTCCTTGTTCATTTATAACCATCCCCAGATGCTGCTGTAGAAACCGTGGGAAAGTCCATGCACATATCAGTAGACTAAAAAAAAAAACAAAACCCAAACCAACCGTATTTATAGAGCACCTATTGTCTAAGTACCAAGCTAAGCAACAATGATTTTAAATCCACTCTCTTCAAACTTCCCAGTCCCCACACCTGCTCTTTCATTTACTTCTTATATCCCGGAAAAATTAAACACCAGAATAGAACTCCCTGCATTCTATCACTAGCATAGAACCTATTCGTACTTTACCCTATCTTCCTTCCCTTCCAGTACGACAGCGTAGGGTCCAGTACGACTGAGCCTAGTCCTTGTATTTGGGCTTTGCCTGTCATGCTCTCCCACCTTGCCTTTTTTCCATATTCATTCTGTTTATCCCTTCCTTTCTGGTATATTCAATCTCCTCTTGAATTGAACCATTCCCAATGGCTTGAAAACATACACCAGTCTTTCAAATTAAAGAGAGAAAGTTCTTCAACCCCTCACCTCTATCCAGCTTTGAACCAGTCACTCTCCTGCAATTCAAAGCAAACTTCTCAAAGTGTTATCTCTACTGGACAGAGCTGGTTTGTTGCCCAACAAATGTCACACCCCTCTTCTTATTGCAGAGAGATGATCGCTGCCCAGGCAGAAACTTTATTTCCAGATTCCCTTGTATCTAGGTCTGGCCATGTTATTAGTTCTACCAATGAAGTGGGATTAAAAACAAAATTGTGTATAACTTCTAGGTGAAAGCTTTAAGAAATAGCCTTCTCCATACTGCTTCTCCTTTGACCAGTTAGATACGGACAACTGCAATGAGGAGGTCCCACTAGGCGTTGATGCAACCAAAAAAGGAAGGAGGGCCCTGGCCGGTTGGCTCAGTGGTAGAGCGTCGGCCTGGCATGCAGAAGTCCCAGGTTCAATTCCCGGCCAGGGCACACAGGAGAAGCGCCCATCTGCTTCTCCACCCCTCACCCTCTCCTTCCTCTCTGTCTCTCTCTTCCCCTCCCGCAGCCAAGGCTCCACTGGAGCAAAGATGGCCCAGGCGCTGGGGATGGCTCCTTGGCCTCTGCCCCAGGTGCTAGAGTGGCTCTGGTCACAACAGAGCGATGCCCCGGAGGGGCAGAGCATTGCCCCCTGGTGGGCAGAGCATCGCCCCCTGGTGGGCGTGCCAGGTGGATCCTGGTCGGGCGCATGCGGGAGTCTGTCTGATTGTCTCTCCCCGTTTCCAGCTTCAGAAAAATACAAAAAAAAAAAAAAAAAAGGAAGGAGGCTGGTTCCCTGGGTCATATCATGAAGAAAAGCTGCCCGGTGGCCAGGAATATCAGGATCACAACTGTTTATAAGTGCAACATATTAACTTCTATTTAGTGAAGGTGCTGAAATTTTGGTACTTATTGCCATAGCTAGCATTGCTTTAACCAATAAACTCATCTACCACTCATTCCTCAGTCCACTACAATATATACTGCTCACAAAGAACAAGGGGTATTTCAAAATGAACATGAAGCTATGAAATATCCCCTAATTTTTGTGAGCAGTATATTATCCAATCTGTTTCTTAGAAATAGATGTCTGTGGAACCACCAATGGTTTCCAGGTTACTGAATTCAGTGGTCACTATTTAGTTTAACGTTTACCTCACCCCCCACAGTATTTCATAGAGTTGTATGTTCTTCTTTTCTTTTCTTTTTAATGTATTGATTTTAGAGAGATGGGGAGAGAAATTTGTTGTTCCACTTATTCATGCATTCATTCGCTAATTCTTGCATGTGCCCTGACCAGGGATTCAACCCACAACCTTGGCATATCAGGCGGATGCTCTAACTAACTGAGCTACCCGGCCAGGGCTCTTCTCTTCTTAAAAAGCTTCCTTTCCTTGGTTTTTGTAACATGAGATAGAAAGTTTCTTTCTGTCTGGCTGGCTGCTCCTCAGTCTCCTGCACAAGCTCAGGTTCTACTACCTAATCTCAGAACTCCAAAAGCTTGACTTCTGCTTTTCACCATATTGAATTAACTGGAGCTGAACTTGCCTACTTACCATAAACAACTAGAAAATTAGAAATGTTGCATTTAGAACTAATTTCAGACATTTGAAAATAGGCAACATATGACTGTGATCCCTGAGAAAATAAAAACAAACAAGGTGAGCCTACAATCACCCTAACTATTGCAATAAGAAAAAGAAGAGCAGAGTATAGTGGTTTCACCAAGTTATTGAGACAGAAATCAAAGTTGAGGAAGAGCAGGTGACTTGAATTTGCAGAGCGGACCATCAGAGAAGAGGGAGCAACATAAAGAAAAGGATCTCCTTGTATCTTTGGCTAGACACTAAGGTGAGGTTCTATAATGCTAGCAAAGAGCTTACAAAAGACAGATATGTTCAAGTTCCAATCAACCAGACTAGTTAGACCTTGCTGAACACTCAGGAAACTCAGTAGAAGCTCCAAAAAGGTCACATCAAATAAGAAAAAATACATCACTAGCTTTAGAGTAAAGGCTACTATAAACCTAACTTTATGAAGCTTAAAAGCTTTAATGGATTGAGGGGATCCATATGGAATTTAACTGCAAGCCAAGATAAACTTTACACTCTATAAATGAAAACAGCAAAATCCAAACACTGACATTGCATTCTAAATGTTCAGCATCCAATCAAGAATTATTATGCAAGAAAAAATATTCAGGAGAAAAATTAGAACATAGAAACAGATCTAGAAATACAAAGATGATAGAACAGGCTAACAAAGATCTTTAAATAGCTGTACAAACATGTACAAAACTATTAAGACTTTAAAGAAGGGTATGAAATGAATGAAGACAGAAGGAAATATTTTAAAAAGAACTAAATGTAACTTGTAGAAATGAAAAACATAATATCTTTAATAAAAGTTTTACTAAAATTAGACACTGAAGAAGAAAAGACTGGTGAACTAAGAAAACAAACAAAAAAAATAGCAATAAAGCCTTGGCCAGGTAGCTTAGCTGGTTGGAGCATCATCTCAATACATCAAGGTTTCAGGTTCAATCCCCAGTCAGGGCACATATAAGAATCAACAAATGAATGCATAAATGGGTAGAAGAGCAAACCAATGTTTATCTTTCTCTCTCTCTTTCTCTTTTCCTCTCTTACTCTTTAAAAAAATCAATAAATAAAAAAATAGCAATAAAAATTATTTAAACTAAAGGATAGATAAAGAAGAAAAAAGGCTGGAAAAAAGTGAACAGATTCTCAATGATCTTATGAACAATGTCAGGCAGTCACTAGAGTCCCAGAGGATGTGGAGAATAGAGGAAAAAGAAAAAAAGCTTTTGAAGAAATAATGGTTAATGGTCAAATGTTTTCAAAAAAATTTTTAAAGATTTTATTTTTTGATTTTACAGAGAGAGGGGCTGGGGATAGGGAGTGAGAAGTATCAACTCATAGTTGCTTCAGTTTAATTGTTCATTGATTGCTTGTATGTGCCTTGACCAGGGTGCTGAACCTGTTACCTCAGTATTCCAGGTCAGTGCTTTATCTACTGTGCCACCACAGGCCAGGCAAATTTTTTTCAAATTTAATGAAAGTTATGAACTTACAAATCCAAGAAGCTCAATAACACAAAGCAGAATAAACACAAAGAAAACAACACAAAAGTACATCATAATTTAATTAAAAAAAGAAACAGTGCTAAAGGAATGTGGGTAAATATGAAAAATAACCATATAATTTTTTGTAAAAAGGATACAATATTTCAAATTATTAACTATTAATATTAATTTAGCAATGTCACATGACATAAGGTCAATGTTCAAAAATCAATTGCATTTTTATGGTAGCAAGTACAATATGAAAATGAAATTTTAAGAATACCATTTATAAAACCATAAAAATATGAAATAGTTAGGAACAACTAACAAAGTTTGTGTAAACCTTATAAGCTGAAAATTATAAAATATGACTGAAAGAATTAAAGAAGACCTATATCAATGTAGAAATATATTATGTTCATGCATTTGAAGGTTCAATGTTGTTAAGATATTAATTTTTCCTGAAGTTGACCTATAGATACAAAACAATCCCAAACAAAATTGAAGCTAGCTTTTCTCATAGAATTTAACACTGATTTTCAAAGGACCAGAATAACCAAAATGATTGTTCAAAAAAGACAATATTTGAAAGACTTAAAATACCTAATTGCAAGACTTATAAAACTACAGTAATCTAAAGAGTGTGACCTGTAATATATAGAAATTTATATTTATATATATATATATATGCACGCATACACACACACACATACACACACACACACACACACATATAAATAGTACAAAACAGAAAATACAGAAACAGACCTACCCATATATGGTCTATTATGGTCAATTAATCTTTAACACAGATAGAAATATAATTGAATAAGAAAAGGATGGTTCTTTCAATAATGGTGCTGAAACAACTAAATACTTATACTGTATTTTTTAATAAACTTTAACATTTACATCACACCATTCACAAAAATTGTTTCAACATGTGTCATAAACCTAAATGTAAAAGCTGAAACTACAAAACTTCCAGAAAAAAATGTCATCAGTTAGATTTCATCAAAATTAAAAATATCTGTTCTTAGGCAAACACTACTAAAAAATGAAAAATGAAAAGACTACTCACAGATTGGCAGAAAACTTTAGATATGCATGATATATCTGTAAAATATCAATGAAATGATGGACTGAATAATTAAGCAGACATTTAAAGACTTTTAACATGAATAGTTATCAGAGCAATACAAATTAAAGCTACTAATATATACCATCACACACCAAATGAAAAATATAAAATTCAGAAGACTGACAATATCTAGCATTGGCAAGAATATGTGGTAGTTGGAACTTTCATATATTGCTGATGGGAGGATGACGTAATTAATCCCTTTGGCAAACTTTCAGGAGGTTTTTTATAAAATTCACTTTACCCTAGCACTGGGAAACTTCAGTTCTAAGTATTTATCCAAGATAAACAAAATACATCCTCGCACAAAGACTTATATATGACTGTTCATAGGAACTTTTTTACATGATAACAAAACCTGGAAAAAAATACAAATATTTATCAACATTTGAATGGTTTACTCAATTTGTGACATACCTACACAATGGAATTCTAGCAAAAAAAGGGGGGGATAAACCTTTGATAGTTTCAGTAGTATAGATGAAACTAGAAAACATTTTGTTAAGTGAAAATAGCCATACACAAAAGAATACATGATTCCATTTATATGAATTCTAGAATAAGCAAAATTAGAATTTAGTAACAGAAGGCAGATCTGTGATTACTTGGGACTAGCATGGGTGACAGCCATTGGTTGACTTTATATGGAGCACAAGAGAAAATTTTGAGGGTGATGGAAACGTTCTGTCTTGATTATAGTGGTGGGTTACATGGGAGTATATATTTGTCAAACCTCATCACTTAAAAGTAGTGTATTTTATTGTATGTTAATTATACCTTAATAAAGCTAATTTTAAAGTAAAGTAAGCAATTAAATTTTTAAATTAAAAATGCTTAAAAAGTTTTTTAAATGTTTAAAATTCTAAACTTTCTTTATATTTTCAGACTAAAGACCGAATTCTGAATGTGCTTTATGAGATGCTGTGTGGTGTAGCCCCCTCCCCCCTCCAGCCCCCCCTCCCAGATCCCACTGCCCTCTGTTCCCCAGGCATACTTGGCTTTCTTTCACATCTGGAAAAGTCGAGCTCTCTCCAAATGCCGGCTATTTATTACTTTTCTAACCTATATTAATCATAATCCCTGATTCATGATGTACTCTCATTATGGGATATGCATGACATGCTTTAACTACTAAAGTTATGTTGTTTTGTTTTGTTTTTATAATAGCTCTCTTCTCACCTCAGTGCTTCTTTCTAGGCAATCTCACCAACCTTTACAACTTCAGTCACCATCTACATATTCATGACTTCCTTGTACTGTATGTACATCCTTAGCTAACTCACATCCCATCTAAGTTACAGAGCCATTTATCCAGCTGTGTTGTGAGCAAGGAAACATCCCGGAAAGAAGTCACTCACATATGTTTGTGCCTTTCTACAAGGGCAGGTTTATTAGAGTCACATGCAGGTTGCACGCAGAGAGAGGGAGCTTACATGATAGAAGTGAGCAAAGTGAGCATCTAGCCCAAGAAGTCCTGGTCACTAGTGGCATCTGGAGATGGAGAAGTGGATGTTGGTCTCAAGCCAGGTGTCTATAGTGGCATACACATCCCTTTGTGCTTCAAGCATGACCGTGGTACAGCCAGGCTAAAGTGTCCAGTGTTTGGAGCTTTGAGTTCTTGTAGCCCATAAAGGGCAGAGGTCCCACTCCTATGGGTGCCAGACGAAGTTCTTACCAAAGTGTCCAGACCTGTGGTTTGGAGCATTCCAGACCCCTCTCAAGGTACTTCCATTACACGCCCATTACCTTAGCCTTGACATAGCACTTGACAGAATTGTCATGGCTAACAGTGACTCCATATTAGATTGTCAAAGTCTTCAAAAAGTCTGCTCTGCTCTTGCTTATATAAATTGTCCATCTAGGTATATCAAAAACATGCAATGTAGTCAAAACCAAACTCATTTCCTTATTAACTGTTCTCAGTAAATATCCACCATCTATTTACTTCACAAAGAAAATATACATATAAGCATATCATTGACTCTTTCCCTCATGCCCCATATTCAAATCCAACTATATCAATTTAATTTACTAGTGTTCTTTAAATTCATCTCCATATCCCATCATTTCATCTTTTTTGTGTGTGTATGGCAGACAGAGAGAGTCAGAGAGAGGGACAGATAGGGACAGACAGACAGGAAGGGAGAGAGATGAGAAACATCAATTCTTCATCGCAGTTCCTTAGTTGTTCATTGATTGATTTCTCATATGTGCCTTGACCGGGGGGCTACAGCAGACTGAGTGACCCCTTGCTCAAGTCAGTGACCTTGGGCTCAAGTTGGTGAGCTTGCTCAAGCAAGATGAGCAAATGCTCATTCTGGCGACCTCGGGGTCTCAAACCTGGGTCCTCCACATCCCAGTCTGACGCTCTATCCACTGCACCACCGCCTGGTCAGGTATCATTTCATCATAATTCAAGCTACCATTACCTATACCTAGTGTTGATAACAGCCTCCCAATCAGCCTTTCCAACTGTCTCTCAGACTACCACTAATAAAATATCCACAATGCAGCCAGAATGCTATTTTTGAAATATAAATATCATGTCATCATACCACGAAATCCAAAATTATTAACGGAACCAATGCAATCCTACATAGTCCACTCCCTACCTCCCCCTCCGACCTCACGCCCTATTTCTCTCTGCATCCCAGGCACACAGCTTTCTTTCAGTCTCGGAAAAACAGTCCCTTCTCTAAATACAATACCTTTTTTTCTAATCTCAGAGAAACAGAATTGTATCGATTATAATCTTTACTTAATGATGTGCTGTCATAATTGGCCATACATGACTTGGCAGATTATATATATATATATATATATATATATATATATATATATATATATATTTCTAAAAGTAATTTTTACTTGTTCTTGACTTTATCATAATAGAGTCATACTGTCTGTAATTTTGGGACTTGCTTTTTTATGTAATATCATATTACTAAAGATTATCCATATTGTTGCATGTTGTGGTAGTTCATCTCTTGTGACTAATGTACAATATTCCATTGTGTGAATACACCATATATATTATAGAGGTATAATTGACATTATATTATGACATTATAATATAACAGAATATTAGTTTCAGGTGTACAACATAATGATTTATCTATGTATATACAGAAAAATGATCACCACAATAAATCTAGTTAACATCTGTCACCATGCATAGTCACAAAAATTTTTTGTTGTTGTGATGACAACTTTTAAAATCTACTCTCTCAGCAACTGTCAAACATGTAACACCATATTCCTATGGTTGCACTACATGGCATGCCCCTGACTTATTTTATACCTGAGAAGTTTGTACCTTTTGACCCCTTCGCCCGTTTTGCTCACTCCACTCCTCCAGTGACAACCACCACTCTGTCCTCTGTGTCTACAAGCTTGGTTTTCTGTTGTTGCTTCTTTTTATTTCAGATTCCACATATAAGTCTCTCTTTAATCACTGCCGGTCAAATGGTTGTCTGTAGCTCCCTAATCACTAATTACATTGACTACATCTCTATGTTTATTAGCCAAATGTTTACTTCTCTTAAAAAAGTCATTCTGTGTCTTTTGCCCATTTCTTATAATACTTTTTTGTGCTCTTCTTATTGATTTGTAAGAGTCCTTTACATATGCTTCATTTCAGCCTTTTGTTGTTTGTGACTATTATATGTTCTCATGCCCCAGGGCTTCCCGCAAGCTGCCCTGCCAACTGGGATACTCTTCCTTCTTCACCTGGTGAATTCCTGTTCGTCCTTCAGATCTTGTTTCAACTATCCCTTCCACAGAGAAGCCTTCTGTGATTTCTCTGGTTTAATCCAGTGCTAGTATTTTATGCTCTCATAGGGTGAAGTAACACTTCTTCTTAGCAATTCTATAGTTTCAATCTTTGCACATTAGTTTTATGAATTTTTTTAATGTATGCTCCACAAGGGTGAAAACTTGACTATTTTTTGCTTATAGTTTATCTGTTGTGCCTGACACATAATAGGCCCTCAATAAATATTTTTAGAGGAATGAATAAAGGCTGCATTTGCATGCACATAGCAGGCCTTCATTAAGTATTGTTTATCTGAACAAATAAATGCGACATTTGCATGTGTGTCACTCACATCCTCTCCAAATGCAGCGCTGGCCATGCCATTTAACCCTCTCCTCTCCCCCTTCACCCTTCATTCACTGTTTTATCCATATGTCTTACACCCCTATCTCTTCCCTATTTCCTATACGCATTACCAAACCCAAGGAAGGCATTTAGCATCCACGTGCCTGTCCAAAGAACTTTCCACTCCATGGAAGAAAAGAGTAAGATGAAAGAGGGCCAGGTCTGAAAGACGTGAAAGATCCCCCAGAGGGTTCATAACAATGGCTCTCCCACCCAGTCACCAGTTTATAGGGAAACTACTGTCCCTGTGATTCTGTATCTTATTTGCTCATGACAAGTAGGCCATCACACAAAAGGTGTTTGGTTTTATGCCCCAAATGCCTTTGGTTGTATAGAGCCAGCAACCACTTTGGAACGTGGTGATGGCTGAGGCTGGGACTCCAGGAAGGGGCGGGGCAGCTGCGCTGCGCACCTGTTGCACAGCTTCGTTAGGCAGAACTGCTCTTTCGCAGCGCTGAGCTCGGAAAGCCAGACCGTTCCACCAGACACTGATCCAGCAGCAGCCCTGCATCCCAGCCCCTCACACTGGCACGTGCCAGGCTGGCCCTCCAAACAGGCCAGTTAGAGAGACGCCCCGCCCCCGCCCCGCCGCCAAGGCCGGCAGTCTT
The DNA here is from genome assembly GCF_036850765.1 of Saccopteryx bilineata. Lineage (NCBI taxonomy): Eukaryota > Metazoa > Chordata > Mammalia > Chiroptera > Emballonuridae > Saccopteryx > Saccopteryx bilineata. The sequence continues at coordinate 29,076,279 of NC_089495.1, forward strand.
CTGACAGCCTCCTTCCTTTACTACGGACACAGGCACTTCCAAGCTGGCCTGTCTGCAGACTGGGTTTCTTAGATTCTTATTCATTTCTGTCAAGAAAGAAGAAAAATTTCGCGGAGAAAATATCCTTGCATTCTAACCCCACCACCCTGGGGGTCAAGGACTGGCCCTAACTACTGCCTGGTCACAAGGGGGAGAGTGAGCCTCAGGGCAGCGCTGCGGTTTCCCTTTCAGCGGATCGGTAAACGTTCTGGCCATTTTGTTAGTATTATTTCCCCCTTTACGACGATGTACTTGGGTTTAGGTTCTTTTCACTTTGTTTATCCAGTAATCATTACAGCAAGAGCGATGCACCTGTTCCACAGGCCCATTAGACTGAATGGCTTCTCTCCTGAGCGGAGACATGTAGGAAAACTGGCCTTGGCACTCAAAGCACACTGCAGTAGAAGAGAGTGCCTGGTGCCCAGAAGACCGAGCTGTAACCTTGAGCCATAATACCAAGTGGCTGGGGGCTGAGAGAGGGAGGGGGCAGTGCCTGGAAAGAGGCTGAGACTCAGAGAGAGAAGGAACTTGCCCAAGGTCACACTGCCAATTAGTCACAAAGCCGGAGCTACAACCACAGAAAGCTCGTGTCTGGCTCCAAGCCCACACGCTCCCTACCTTGTTATATCTTGAAGCCGCTAGGGAAAGAGAGAAGTGGGGAGGAGGGGGAAGCCTTCACAGCAAAGTCAGAGGTCTGTGTGCCCCCACAAGCCAAAGGCTTTCTTCCTATCTAATCTCCACGTGATAGAGACCCACAGAGGGCTGCTGCTGGAAGCACGTGGGGAGCGATGGCGAGTCCTGCGGGCCATGAAAGGGAAAGAAGAGAATGGGTGTTTTCTCTAACTCATACTTTGAGCTTCCTCCAGCAATAGGTCCCCTTCACGTGGTCTAATTGCTCCTCATCACCTTTCCCTTACACTCGAAAACCCCAAGGACATTCAGATTCTGGGTTGAAAAAGACAAGATCAAATGCCCCCCACTCAGGCCTCCTGCAGTCAAGACGCCCCATGTTGGGGAAGGGAGGAGAGAGGGCCATCAGACGGGCTTGCAGCGTCTTTTGTTTGGAGTGTCAGAGCCACAGCTCAACACAGAAGCTGCTCCTGAGCCCCGGTGACTTACTTTGTCATCTGCTGCCTCTCGTGCAGGTGTGCGTATTTTAGCTGGAGGAGCCCAGGCATGGAAATCGCTCTCCCTGTGCACATATATTATCAGTATTTTTTAACATGTCGCTTTCCAAGCAGGTAATGCATTTTCAGAGACAGTGATCTTTCATCGGGAGATTACAATGATTTGTGTCCTCTGTCTAAATTCTAGCATAAATTTCAGAGCCAGCGAGGCATTGGCTTGTGGCAAGAGCTGCGTTCGGAGATGTGCAGGCTATCTGAGCAGAGCTCAGGCTCGCAGCCATTTGTCCTGATTAGAGGAAGCCTTTGAAATGCTTCCTTGTGCCTCACCGTCTTTATTTTTTTTCTCAAATTGCTCTTCCAGCAGGTCACCTTTGCAGCTGGATGCAAGTTTCAAGTAATGCTTTGCTGGGCTGGTCCCAAACAAAGCATTTCAGCAGTCTGACTGCTGAAACTCCCGCTTCTGCTGAAATAAGCAGTGTGGCTTGGGTCAAGTCATCTAAGCCTCCAGCTTTCGGTTTCCTCATTAGTAAATTGGAAGTGGTAATCCCAACTTCACAGGGTTAATGGGAGGACAAAATAAGAGAGCATAAATGAGAATATCTCTCCCCACAGTACTCAGAAAACTGCAGGTGAACCCCACGCATTCATCGCCAGTCCAGTCCCCACATTCCACACACCTTGAGCCTGTCCTGTGACTGCGCCCTCATTGGGCAGTCATTTCAGTTCTTCTCATTTGTCGCAATAATTGCTCTGAAATTCCCCAAAGCATCTCTAAATAATATGAATATTAAGTCATCTTGCTGTATATACTTTGTTAAAGCTTCCACGTTTAACAAAGCACCATAGACTACATGGCTTAAACAACAGAAATTTATTTTTCACAGTGCTGGAGGCTGGGCATGCAAGATCAAGGTGTCAGCAGGGTCGGTCTCCCGAGGTCTTCTTCAAGGTTTATGTTTGGCCCTCTCTTAGCTCTGTCTTCACATGGTCCTTACTTTGTGTGTGTCATGTCCTAACCTCTTTCTTATTAATGATACCTATCACACTGATCAGCTCCCCCTTCTCAACAGCCTCATTTTAACCTAATGACCTCTTAAAGGATTATTTCCAAATACAGTCACATGCTGAAGCACTGGGGGTGAGGACTGTGACATACGAATTTGGAAGGGGTATGATTCAGCCCAAAACATCATGTCATTAAAAGCACAAATACACAATGTATACGTTTGTTTAACAATGCCTCAAAATCAGACCCAGAGTGATGGGGCCCCCCATCTCCAAAAAATATCAGTGCCTTCCTTCTGTATCATAGCAATGCCTCGTTTTCAGGGCCCTGTCTCAGCCACTACATGCCAGCCCTCAACTGACAAATGGAAGAGCTGAGGGGGATTGGGGAGAGGGATGTACTCAAGGTCACAGAGGTAGTAGTGAGCAGTAGGACCAGGTCTGGAGCCTCAGTGTGTGGCTCCTCCCCTTCTCCAGGGTGTGACTCTGCATTGCCACCTTGAGAAGGTTCTCACCACCTCCAGGAGCTCATGGCAAAGAGAGCAGACAACTGCCATGTCAGATGAGTATGTGCCTTCAGGACAAGCCTGCTGCCTGCGACATGCCACTGGCCTGCTGAGTGGCACTGTCCCTCCCCCTCCCCACTGCATCCAGCACAGCCCTGTGCACCATTGGAGCAGTGAATGCTGTCCACCACCTTGCCCACGCAGGGCAATTGTGCTGACGCAGGGCGCCGGCCTGATGCCAGGCCCAGAGGAACCATCTCCCTGGTCTTGTTTTGGTTTTCCTTGTTTGTTCATTTGTTTGTTTGTTTTAATAGAAGATTCTTTGTTCCCAGCCCTTTCTGCTGCAGAGATTGCAATGGGCCAGTAAGTATAAGAGAATAATTGTGTTCCTCAGGCAAGCACAGGAAGAGGGAAATTTGACTGGTGACATCAACAAACATAGAGTTAGGGCTGTGAAAATTCACAGCCAACAGTGGCCCTCTTGACAAAGCTTGGAGAAAGAAGGAGTAAACAAGGCACTGAAGCCTGACCAGGTGTGGCGCAGTGGATAGAGCGTCAGACTGAGATGCGGAAGGACCCAGGTTCGAGACCCCAAGGTCACCAGCTTGAGCACGGGCTCATCTGGCTTGAGCAAAAAGCTCACCAGCTTGGACCCAAGGTTGCTGGCTCTAGCAAGGGGTTACTCGGTCTGCTGAAGGCCCACGGTCAAGGCACATATGAGAAAGCAATCAATGAACAACTAAGAAGTCACAACACGCAACGAAAAACTAATGATTGATGCTTCTCATCTCTCTCCATTCCTGTCTGTTTGTCCCTGTCTATCTCTGCCTCTATAAAAAAAAAAAAAAAAAAAAAAAAAAACAAGGCACTGAAAACCTCGGTTACCATACTTCTGTGCCCAGAAATGACTTTGGATTTAAGCCACCTGGTTGCAGAGACAATAGCCAACTTTCTTTTCAATCCAAATAAATAGATTAATCAATGAATGAATGAATAAAGATATATGTATATCTCCCCATAGTGGCAGTATTTACTCTTCTCCATAAATCTCCAAATTCCTTAACTCTTTTTATTTACCAGAGTGGGTGAATGTTCTGGGGAGGACACGTACTTTTTTAAATGGACTTCCTGTAGTTCAAGTGGGAAGCAGCAGAGTGAAGTGGGAGAAGACGCAGGTTCAAGACCAGTTCTGCCACTGACACCCTGCCATTGGCCAAGCCTCTCGAGATCAGAGTGTCAGCTTCCTCAGAGAGGCTGAGAAGCCGCCTGATAGAATTTAGAAAAGCATAAGCTTTAGGGTCAGACAGGCCTTGGTCCAAATCTCTTAGTGGATATGTGACCTTGACCCCATTGCTTAGCTTCTCAAAGTGGACCTCTCCATCAGTGTAAAAAAACAAAAAACCAAAAGCTGAAAGTGACTGCCTGTCAAAGGTGCTGGGCAGGGTTTGTCCACCCCCTCCTTGGCATAGCCTTACCGTAAGACAGAGCACTGGTGACAACTGGAAGACAGTTGGTGGGCTTCCTGTGTTCTGGTGCCACCACAACCATCACCCAGCTGACTCGTTCGCCAAGTGGCAAAGCCCCAGTCTTCTCACCTCTCCTCCTTCCTCCCTCCTCCAGGGCAGAAGGACGACTACCATACAAGGAAAACAACTCAGAGCCCCATGACCCCTGTGAAGCCAGAGAGCACGGTGAGAAAGAAGCCTGCTCCGTGGTACTCTCTCCAGGGCTGGACTTGGCCAATAACAGCAGCATCCCATCCACCACCTTGTGGACTCACAGCTCAGCCCTCCTCAGCCTACAATCGTGGAGGCCCAGGGTCTCCAAAAGCAATTTGGCCTCCTGAATGTTCTCTCAGGGCCCATCAGCACGATGCTGGATGGGGCTAGACAGGAGTCCAGGGTAGGAAAGAGACTGCAGAGAGGGAGCATTGAAAGGTCGCTTGAATTGAGAAGGGTTCAACTTGCACTGCAATGGGCCCCAAAGCCTCAGCCAGAAAAGTATTCAAACAGCGGGAAGCCAGTGTCTGGTCAGAAGCAGGACTTCAGAAGTGTTTGATAATTGAATAAATACATGCCCAGCCTGCAAACCACATCTAGGAGTTGCCCCAGTTGGATCACTCACTCTCTCCCCTAGTTCACTGTAGTTCTTTGTACCTCTCCTGCCACAACCTGAGTCGTTCATTCATGCCAAAATCACATGCATTGTCATTCATTCTGATTCTTCAGTCAACTGAAGTACCTTGAGGGCAAAGACTGTCTAATTCCTGAGATTTGGAACTCACAGAGAAATTGCTCAGTAACTGCTAATTTACTTAAAGATAATACATGGCCCTCACCAGTGGCTCACTGGATAGAGCATCGACCTGGCATATGGATATCCTAGGTTCGATTCCCACTCAGGGCACACAGAAGAAGCAACCATCTGCATCTCCCCTACTCTATCTCCCCTTTCTCTCCCTCTTCCCCTCCAACAGCCAGTGGCTTGATTGGTTTGAATGTGACCCCAGGCATTGAGGATAGCTCAGCTGGTCAGAATGGATCAGCCTCAGGCACTAAAAATAGCTCGGTACTTGAACATTGGCCCCAGATGGGGTTGCCAGGTAGATCCTTGTTAAGGTGCATGTGGGAGTCTGCCTCACTATCTCCCCTCCTCTCACCTAAAAAATAATAATAAATAAATAAAGATAATACCTATGTCCCACCAAGCGCCGTGCCACTGAGTTCTCACGCACCAATAGGTTCCTGGCACATTTACTTCTAAAGGCATCTTTGAAGCACTGAAGTCAGATGCTTCAGGACCTCCAATTTTATTTATTTATTATGTAATAATCAGGTATAGGCTGTCCAGACCTGCTATGGTTTGACGTATAATTTTTCAACTTGATGATGTTGCGAAAGTGACAGGCATAATAAGTTACATGAGGTATTGAACATTATATTATAAAATAAGCTTTGAGCTAGATGGTTTTGCCCAACTATAGACTAATGTAAGTGTTCTCAGCATAGTTAAAGTAGGCTAGGCTAAGTAATGATGCTCAGTAGGTTAGGTGTATTATATTAATTTTTGGACATAAATTATTTTCAACTTATGATGGGTTTATTGGGACGTAACCCCATCATAAGCAAAGGAGCAGCTGTACTTGATCTTGAGAATATGTCACCCAAAGGTCTTTGTAGAAGTTTCACTTCAGAAGTGTTGATATGCAAAGGTAGGTGGAGACCGGAACTGACACCATTGTCCAGCCTCCTTGTCATATGTAGGGAAACATTTTAAGAGAAACCTCAATCTAATTTTTACTTTTTTTTTTTCTTTAATCTTTCCAACTATAGCAAGCAAGCCAAGAATGCAACACTTGGAAGCTTGTTAATGGTAAAAAGTGGGGTCAGAGAAGCTCTGGTTAGGGAGCAATTGTAAAATCCAGGTGCGGTGTTTCTCCATGTTGTCACCACCTACCCCTCTGGTGCAAAAAGAGAAAGCACAGGCATATGATTCCTACCATCTTCTCCACAGCAACACTGAGTTCCATGACATCTCCAAGCAGAGGCTGACCCTGGACAATCGCTTTCCAGTGTGGGAATAGCCCACAAGTTGGCCAGAAGAGAAACAGAAAAGTCACTTCTTATCTAACGTCACAGGCACACACGTGACCGTGGGACAGTGGTTGGGGACAGCAACCAGGCACCCCCAAACCACCTTTCTCCAGGTAAAACTCCATACAGGACCCTGGGAAGAAATGGCTGCAGGTAACCCCTCAGAAAGAAAAAAAAAATTAAGTATTGTTTCAAAACATCACAAAATGAAACATCCCATGCACAGCCCTCCTCCGCCTCGGTCCCATCCACCACACCCTTCCTCAGGAACACGCTGATCAGTATCTGCTCCAAAAAGCTGGGAGCAAGTGCAGGAGCAAGAAGGGAACACTCCGTAAACAGTATTATTAACCCATAGGTTGGCCATAAATCAAGGCAGGAAGGTGACCTCAGCGGGCTGCAGTAATCCTGCATGTCAGGATGAATTTATGAGGCCAATTTTATTGGCCTGCATGACCCAGGCTCCTTGGAGACGTCTCAGTAACAAATCCAATCCACTTCATTTATGAGCTGTGTACAGTGTCAGCCATGGGGCTCAGCCAGAGCGCCCTGACCAGCTCTCCAAGAGGGCACCCAGGAGCAAGGCCCCCAGGGAAGAAACGTTCCCAATCCACCCTGACTGTCACTCCCTGTGAGCCAGTCAGACCTGCTCTAGGTGCTGTCACCTTCAGACTGTTCGTCCTCGGCTTGCACTGGGGCTCTTCCCTAAGAGCAGAGCAAGGTCCACTCTCAGCAAGGCCCGCCCCCTCTCCGGACCTGTTTCCTCATTGCAGGGGAATGTGGGACTACCAGCTGCTCAGTGCCAGCCCTGGAGGCACTTGGGGGAAGACAAGTCCTGCTCATTGCAGGACTTGGCAATTCTGGTCCCAACTACTATACGCCAGTACTTTCCCCACCCAGTCATTAGATCAACCAAAAGTGTCCCCAAACATTTCCAAAGGCTGTCACGTGACAATTACTGGTAGATAATGTCTAAGGTCCCTGCCTAGGGAACAGGCATCTAAGGTGGGTCTGTGAAGGGGTCATTTATCCCTCCACTTCCCCACTCTGGAAGCAGAAAAGCTGATACTCCTCGGGCCCATCCGGGCACCATCCTAGGCAGAGGAAGCTGCAGGAGTTGAGGAGTCCTTTGAGCAGAGGGCCTGGTGTGTACCTGGCCTTCACCTGCTCTCTGTGGGCTCCGAGAACTGGGCGGAAGGTGTTTAAGTCTATTTGACTGTCCCTGTCATCATAAGGTTTACGGATGGTTAATTTATTCTTTATAGCACAGTCATTGATGGCTGTTAAATCACAAATGAGAGCCAATAAAGGGTGAATTGCAGCTGAAATTACACTGTTTATATGACAGCAGAGTGCCGGCTAAAAGATTCATATGCTGCTGATGAAGTATGTTATAAATTTTAATTACCATAGTTTGTACAAATGACATGTTTGAAATGCTATTGAGTAATGTGACCCTGATAATGAAACTATAAAATAAATCATTAACTTTCTGAATGAGCTTTTTTATTTCAGTGCTGCACAGAGTAAACTTTTCAGTTTATTCCAGATTAGTCTTTTCATGCCCCCTCCCTCCACCCCTGGCCTACCTGGCTCCTGTCTCCACAGGCTGGGGACAAGGAAGCGACAAGTGACTGGAGACCTTGGTGAATACATAGCCCCGGGCGGGGGCGGGAGCGTCAGGCCCGGGCAAGGGTTCTAGATGTGCACCTTAAATAAACCCCATAAAGTTTCCCACCTGCAGAAAGAAGGGACACTTTTTGAGCCTGTGACCTCATCACAGTCTGCTGGGTGCCGAGGCTGACACCCCAGCTGAGCTCTGGCAGCAAAGCCCAGGTGGATTCCACTCCGATGGGGGTCAAGCTGCCCCAGAGGTGAGAGACTCATCAGAAAACTCGGCCAACTGTCCTGGTCCACAGCCCAAGGGAGAGTCTAGAAAGGCAGGCAGGGATTTGGCGAGGTTTCTGCTTTTAAACACATCTTGCAGAAAAGAACCCGAAGCTCCAGCAGAAACCTAGAAGGAGCCCCATCAAGGGTCATTTAGGACAACCCTCTGCACCAGGGGTCACCAGCCCAAGGTCTCCCCAGCAGAAATGACCCGCTTTGTCCCATGGGACAGGAAACACTTTGGTAAATTTGGCATAACCCTAACTTCATAGGATGTTAGCACATCAAGAGACCTTAGCCACCCGGTAGAACCAACACTGTCAAATGGGAGGAGAGAGAGGAATGCGGGAGAGAAAACACAGGGGAAGATCTGACTCCCAGCCGTCAAGTGTAAGAAAGCCCCCAGGTGTTTCCTAGAGAAGCTTCTAGACTAGAGCATATCCAGTTGAGCCCTCTGACTTTGCACAGGATGGAATGGAGGCCCGGTGGGCAGGGCAGACCTGAAGTTCCAGCTCATGGAACCAGGAAGAGGAGGAACATGGGGTTCTGTCACTTATCTGGCCAAGCCACCCCAGGCCCAGCTTCAGACAGGCAGCCTCATGTCCCCTACGGCACACATGCAGCCTGCACGGTCTTGTTCTGGAGAAGGGCCCCCGGCGCGTGCCTCTTTCCTCTGCAGTCACGCTGCCGGGTGGGGGATAGGCTGGTGGGAAGCATTACTTTCTCCTCCTCCAGCTCCCAGAACAAACCTACTCTCTGGTGCGTGCCAGACGAAAAGAAGGTCACACTTAAAAGGATAGCCTCTCAAAGTCTCCTCCTACGGGTCTGTAGAGGAGACCTGGGCATGACAATGTGGCCCTTCCAAGGCCTCGCTTCAGTCACCGGTGACAGAAGAAAAAAGGCAGGGACCATGTGTCCCATTCTCCAGGGGAGCCCAGGGGAACACTCCTGGCAGTGGCTTTCTCTTCGATCCCAGAGCTTCTGGGTGGTGGGAGCCCAGATAAAAACCAAACACTTTGATGGACAATCTGGGAAATCTAAAATCTGATAGGATTTCGAGGCTATTAATGATTATTGTTAATTTTTAAGGTGGGATAGCAGTATTTCTATTCTTTAAAAGAATTCTTCACATTTAGAAATGCGTACTGAAATGGTAACAGGTGAGGTGGCATGTTATCTGTAGTTCACTCCAAAACAATCCAGGATGGGAAGGGAAGGAGGGCTGGTTGGATGAAACAAGATAGGTTACAAATTGATTTGAAAGCTGGTGATAGGCACATGAGGGTTCATTATGCTAGTCTTCAGTATCTGTTTTTAATTTTCCATAATAAAGAAAATAAAAATAAAATACCCAAAAGCCCTTGCTTTCCACAGTCTACTGCAACGTTCACTTTCCCATGCCTTCTAAAAGCCTCGCCGAGCTGGAAAGATCGACCTCCTGTCTCCCAGGGCATGGTGCCAGCGATGTAGGAGGGTATGAACTTTAACCCTTCCCCTTGTTGGAGGAAGGCCCAGTAGCAAGAAGCTTGGCATCAGGATGGCAACAGGATGTGCCCAGCCCACTGCACTGGAGAGAGAAGCTCCTGGTCTGGAAGCCCCTGGCACATACACAGCCAGAAGCAGAAGGTTTGCCTGGGCAGGACTCAGACCTGCTGTGTCAACTTGAACACGTCCTTCGTTTCTCAGACCGTTGGCTTCCTCAATTTTAGTACCAATATGGTAGCCCCAAGCAACTACTTCAAAGGGTGTGAGGATCAAATGAAATAACAAAGAGAGGCTTCCAGAGAGATGGCAGAGAGGAAGAGTGAAAGCACAGACTCTGGACTCCCTGTGTTCTTCAAGTCCCAGCTCCACGTTGGATTAACTCTGTGGTTCAGATGACTTTGAGTCTCTTCTGCCTTGAGGCCCTCTATAACAGAAGCAGGGTTGTTGCAGGGACTCAGTGAGCTAATTTCAGCAAATGACTAAGAACAACATGAAGCATTATGTAAGTTTATTATTATTATTATTATTAATGATATACCAATACAAGTTGTCCATATTACGAAAAGAACCACAGAGTATTATGCCAAAAAGGGCCTTGAGAAATCATTGAGTCCAATCTCCATATTTCAGAGGCTCATAATAGTGACATAATTTATCTAGAGTCAAATCACAAGCTAGTGATAGAATTGAGCCTGGAAGAGACTCCATCCCACCAAGCAGGTGGCCATGTCCTCTTCCTTCTTACTACCCACCCATGAGGAAGCCCATGCTGAATCATGTCCTCCGTCTAGACTAGAGTGTCATGCTGTACAGACACGTCCAGGAGCTCCCACTCCCGATGCCTCACTAGGTCCGCAATGAGTAAAGGCCATGGGGTTCAGAAGAGAATCCTCTGTTCCTTCTCCCACACCTGCTCCATGGAGAACAGAGCCTGGGCAATCAAGAGCCCCTGGCACGTCTACGGACTTCCCTTGTGCGTTCCTGAAGAGTGCGCGGCCCTGGGGAGGCCTCCCCTCTGACTCATCAGCCACCACAAAAACATTTTCAAGGCAATGGCGCAAGCTGCCCTACTTACCATTAAGAAAAAGGACCACATTATTGCTGTTATAAACCATTGATTAAGGTTTATAATAGCAATAATCCCCTCGAAATTCATTGTTACTGCAGTTAATGACCAGTTTATTAGAGCGTTAACCATCCTTGGCAATGGGCTGAGTCGTTTAATGCGGGTAACGACCAATTTCTCAAGGATTATTGCTTAAATAACAATTCTTTGCGAGATGTATGCACCACCACAAGTGCAGATCCAGCTGGAAGCTTCCCCTCAGAAATGTGTTAATTATTTCCTCAGAGTTGCATCACTGGCGCCATACCTAACAAACCCCAAACAAAGTAATGTTTCAGAGACACCAAAGAACCAAAACGCTGGACAAGGGCCTGGAGATGTGCCCTGGTCTAAGGGAGCCGGAGTGAGAGCCACCACTGGGAGTCTCTGACTTTCCAACAAAAGCGCTATTGAGAAACGATATCTGGTTTTCCAACTACTCTTTCCTCTTCACTTGGCTTCATTTCCAGAATTTTCTACCTGCCCAAATTCCCCACCCACACCTGGGGAAAAGCTAAGAGGTTGAGAAAAGGGCTGAAGAATGGGAAGCGTGACAAAGCCAGGTTTCGTATAAGTTTGATGTACTCTGAAGCAAATATCTGCCTACACCTGACCACCCAGCTCCTAAGAGACCTGGGAGAATAAGTGTGAAAGCAATGAATGATAGCCAACAGTTTCACCATGTGAAGAGCTGGTCTTCTGTTGCCCCTGGGCAGCTTCGGAGGTTTGTTTTAGGCAGAAAAAAAAGTGGAGGTCAGTTTATGTGCCTTATAGCTTACTATAGGTTCTGAGAAGTCATAGAATCATTAATATAATAACAGAATCAAGGATCTTACATTAACTAAGCTATCTTCCTTATTTATAGGTAAAAACTAAGGGACAAAAAACTAAGGGCTTGCCAAAGTCACATGGCCACTTGAAGAAGAGTTGGCATAAGATCTCAGTCTTTCATCTGACCAGGTGGTGGCGCAGTGGATAGAGAGTCGGACTGGGATGCGGAGGACCCAAGTTCTAGACCCCGAGGTCGCCAGCTTGAGCGTGGGCTCATCTGGCTTGAGCAAAAAAAAGCTCACCAGCTTGGACCCAAGGTCGCTGGCTCGAGCAAGGGGTTACTTAGTCTGCTGAAGGCCCGCGGTCAATGCACATATGAGAAAGCAATCAATGAACAACTAAGAAGTCGCAACGAAAAACTGATGATTGATGCTTCTCATCTCTCTTCGTTCCTGTCTGTCTGTCCCTATCTATCCCTCTCTCTGACTCTCTCTCTCTCTCTGTCCCTGTAGAAAAAAAAATCAGTCTTTCTATTATTGACCTCAAGACCTTGAACACACCCTAACAGAGAACTTTGTCTCAAGAAACACTCAAAGGATTGTGGCCCTATCAGGGAGAGAGAGCAGCAGCAAGCTGTCCCTGAGTCCATAAGGACTTAACCAGGAGTCTCAGAAGAAGTCTAAATCTGATTCTCCTAGTCCTCTTACTCCTCAACTTTCTTTTTGTGAACTCAATTCAAGCATTTCAACACATTAACTATCTTTCAACACATTAGCACTGGTATTTTAATAACTTTTATTTTGCTGACATGATCTGAAAACTACTAATATGATTATGCTCTAACTGCATTATATTAACTAAAATAAATACTAATAGTGTGTGAACCTAACATAATAAGATAGCAAATTGCTATTGTGGTGCTGCTGTAGGCTTGAGGGAAATTCGCTGATTCACTCAACAAACACATATTAAGGTCCTGTTACAGATCAGGCAAAAAAGCAACCTCCTTCTTTTCTCAGCATCACCCAAAATTAATTTTGTTGATACAACAACAGAAAATGGGATTTCACAGCCTCCTTGAATCTATGAAACCTTGAACCTCCATGTTTTGACTTAATAGCAAGAATCATCACATGGAAATAACAGCAAAGGGAACAATGTACATCTCTCCCAGCTCAGTAAAGGAAGTTCCAGTAAGCCATTAGTCCTCTCGTCCTTCAGGCGTGTAGACCCACATTCATGATTGGAAACAGGTGAGTCCACGAAATCTGTAACAGCTCCTTCCTCTCAGACATGCAGAATGCGCTGGAGACAATGGGTGGGACCTTCTTCTCTTTCCAAGCCTCTATCTGAGACTCTGCCCAAAGCTCTAACAGCACAGTAGTCGTATTGAACCCCAGTTTCCCCAAATTGTCATGCTGATGAGTCTAAATGTCAACACTTTTAGGCCATCAAACTGAATCCATGATTGTGTGGATTAAATAAACACTCTCATTCAATCACAATAGTTCAGTGCCTTCTACTCATATTCTCAACTATATTGTTTCCCATACATTTATAGGACATGATGAAATTTTTATTTATAGCCATGCAAGATAATACTATCAATTATAGATCATGTTGGACTTGCATGTAGGTTTGTTGTATCAAGCAAATAAGTTAAAATATGCAAAGTGCTAAAAGAGTGCCTGGCACATAGTAAGTGTTCAATAAATGCTAGCAATTATTACTGTTGGCTACAATGCAATGCCTGACACTAAATGTCATAAAAATCAGTCCATAATATTCTATACATAATCGTAAAAGAAATGCAATGAGTCTAATAACTGAAAGGAATCCAATATAATTTAATCTGCTCAGTAACTTTCTGAACTGTAAACAATTACCATGGAGGTATATCTACATGTGTTTATAAATAACATGCTATGTATAAGTAATTTATATGAGGTGGGTGTAGAGTTCACCAGTCACTACTGCCCTCACCTTCAATAGTAGCAGAATATCAAGAATAACTTAAGTCCACAAACAAAAAATCATTCTTCTCTACCGTGACTGCGAAACTCTACCATGGCATTCTTCTGATTCTTTTCCTCTATTCTGAACTCAGTTTCTTTCAACCTGGACTGAGCATTTTTAAGGTGACAGGAACTGTGCTAACTAAGCATTGGAGATGCCAAGAAGAATGGTAGCAGTTCCGCCCCGAGACAGCTGGCAGATCAGGGAGGATGGACACATCAAGAGCTACATGTAATACAATGTGACAAGTGCTACACCCTCTAGATTGTCAATGAAGGATGCAAGGGAAGAGGCAGGAGCAAAGGGAGAGCTGAGCTGCCAGAGAACACAGGAGCAATTACTTCTGCCCGGGAGAGGGGAACTTGGGCGAGGACAGGACATTTGAGCTAAACTTAGAGCTAGTTTACCAATCAGTGGGTTAAACACTGGTTTAGGGAACATAAATGCAGAGGGAGAGAGGAAGGAAGAAGAGAGAACAGTTCAGCTTTGATGGACTTATTCAAAAACTTAATTAGAAAACCGGGACGGGGGGTTATTTCAGCATGCATAAGTTTAATGCCATACCAATTTTTTTAAAAAACTTATCCAGATGTATAAGAACCTGGGGAGGAATTGATAAAGCCCTCACTGGATCTTCAAGGACCAAAGTAGAATTCTACCAGGCAGAAAAGGACCAAAGACAAGTCAACTAAAGGGAAGCCATAGAAACGTGTAGAATGTTAGGGTCTGAAAAGGCATGGAGATGTCACTTGGGCCAGTCGCCTGCTTTGGGGCCTGACTCAGACTAGCCAAAAGGATTTTAAGCTCTTGGCTTAATTCCCAGGAGGCTCTATCCAATACTTAGGAAGGACTCACATCTCCTAAAGAAACCCCTTGGAGCCGAGAGGCATTCAGAAAGAAAGAAATTGGGGGGAAACCCAAAATCTAAGCTCAGGCAACTATCTAGCTTACTGCCAGAAGAGAAAGATGGTTTCTCACTGACCATAGCCCCTCTCCTTCGCTGGTTCGGAAACCTCACAGAGATGCTACAGGCCTCCTCTCTGCCTCCTGCTGCCCCCTCAGAGAGCTGTCACCGCTACGTAAATGATCTTTCCTTCCCTTTATAGAGATTTATTTGGGGGGAGGAATTCTTTAGAGGGAGGGCTTGTTTCAAATGAGAATATGGCAACCCAGCAGTACTTTCTAGTTTTGCTTTACTTTTAATGTTTTGGGTTTTTTTATTACTAGGTTTTTACTATCATTATTTTTCTTCTTTGTTTTTCTAGCTTTGTTGGGTCCCTAAGCCTTTTTGGTTTATGGTCTCTATCCACAGCCAACAATGACAGGGACCCACCTTTCCTTCCCAAGACCGGCAGTGGAGTCCTGTGGCAAGTCCCTCACGCTGGGGGAGGGGGGTGGGGGGGGAGGGCTCCCTGCCCTGGGCTGTGTTCCGTGTGACCAGTGTGACCCCAGAGCGGCCGTTCAGGCCTTCTCAGGTGCTCGGGGTTTCTGAGCGCTCTCCCCCCAGTCCTTTGGTTACAGTAGGTGGGGCTGAGAGGTCAGAATTCAATTCCCATCCAGCAGGTTTGATAGGTACACAGCATGCAGCAAGACTAAAAGCCCCAATTCCACTCCTTAATTAAAAACATTTTTCATCCCAAACCTATAAAAGGCAGATGTGCCGCATTCCCCCGACCACAGATCGCTGCTCCGTATTGAGTGCAGCAGCTCAAAGCCTTCCTTCTCGCGCTCGGAAACACAGGCCATCAGAGCACAGTGCAGCCTCGCTTCTTCCTCCTCCTCCTCACCCCTTCATTTCCTCTTTGGCTGAGAAATGTTTACTTCCGTCTTTGCAGGGGCCATGCGTTTTAAGCGTCTCCCGACGCCTTCACGCTGACGTGGAGTGGGAAGCCAGCCCGCCTTCCTATTTAGACAGGAGGCAGCTCTTCCTTTTTATTATTCTAAAACACCTTTTCACCTGGATTTTAACAAAGAAGCCCAGGCAGCAAGGTTTGACTTCACCCGGCCACACCGAGGCTGTGAGTTCATTCAGGTCTTGGGCGCAGACATCCAGAAGCCAGCACTTTGCAAGGAGAAAGCGTGAACCACTTGTCAAGAGGTGGTCAGGAAAATGAAATGAGTATGTGCTTCTGAGGGTTCCTCTACCTTCAACGCCACCCTTCCCTCTTAATCCCCTGGAGCAGAGCCACTCAGTTTGCTTACCTGGTACAGAAAGTCACCAGTTCCATTCAGGGTGTGCTGCCAATGTTTACTAGTCAATCAGCCAGCAGTAACTCTGGTTGAGGGAAGGGAGGGAGCAGAGCCTTCTAACTATTGTTTGGATCTATTTTCTTAAAGGCAGTCAGTCTGTACTAGCCAAGGGCAGGATGTCAAGCCTTTTTTCGGCAGGGCTAAGCCCCTGAAATCAAAGAGACCTCCAGAAGGTAATAGAATGAGGTGAGGTTTTCCACCCACCAGACCCACTGCCATCCTTTAGATGCTTTCTCACTTTTATGGTCTTTGTCTTCCTGGGTTCCAACCAAGCAGTCTTATTAAATGTTAAATAAATTTTTTTAAAAAAATCTTGCTCTTGTGAGTCATAGCAAATACAATCAATAAACCTGAGGAAGAAAGCCCAAGGCATTTACAAGACACTTTTAAGATTTAATTGTTCCACAGAATTTTAAGCAAGTAGTAGAAAGAAGTTAAATTGCATGAAACCAAATATTTTGCTCGAGGCTCCTAATTCATCTCACTTGCTGGTTCCCAGAGGCGAGTGGCAGCGGCCACCGTGGAGCACCGGGCTTCCCAGCACGACAGGGCTTGATGCTTCCTGCAAGCTAAAGAACCTCCCCGTCTCTGTGAAGTGGGGCCGTTGATCAACGTCTTCTCTGCCCCAGAAAATGCCTGGTTTCAAGGACATCGTGGGCTGAGCAGGATAGAAGGATATATTTTACTAAACACAGGGCACGCCTTCTTGCTTCTTTCTCTGAAAGGAAAGTCCTGGGAGTGGGAATGCAGGTGCCCAAGACTGAGGGCTGCATCCAGGTAAGAAGGCGCTGAGAAACAGTAACAGCTCCTCCAGGGAGATGCTGAGCGGAGCACCACCCGCTCCAGGGAGGCGCCGAGCGGAGCACCACCCGCTCCAGGGAGGTGCGGAGCGGAGTACCACGTGCTCCAGGGAGATGCGGAGCAGAGCACCACCCGCACCAGGGAGGTGCAGAGCAGAGCACCACGTGCTCCAGGGAGGTGCGGAGCGGATTACCACCCGCTCCAGGGAGGCGCCGAGCGGAGCACCACCCGCTCCAGGGAGGCGCCGAGCGGAGCACCACCCGCTCCAGGGAGACGCAGAGCGGAGCACCACCCGCTCCAGGGAGGCGCTGAGCGGAGCACCACCGGCTCCAGGGAGGTGCGGAGCGGAGTACCACGTGCTCCAGGGAGATGCGGAGCGGAGCACCACCCGCACCAGGGAGGTGCAGAGCAGAGCACCACGTGCTCCAGGGAGATGCAGAGCGGAGCACTACCCGCTCCAGGGAGGCGCCGAGCGGAGCACCACGTGCTCCAGGGAGATGCAGAGCGGAGCACCACGTGCTCCAGGGAGGTACTGAGCGAGTACCACCCGCTCCAGGGAGGAGCGGAGCACCACGTGCTCCAGGGAGGTACTGAGCGAGTACCACCCGCTCCAGGGAGGAGCGGAGCACCACGTGCTCCAGGGAGATGCGGAGCGGAGTACCACCCGCTCCAGGGAGGTGCGGAGTGGATTACCACCCGCTCCAGGGAGGCGCCGAGCGGAGTACCACCTGCTCCAGGGAGGTACCACCCGCTCCAGGGAGGCGCAGAGCAGAGTGCCACCCGCTCCAGGGAGGTGCGGAGCAGAGTCCTGGGTCTGCAGGGTCAGGAAGCCTTGCTGTGTTTCACTGCTTCTTACGGGCTGAGGGTACCATTAATGAGGCATACCCGCTGGCCCTGGTCTTGACCGTTTGGGCTAGGAGGAATCTCTCAAAATATAGTCCTGTGCATCTAAACCTAAATATATTTTAGAAAATCCCTGTCATTAAGTGCTCAGAGAGCCTGCCATAAAAACAAACATACAGATTTCTGACCAATACGCCAAACATGCTGCAGTTTCATAAACTGCTTTTCCCTGGGGAAAGCCTGCCCCAGACACAGAGGGAAAGCAGAGGCCAGCACCCGGCCTGTCCTATCATTGCAAAGAAACCTCTGTCTAGTCTGACCAGAAGCTAGGTCAACACGTAAGACCGCACTGGGGAGGCAGCTGTGGGGTGTGCTCCGTGCCCATGGACGCTGTTGGAATAGACTGCTGCAGAGGAGGATGGGACAAGACTGGGGAGAGAGGGAACGTGGGCGCGCACTGCCAGAGAACAGCAGGCGCTCGGGTTTGGTAGAACGGCACAGGCTCTGGGGTTGAGCGACCTTTACCTCCTAACCTTAGCAAGGTTATTGACACTCTCTCCAAGCCTCTGTTTCTTCCTCTGTCACCAAAGATAATTAGAATTTCTACAGGATAGAGTTACTGTGCCAATTACTAAAAGAGCATATGTAAAGCAGCAGGGGCTGTCCCAGGCACTTAGTAGGTGCTCAATAAATAATAGATATTACTTTAATAATAATAATTAATAATTATGGGCTGGAAGGCATAGGGAAGGAGGCCGTCTGGGCCTGGGTTCAATAACCTTGACTGCATTAAAAGAAAGTGCGGGTCCGGTCGCCTGCCAAGAGGCAGCTCCAGGGCTGATGAGTCTCTCAGCCCCCACCCAGCTCTCTCCAGCGGGGCTTTTGCTTGTGTCCAAACTTGGTCTTGGTACCTTTCCAGAGGCTCAATTCAAGAGAACATTATAGCAATAATATAGCTCCTATTATATACCAGCACTTAGATAAGAAGAAAAATGGTCCTGTGCATCTGAACCTAAATATATTTTAGAAAATCCCTGCCATTGGGTGCTCAGAGAGCCTGCATAAAAACAAACATACAGATTTCTGCACAATACGCCAAACACGCTGCAGTTCCATAAAATTAACGTGGCTGCGAACTGCTCTGAAGTAATGCAGCCGAGCGGCCCATGAACAGAAGGGGCTCCAGCCCCTGGAGTCTGAGGACTGGCCGGGCTCCATCCCCAACCACCTGTGTGTCCTTGGGCAGAACCGTGGCTTTGTCATGGAATTAGAGGAGACATTTACAGAACCCTGATCAGGATGGCAGGCATGAGGTAAGTACTCTAAACAGCGATGGCTTTGCCATTATGATTATCATCATTGCCGCTGTCCACTTCAGAGGGTGAAGTGTGAGCAAGCCTATACAAGTAAACCAAATTTGTAGCTCCAGAAAAAGACAAAATCGGAGAGTACCAACAGGGAGTCCGTGCCCAGGGCAGCCAGGGGCTCCTCCCGATTTCTTCCCTGAGGACTGAGATCCTGACCATGTTTGGTGTCATTGCAGAAAGTTGTGCTTCAGTTGTACTTCTGAGGGCAGCATATTTGCAGACCAATGCTAATTACCATGCTATGAAAAGCCAGGAGGGCTGATAGGTGAGAGGCTCTGTCATTTGCAGGAACCTGGCTGAGCACCCACACACACACACACACTCCCCAATTGGATAAGTGTTGCCCCACAGGACTTTCAGTTTGCAACTAGAGATAAGCTGCCCCTCAGTCCCAGTGGCGAAGCTCCTGGTGGCACAAAGGGCTGTGGGAGCTGATGAGGTCCAGCCCCGTGGGCGTGGGCTCCCTGGCGCAGTCGGCCCATCTGCGTCCAGTGGGCAGCGGCTCCTACTCAGGCCGACTACCACGCGATGCAGGACAAACAAAGGCGTGAAAGACAGAGGGCCCATTTCACGTGGTCCACAGCCATGCCAGAGAGGAAAGTGCTTGATCCGGGACCAGGTAGATTTGAACACTGAGGAGGACAGAACCCCAGTGAGGCCAAAATCCATCGCTGTGCTGGTTGAAGCAACCGTGCTGGGTCCTGGAAAACCTCCCTGCTCCATGCACTGCTTTGTGATAATAACTCTAATGGACTAGAGTGGATTTTGAACTGTATTTTCAATTATCCAAAATGCCCACTTGTATCGTGCCTGCGTTTCTTACACATCTGGGGAGTGTAGCTGTGCTTGGCTAATTTAACATGGAGCATTAACCGGAGTGGTTAGGAAGGGGCTCCCCACAGGACCACCCATTAGGCTGCTGGCTGCAGCTGCCTTCCTCGGCCGGCCAATGTTCAGAATAGGCCACTCCCCCTGTGCCCACCTCCCCTCCAACCTGTCCCCCAAGTGCCACCAGCAATTTTCCAGATCACTGAGGAGCTGATGGCTTGTTTGTGTCACACTACTGAGCCTTTCAGCTTCTGTTTGCATTTGGTCTTGATCTTCCAGGACAAGGAGAAAGGGAAAAGATTACCTTTTTCCAAGAGCACAGCTTAGATGGCCTTTCCGACACTGGGCCGTCTCTCTGGGTTTCGGGGTGAATCAGGTCCTCCGGAGGTGGGGGCAGGTCTGGCAGGGGGCAGGGCTACCACTTCTTCAGGTCTCTGGGATGAGAGGGTGAGAAGCCAGGGCTCTGATTGTTATGTCAGCTGTGGGAAGGAAAGAGGAGGCCTTGCAGGAAGAGGCCTTGCGGGGAGGGGGGGCTTCTGTGGGGGGAGGCCTTGCAGGGGGAGGCCTTGCGGGGCGGGGTGGGGTGGGGGAGGCCCTGCAGGCACCTGGACACGCTGGCCTTGCCATTTCACAGCAGCCAGCATGGGTCACCGGGGACCTGCCCCCTCTTTTCCACCTACATGTTATTCCAGCCATAAATCCAAGTGACAAGCTTGAACTTTCCTCAATTGACATGTTTACAAGGGAAGTCCACATTTGACAGGAAAATTAAGCCTATCAATCACTTAACGAGCTCATTAATGAATGGTTCTCTGATCTCCTCTGGTAGCTGGGTTTATTGATTAGGGAGGGGGCGGCCGGGCCCCAACCCCTTTCCCCCAACGCTTTCACCCAGCTGCCCACCAACCCCACCCTCTGCCAGATGTTGCTGCCCTCTGACCTGCCTCCACCCCCCAACCCCTCATCCCCCTGAAGCTCGGCAGAGGGTTCTGGTTCAGGGTTTATCGGGAGGTCAGACCCCCTCCTGGCTCTGTTCTCTGACAGAACAAAGGGAACAGATGCAGGCTTGGCCTCCAAGCACCCACCCGGCATATGGAAGCTATCTCCTCAGTCCCACTAATTACCCAGGAGCTTGCTTGTTCAATGACTTGGGTTTTTATTGCACAGAAACCAACCTATTCCCCAACATAAAACACTTTAACGGTGTCTCCCTCCGGGGTTTCTGGGAGAGGTCCTGTCAGGTATAAAATGTGCAGAACCCCTCTGACAGCCCACAGGAGTGAGGCCTTCACAAAAGAGAGGGGTGAGGGACAGGGCCAGGAGGGGATGGGATGCCTGATGGAAGAGGCAGGCTTGCTGGTGGCAGAAAGGGATTGGGCTCCCATGGTATTTGGAGGATTGTGTAGAACTTTCTGCAACATCCAGCACCGGTGTTCAGAAAGGCAAGAGGAAGAGCTGGGATTGGTTAAAAGCACAGTCTCCTTCTGTTTCCAACACATGGGGAGTCAGGGCCTACAGCCCAAGTCTGGCATCAAGCATTGGCTGAGTGACTCTTCTGTGTGAGAAGAAATGATCATATAGATTATGAAGAGGCCTGGAACTTCGTAGATGTTCGTGTAAATAATATAGCCCTGCTCTTGACGCTGTCTTCAGAATCTCATAGTTACAGCCTTTCTGAAAGGAGTAAGCTCAGTTTTGAACTGAGCAACTGAGTGAAGGAAGAAACGAGTCATTGGCTGGAAATGGAGGGACATTAAATGTAACAACCCTTTGAGCTCCTGTCTCCAGGAAGTGAGATAACAGGGACTTCCCATGGTATCACCTGTAACTATTACGCCGGGCCACACAAAAGAGGTGGCAGAGCCCTGTGAGACTGGAGAGGGTGTATCAGCTTCCTAGAGCTTCAGGAACAAATGGCCACACACTGGCTGGCTCACAACAACAGAACATAGTTCTCTCACAGTTCTAGAGGCCAGAAGTCTGACGTCAAGATGTCCACACACTTCCTTGGAAGCTCACAGAAAACATTCCTCCCTGCCTCTTCCAGCTCCCAGTGGCTCCCAGCAGTGCTTGGCTTGTAGCCCCCTCATTCAACCTCTGCCGCCATCCTCACATGGCCAGCTTCCCTGTGTGTCTCTGTGTCCTCTCCTTTTCTTATAAGAATACCAGTCATTGGATTTCAGGACCACCATAATTCAATATAACCTAATCCTAACTAATTATACCTGCAAAGACCCTATTTCCAAATTGCCACCATCACTGTTCTTGTGTTTGGGGCCATTACTAAGTAAAATAAGGGTGGCCTGCCGCTGTTGCCATGTGCTACAATCCTGAGGCTTCACACCAGTGTGTGGAAGGGATTTCGCTGCCCCAGCCACGTGACAGCCATATCAGTTGACCTGACAGCTGATATGGGTGGGGAGGGGAACACCCACAACATGGAGACACTGGACAAAGTGATGACTCACTTCCCAGGTGGGATGGAGCGGGACAGCATGAGATGTCATCACGCTACTCAGAAGGGCGTGCGACTTAAAGGTTATGAATTGTTTAGTTCTGAGA